>NW_023270415.1:63207228-63440046 GCF_011800145.1 Mirounga leonina | reverse complement strand
ATATCCTAAGTTGTATGATGACAAGAAAGTGACAAGAACTGTTCAAACTACTTCTGATAAAGTTTTTACAAAAAAAAAAAAAGACGAAGAAGAATAAACACTCTAATTCTCAATGCTTCTAATGCTTCAAATTACAGCCTTTGAAATAACTATTAGTTTTACTGGGGTTTTTTTCCCCCCATTTCTTCTACATGTATAACCAACAGTGAGAGACTTTTTAATGTTTTGACAAAAAATGTCATGGAACAATTGTGATTTTTTCTCTATTAGGATTGCTTAGCGTGGTTTCAGTGTGCAATCACTTACATAGTCCCAGATTACTGGGCAAACAAGGACTGCCTGGATAAGAAATGTCTATCCACCCAAACAGGAAGTGAAATTTATCACGAGAATTCCTAGAATGCTCCCAATAGCTCTTTAATGTATACTTTCAAGGCACAAGTGAAAGAAAATCTTTCTTGCAGTAATAGCAGTACTGACTTAAATTATACCAGCTTGAAAATTTAATGAGTACTACTGCAACTGGGCAAACGGACTACGGCAGCACAAAGCATTAGAAATAACTTCCCCAGGGTGACAGTTTAAACCTGACAGACAAGAGGTTCTCTAATGAAAGAAGAGAGAAAGGAACAGACAGTACAGTCATGAGAATTACGTTATCAAAATGAGCACCCTATCCCTAGCATCTCCAGAAGCTTCCTTCACCTTTTAGGCCTTGGCCTGTTTTGGTTATCTCTTTTCTCTGAGCCTGTGAAAGACACTCTCAGAGGCCAAAAGAGGAAGTAAAAGAGAAGATAACTTGATAACTATCAAAAAATAAATAGATGGATCTGTATAATGCTAATAGAAACCACAGGAAAAAAGATTTTTACAAAAGCAAAGGTGCGGTCAAAAAAGCCAAATACTTTTTCTAAAGTTAAAACAGATAAGAATGGAGAAAGGATCACTGTGTTTAACAATTATGAAGTGCTTTAAAGAGAATCTGTTAAGAGGTAAGGTGGAAAAAAATGGTAAGAAATGGGTGTAAAAGCATTAATGTATTTGTACTCAGGACAAAATCGCAAATCCTTCTAATAATGCCACATTACCCTATTTTATATGGAACTAAAGATGGGCAAAAAAATCCCATAAACGGAACAAAAGTCAAGCTGAGAACCTAAAGTAATTTCCACACAATTTGATTACATTGAAGCAGCAAGATGAGAGGGATATCATCTTTTTCAGGTTTGTATTTCCTTAATTCCCTATCCCAGTGGCTTATGCACAGTCAACAAATATCTCTTGTAACTTTAACTGACCAAATTAATTAAATTTACTACCAATACAAATGCAGTGTCAGAGAAATAAGGGATTTGTGCTATACTTACCGGGAAAAGTACTATCTTCTGGATTCATTGAAGCACTAATGCTTCTTTTCAGGAGATGATAAACATTTGCTGCTGTTAAATCTGAAAAAGAAAAGACTAACTCAATGGGCTCAAGAGTTATGTAATCTAGGCCTATTCCAATTTCACCATCAGAGACTCTCAAGAACATTATATGGTACATAAAAGAACTACACATTTTCTAGTTTCAATATAATAAATCAAATGCAAACAGAGAAGAAAGGCGCCCAGTTTGTATATGCTAGCCAGTTAACACAAATCCAAAAATCCCCGCAAAGAATAACTTTAAGCGGAGAAGGGAAACTCTACCACAATACTCTGTATACAACCACATATATTTTCTCCTCAAAATGCTTGCCCAATCAAAACAAACAAAATGGAATACGGATTAGACAGAAACGCCAAAAAGGAGTGCAATTTCAAACGGTTACAATTGTTTTAAATTTACCAATTTTTTTTTTTTTTTTAGCTTAGTTTATGTGTAGGATGTCTCCTCCCATTAGGAGAGTAAGCCCCTTTTACATCTTGTTCCTTTCTGTACTACCTGCATTTGGAACACACAGGAGGCGGAAACCCTACTGAATGCATATATTTCCAACAAGCAGACATTCCATTCCTAAAGCACAGAGAATTGTTCAGTTAAATTTTTACTGTGCCAAGAACTTCTGAGCGCTGGGATTTTGCATCCACAAATTTGTCCCTATTTTTCCATTAAGATAACGACATTTGTCAGCCCTTATTGGGCCGATCCCAGAGAGAAACAAATCCCCGGGAGAACTCGAGATAGGTCCTTCCCCTGCAGAACTGGGTCTCCGACTTAAATTTCTTCCCTCCCCGCAAGCCGTTCCCGCTCTTTCTCAGCCCCGCGCTTACCCGGCAGCTTCTCGGTACCCTCCACGGAAAACTCCCCAGGCCCATGCTCCACTTCCCCACCCGCTGCGTACTGGACTTTTCCTTCTCCCCAGATCACAAGGAGCAGGTACCGATCCATCTCCTTAGAGCTGAACTACTGTTTCAAGTCCCGGTTTCCACATCCAAACAGTCGCGCGCTACTGATACACTTCCGGTTCCCTTCCACTTTTGGTCGGCTGGAAATTGTGCGCCCTCGTCTGTTTGCTGCAGCTTTTCCGGCTGGTGGGTTCTTTTGGGGAGTTATTCTCTCAATAGCTGCCTTATTTCCTCCTTTCATGATGAAACTGCTACCATGGGAAGATTGGAGGTGACCCAGGAAGAGCAGGGAAGCTGACGAGGCCTGGCTGGCCTAGGAACTGTCATGCTTGGGTTTGTAACGTTTCCCGCCGGGCGAGTGATGCTGAGGTCTGGCCTTGGATCCTGGGAAAAGGACGGTCCTGCTGGTGGGGGAGACATGTCGAGTTTCTCTAAGGCACCCCAGGTGAGCTCGAACTCTTGTAGCTTGATGGAATTCATTACACCGGCAGAAGGAAGTCAGTGGCTCGGGTGGATTTAATGATGCTGAGTCGGCAGGAAAGCCGACAGGAAAGCCAGGATGCCTCGGGAAAGCATATACGAGGGTCGTGATTCTGGCTACTGCTTGCTGTGCT
This sequence comes from Mirounga leonina, assembly GCF_011800145.1. Classification (NCBI taxonomy): domain Eukaryota; kingdom Metazoa; phylum Chordata; class Mammalia; order Carnivora; family Phocidae; genus Mirounga; species Mirounga leonina. Next base: position 63,437,099 of record NW_023270415.1, on the reverse strand, counting down.
CTTGGCACTCTTCTCTTTTCAGCCAGCCCTTTTCATGTCCCCCGCCCCGGAAAGGGTATTCGGAGAGAAGGTCAGAGATAATAAGGAGGATCAGATAGGGCATTGTAGATCATTGTGAGAATTTGTTCGTTACTGAGTAAAATGAGGATCCATTGAAAGATTTGGAGCCAGGAGCCATGATGTCATTAGGTGTTAAAAGGAGCACTCTGGCCGCTGAGTTTAGACTGTTCAGAGATGGGGATTGACGGAAGATAGAAACAAAGAATCTGTTTGGAGACCAACTGCAGTAATCCAGGCTGGACATGATGGTGGCACAAACCAAACTAGGTCCCGGTAACTTTGGCAGGTGGTAGAGTGAGGGCGATGAGTGTTGAAAAGTGGTCAGGTTCTATTTGAAGGTGGGGCCAGAAGGATTTCCTGAAGAATTGAATGTGAGCTAACCAAAGAAGAAACGAGGGTTACTCCAAGGTTTTTTGTTTCCGTAACTGGAAGGGTGTGCCGTCAGCTGAGATACGGAAGACTGAAATTGAAGCAGGTTTCAGGTGGAAGAGCAGTTCAGTTTTGGGTATGTTGGTCTGAGATGCTTCTTAGCCAAGTTCTGCTCCAAGTATGATTGCTTTCTTGAACTGTTTGTTACCTCTCCTGGATGAGCCATATACAGGAAATAAGCTTAAACATTTTAAAACTTTTATAGCAACTTGATGATATAGCAGTATTTTAATTTTTTTAAACAAAGTTTGGGGTTATCTTTAGTCAGAATAATTGATCTGCAATGGAATGGGGAAAAACTAGTCTTTGCTACATATGGTTTAAAAAGCACTGTGGGGCAGGGGCCAAGTGGACAATTGAATACAAGTGTAGAGTTGGGGGGAGAAGGTCCAGGCTAGAGATGTAAATTTCTACATTTGAGAGTGCTAAGCATGAAAATGGCATTTCAACACATGAGTCTGGTTGTAGTCTTTGAGGAAGTGTGGATTGAGAAGAGAGAAGGACCAAGAACTGAATTCTGGGACATTTCAACATTTCAGAGGCAAGAGGTAAGAGAAGAAGCAAAGTAGGAAAAAAAACCCAGCAGAGGGTGGTGTCCTGGAAATCAAGTGAGGAAAGAATACCCAGGAGGAGAAAGTGATCACCTATACTGAAGCTTAGAATTGAACAGTGGACTTAGTGACATGAAGGTCCTGGTAACTTTGGCAGGCGGTAGAGTGAGGGCGATGAGTGTGGGAGGGCAAAAGACAGGTTGGAGTAGGTTGAAGAGAGAATGAGGAATAAAGACAATCTCTTTGGAAAAATGTTGCCACAAAGGAGAGGAAAGAAATGAAGCAGTGGCTAAGTGAGGTCAGGAGGGTTTGTTGTTGTTGTTCTTTAACTTTATTATGGAGAATTTCAATCACATATAAAAGTAGGTATCACCCAGTTTCAAAACCTCATAGCCAATATTATTTCCTCTGTACCTCCATTCACTTCTTACCTTTCCTTATGAATTTGAGGTGAATCTCAGACTCCTGTTATTTCATAAGTAAATAATTCAATATGTTCTCTACAAGATAAGGATTCTTTTAAAAACTATAATCCCAATACCATTTATCAAAGACAAAAGAAAAATTAATTATAATTCCTTAATCTCAAATGAGTAGTATATGTTCAATTTTCTCATATATGTTATAGAAATACATAAAATTTGTTACAGAAATACATAAAATAAAAATATAGAAAACATAAAAATACATAAAATATAGAAATACATAAAAACTGGGTGGCTCAGCCAGTTAAGCTTCTGCCTTCAGCTCAGGTCTTGATCCTGGGGCCTGGGATCAAGCCCTGCATTGGGCTCCCTGCTCAGCAGGGAGCCTGCTTCTTCCTCTCCCTCTCCCCCCTCCTCTTGCTCTCAATCTCTCTCTGTCAAATAAATAAATATTTAAAAAAAAGAAATACATAATATTTTTACTGTTCCTTTGGTTTTAGGATCCAGAATGTAATAATTTCCTGTTTTTTAATTCTCTCTTAATAAATCGGTTCTTTTTCCTATTTTTTTCCTTTGCAATTTATTGCAAAAGATTGTCCTATACACTCTGAAAAACAAACAGGGTTCTGGAGGGGAGGGGGGTGGGAGGATGGGTTAGCCTGGTGGTGGGTATTGAGGAGGGCACATTCTGCTTGGAGCACTGGGTGTTATGCACAAACAATGAATCATGGAACACTTCATCTAATACTAATGATGTAAGGTATGGGGATTAACATAAGAATTAAAAAAAAAAAAAAAGATTGTCCTATACAGTTCCCATTGTTTGAATTTTTCTTAGTTAGTCCTAAACTGAGAGTAGTAGGGAAAGGGTATGAGCTAAAAGCTGTCTTTATTTGCAAAGAACATGATTTTCTATGTAAAAAATCAGATGGAATCTAAGAAAAGCTACTAGATCTGATAAATAAGTTTAGCAGGGTTGCAGGTATAAGAGCAGCATGCAAAAAATGAAGTGTATTTCCATATACTAGCAACAATCAATCAAATTTAAATTAAGGGTGCCTGGGTGGCTCAGTTGGTTAAGCGACTGCCTTCGGCTCAGGTCATGATCCTGGAGTCCCGGGATCAAGTCCCGCATTGGGCTCCCTGCTCGGCGGGGAGTCTGCTTCTCCCTCTGACCCTCCTCCCTCTCATGCTCTCTGTCTCTCATTCTCTCTCTCTCAAATAAATAAATAAATCTTTAAAAAAAAATTTAAATTAAAAATACAATACCATTTACAGTGACGTCAAAATATATGAAATACACGATGTGGATGGAACTGGAGGGTGTTAACGCTGAGCGAAATAAGTCAATCAGAGAAAGACATGTATCATATGACCTCACTGATATGAGGAATTCTTAATCTCAGGAAACAAACTGAGGGTTCCTGGAGTGGTGGGGGTTGGGAGGGATGGGGTGGCTGGGTGATAGACATTGGGGAAGGTATGTGCTATGGTGAGTGCTGTGAATTGTGCAAGACTGTTGAATCACAGACCTGTACCTCTGAAACAAATAATACAATATATGTTAAAAAAAAAAAAAAAAAGATAGCAAGAGGGGAAGAATGAAGGGGGGGAAATCAGAAGGGGAGACGAACCATGAGAGATATGGACTCTGAAAAACAAACTGAGGGTTCTAGAGGGGAGGGGGGTGGGAGGATGGGTTAGCCTGGTGATGGGTATTAAAGAGGGCACGTTCTGCATGGAGCACTGGGTGTTATACACAAACAATGAATCATGGAACACTACATCAAAAACTAATGATGTAATATGGTGATTAACATAACAATAACAAATTTTAAAAAATATATGTGAAATACTTAAGAGATAAATCTGACAAAAGATATGTGAGGAGAACAAAGTAGAAACTAGAAAAGTGAGAGAGAAAAACAGAAATGGTGAGCAGTTTATAAGCCGATTTGAAGTTTGTAATTTTAAAATAAAACAAGTTAGCCTTGTTGTATTTTTTCCAGCATTGTTCAGCAACTTATGTATATGCACAGAGAAAACATCTGGTTGAGATCTTTCTGGGCTGGAATTTTCTTAGAGTTTGAAGTTACTGATGGATACTGCAAAGACAGTGGTTTATGCCTGAGGCAGCTTAAAGATGTCTAAATCAGCTACTTAAAATTTAAGTTTATTCAACATCATCCATCTATACTTGTCCAGCTATATTCTGTTACTGTATTCTCCCATGGAATTGAACTTCTGAATGGTCTTCAGTTCTCAATTGGTCACTCATCTTTCAATTTAATATCTATTAGTCTCAAAATATTTTTGAAGACCTTTATAAACAGTTTCTACTTTCATAAGAGTTTCTCATTACCATTCCAGATTCTATTTTATGTGATACAAAAAAAGTCATAATATAAAGGAAAATATATCTTTGAAATGTTTTAAATAAAGCATCATCCATATTGCAGATAGAAAAGCAGGCAGGAAAAATTACTGTGTTAATCTTTGTGTAATGAAAAAAAACCCTCCTTTTCCAGAAATAGAAATGAATACAAAATGAAGGCTCTTTGTGATTGATTTATTATTAATATTAACTGTAGAATACTCATGATGGTATATAATAATAAACTTGATTATTTCCATTTTAATTAGAATTTTCTTTGTTTTCTCTCTTTTTAAATTTTTTTTTCCCTTAGCAATGGGCCACTTTTGCTCGGGTTTGGTATCTCTTAGATGGGAAAATGCAGCCACCTGGCAAACTGGCTGCTTTGGCATCAGTTAAACTTCAAGGATTGCATAAACCTATATACCATCAACTGAGTGAGTATCATTTTAGATCTGTCACTAGTAACCATAATTTTCATACCAGAATAGAATCTTGAAAAAGTCTGACTGAACTACTTCTAAGGACCTCTTTTTTTCCTGGGATCCCTTGTTCCATTCAGCAAAAAACCTACTGGGGCACTACAATGAGTTTGGCTTATTCATAGGAAAACCATACAGACCAGTTTGCCTGAGACGACCCCATTTTATGCCATTACAACAGCAAAATTAGCTGTAGCCCTCCTTTCATTCTCAGATATCCTGATTGGGACTATAAATTATATGTTCACTCTTATACATGTTTCTTCACATGGCGATGTGCATTTGAATAGAGAATTTTTGAAAATGAAGAAATAAGTTTGCCCTCTCTTCCAAAAACCTTTTCCCCCAGGAAGATGGATAGAACTAGCTGGACATGGAAAGTTTACTCTTTCTGTTTTTAATTGATAGATTTGATTTTCTGTAACCCTTTTCCAATACAAAAGAAAAAAGTTGTTTTTTTTTTTTTTTTTTTTTTTAAGATTTTATTTATCTATTTGAGAGAGAGAGAATGAGAGACAGAGAGCATGAGAGGGAGGAGGGTCAGAGGGAGAAGCAGACTCCCTGCCGAGCAGGGAGCCCGATGCGGGACTCGATCCCGGGACTCCAGGATCATGACCTGAGCCGAAGGCAGTCGCTTAACCAACTGAGCCACCCAGGCGCCCCAAGAAAAAAGTTGTTTTGATACTAAAAGACTTTTGCTTGTTACACGTAGTTTTGATTGACTTCACTTAACCTGGGACTTCAGGGACCACCCAGCAAGATCTAGGTGTTAGCTCTTACTCTTCATCTTGTTTGACCTGTCAACACCATTTTTGGCAATTGATCGTAGTTTTAGCTTTTTGAAACATGAAGTTACATATACAGTGTGTAGATATAGATAAATTAATATTTAAATATAGGTAATATTTTAAAGAAAATTAACAGTTATAATGATGATGAAATAAATACCCATACTCAACATTTGGGTTATTTCCAATTTTTTTTTTTTTCTTTTACCATTACAAACAATACTACTGTCAGTATTCTTGTATTTTTCCAGTGCATATGTGGATGAGTTTCTCCGAGGTCTGTTTACAGCACAGGAGTTACTGGGTTTGGGAAACTAGTTAGTCTTGACGCTGATGTCCAGAGTTTGTATTATCCCTCATCTTCAGTAACATTGATGTTTTCATTCTCTTTAAGTTTGACTATTCTGGTAGATGTGAAATACACTCTTCTGATGTATTGTCCTGTATGCATTGTCCTGATTGCAAATGGTGCTATGTATCTTTTTTTCTTTATTGGCCTTTTATCATTTCTTCTTCTGTGAAATGTCTATACATGTCTTTTGCCCATATTTCCGCTGAGTTATTTGTCCTTTACATTTTTATAACTTTTACTGTGAAAGTTTTCACATTTTCAGAAAAGCTCAAAGAATAGTACAGTGAATTATACCCTCCACCTAGATTACACAGTTACTAACATTTTAACATATAATTTAACATATAATTTTTTACTCAGTCATTGGAAAATAAGTTGCAGATGTCATAATAAATCCCCCTGAATACTTCAGCATGTGTCTCCTAAGAATAACAATACTCCCCTGTGTAACCAAAATGCCCTTATCACACATAACAAAACAAACATAATTTAATTGTATGATTTAATGTCCAGTGCCTTTTCAAATTTCTTTAATAGTTCCAAGAATGTCCTTTATAGCTGTTACCTCTTTTTAAGACCAGAATCCAACCAAGGTTTTTGTATTGCCTTCAGTTGTTATGTTTCTTTAGTCCTTTTAATAAAGAATAATCCTTATTTTCTTCTTGCAGCTACCCTTTTGGGGAGTCCGGGCTAGTTTTCATGTAAAGAACTTTCTTCTTAAACACATTCTCCATTTGTTCTTGGATGCATTCTCTTGCTAACTCCTCCTTCCCAGTTCCTTTTGTTCTTTTCAACTTTCCAATTTCCCAGTCTTCTCTCATTAAAACTTAGGAGTGCCCTGGAACCTGCTCCTTGGACCCCTTCACATTCCTTAAGCAATCACATTCAGTTTCATATCTCTATCTTCTATCATGCTTATAGCTGCCAAATTTATATCTTCATTTTTTTACCTTTTCCCTGTATTCCAGACTCACATAACCACATTTCTACTCAGCAAATCTTCTTAGGTATCTAGTAGACATCTCCAGCATGTTAATGTGTGTTTAACTTGGAGGTGTCATACTTCCTGATTTCCCCCACCCAAACCAACCTGTTACTTCTAGTTTCCCAATCTCAATTAACAGCTTCTCTATTCTTTTTCTTACTCTAGTCAGATGTCTTTGCTTTATTTGTGACTTCCCTTTTTCAACTCCCTGTAAAAAATATATATATATATGAAAAAATATACCTGAAGAAATATATATATCTGAAAAAATACATATATCTGAAATCTAGCCACATCTCATTAACTCTCTCTTCTACTGTAATTTTAAACCACTGTACTCTCTACTCTGGGTTATTCCAAAAGCCTCCTCACTGATCTGCCTGCCCCAATAGGGTCTTTTCTCCACAGATCAGTTACAGTTGTCTTTTCCAAATGAGAATCAGAGTAAAAGCCAAATTATGTCAGTGCCCTACAAGGACCTACATGGTGTGGTCCCTATTATCTCCCTGAGTTTATTTCCTACCTCCCTTGAGTAATCCACTAAGGCTTATTACTGTTTCATTAATATACCTGCCAACACATTTTTGCCTTAGGGCCTTTTCACATTTTGTTCCCTCTGCCTGCATGGGATTTTCCAAATTTATGCCTTATTCCTTCACATCTTTCAGATTTCTGCTCATTTATATTCTGAGAGAGGCCTTCCCCAATTCCTCTGTCAGCTCCCCCTTTCACTTATTATACTTTACCTTGCCTTTAAAGAAAAAAAAATAGCATTCACTGATCACACATAGTATATAAATGTGCATTATCCACCTACCTTTACTAGATGAAGTTCTAAGAGGACAGGAACTTGGCCTGAATTTTTCACAGCTATATATGCCCAGTGCCTAGAATGGTGTTTGACACATAGCTGGACTGCATAAAATGTTTTTTGGTGGATATATGCATTCATGAATACCAGTTTTGAGAATGAAGAAATTACTTTCAATCAGGGCTCTGGCATTTCAACTAAGTTAGATTTTGGATCTTTGGAGCTAGGAGAAAGAGACCTGTAGATGGTTTGATTTGGGTAAGAGCAAGAACTTGCGAGTTTCCCCATTTCTCATACTTGCTGCTCTAATCTTTTTCTTCACTTAATGAAAATTTCAAAGTAAGCCCACAACCTGTGAAATCTTTAAGTACAGTATTTGAATGTAAGGATTCTGTCATGTTGATCTTTGTTCTTCAGGCACCTTAGTATAATGTCTGGTCCTTCAGAAATGCTTGTCAGAAACATTTTGTGGAATGACACTTTTAAGAAAATGTTTTACAAGCACAGTCTCAATATTCGCTGTAGTTCTGTTCTTTAAAGTCACCACGAATGCTGAATGAGAGTGAACACCGAATCGTTGCTTCTGGGAGAGACACTGTTAGGTTCCTATGAGCCTCTGGTCACAGCATTTTTTGTCAGCCAATCAATATATAGTCTTGTTTATGTGTTTTTGTTTAAAGACACCTTATTTAATACACACATTGTTGAACTCATGGCCAACTGCAGAGTAACTCATGACTGAACAACACTTATCTAACACACATTTTCTTTGTAAGACACACTGGAGCCTTCTTGTACTTAGGAACACTACACAGCACTTGAGCATCAGACTTGAGGGATATTTAAAAAGTAAAGTCACTTTAAAAAGAACAAAAATGCCAAAAAGCTAGCACTAAATGGACCACAAAGGGACACTTGTTTATAGTAAGAGAACAGTCAGTGCATTACGTTATTTGACCTCAGTTGGAAACGAGTACATCAAGCCACTCAAATTTTCCACTGATGTGCACATGTCTGCAAATGACTAAGAAAGTACCGCAGGTATTGAGATTATAAATAAATTTTAAGAGAACAGGCAAATTTGTAATGTGGAATCCATGAATAATGAGGAGCACCTGTACTTCCAAAGTAAAATAGTGATGAGCAGACTTATGCTTGACTAATTAGAAATCTCTACTTTAAAAATCTCTTTTTTGGCAGACAAGGAGAATGCTATAGTCCTAGAATTACCAAATCATAGAAATTAATTCCTTAGGACTTCAGATATTTTGTTTAACTGCCTCATTTATATGTGAGAAAACTAAAATCAGAAGAATAAAGTGACTTTCTCACTGTCACTCAGCTACTATATTATAATAGAACTGAGACCAGAACCCAGGAACTTGTTTCCTCAGAGGTAAATTACCCATTCCACCTCAGTGTGGTGATTCTTAGCCACTTAGGCTGTGTTTTCCTGCTGATTTGTTGGTTTTTTTTTTTACCTTAGCAATGTTATTAACAAGGTCGTACATAAGATCTCTTAGATTGTTTTTGTAGAAATACAAACAGTACAAAATTTGGGGAAAAGTAAAATTAGTAGTAATCTGATTTCCTTAAAGTATAGCACTTATCTGTTCACTGAATTAAAGTTCTGCATTCTATAAGCAGGTCATTATTGCAAAAGTATTCCTTAGGTACCTAATGAGAATATTCTTCTAGAACACCAGACGAGCTTTTGTGGCTGCCTCTCCGGTCATCCTTTTCTAGTAAAGGAGAACAGCTTTTCTATGAAATTAAAAATTTACATTTTAAAGACGGAGTTATTTTTGTTTTACTATATAATTTAATATGTAACATATCAGCAAAACTTTTTATTTCCACAAGATGTCACTAAAATCAAGACTTAAATTGCAAGCAATTTTCTACTTACAAACATCTCATGTTGTAAGTTTACTTCTAACATTCATTGGTTTAGTAAGCATTTATTAAGCATGTGTTATGTGCTCACAATCACTGTAAACATGTTTTTTTGAAAATTGACATGCAGTTTCCCAGAAAAATAATACTATAAATGATGGTCGTATATCCTGGAGTGATTATAAAAGTTAGCCAACAAAAAATAAATAAATAAATAATAAAATTTAACCAATAATGTATCTAAACATGATATATATGATATTTGAACTACTTTATAGGTCCAGTGGACTTTGTCAAGTGTTGTAGAAAACCAAATTTCCACTTATGAGATTATTTTTTATGGAAAATGTGGTCTGGGTCAAGCTGGAAATGATGTGGAACTAGGAAAAGCATTCTCTCCTCTTTCTAATTAGAGCTGCCCTTCTGAATTTGGGACCTGAGAGCTTTTTGAGCTTGTTTCTTTGTCACTGATGAATGAAAAGAAAGGACACATGGTAATTTTTGGATTATGACTTACTCTTCATGAGGATTCCACTCTTTTTGCTGCTTACAAATTGAAAAATTGAGGAGGACTGTATGAGCATTTATAAGAAGCAGAGAGGGGCACCTGGGTGGCTCAGTCTGTTAAGCTTCTGCCTTCCACTCAGGTCATGATCCTGGGGTCCTGGGATGGAGCCCCGCGTCGAGCTCGGGCTGAGCCTGCTTCTCCTTCTGCCCCTCCCTTTGCCCCTCTCCCTGCTTGTGCTTTTTTTCTCTCTCTCTCAAATAAATAAAATCTTCTAAAAATAAATAAAAAATTTAAAAAGAAAAGAAACAAAGAGAAACTTTTATTTAGCATTTTCTAAAGTTATTATTAGATTATCCTGAAATACTCCTGATCTACATGAAATGAAACAAAAGTTGCAAACAGTTCTTTTTTTTTTAAAGATTTTTTTATTTATTTTTTATTTATTTATTTTTTTTATTTATTTGACAGCAAACAGTTCTTAACATTATGAATGCTAGCACACCAGTTTAACAAAGATTAGATTAGATCTAGTCCAATCTCTAGCATTCTGCCTTGTATTATTTACATCTTGTAAGGACTTGTTAGAAAATAAAGTTTAGGATGCTGTTTTTAAAGTTAGCCAGCTAACATATTTTTCTTTCTTACTATCAAGTTCAGTGTCAATTTATTTCAAATGTCAATTACTGCATCATTTTAATTTTGCAGTCTTAATTACACATTTATTCTTCCGCTCCTAGGATATCATCGTACAAAACAGTGAAGGAGAATTTTGCTTCAGGTTACATCCAGAATACTTAGCTCCTTTGGAAGATATTTAGATATTATCAATAAATTTGAACAACACTCCTTAGTCCTATCACAGTGTCTTTACACTCAGTAGATTTTGTGGTAACCTACATGGTCATCTGTTGTATTGGCTATGCACAAGTTCAGGGATGCCAAAAATAACATTGAGCTAGGCATTTGGACATTTATCTTTCAAGGTTAGAAACAAACGTAATGGCCAAAGCCAATTTTGTTATGTATCACTAAATTGAAATAGCTATTTTTCAAACATTTCTCAAACCAAATCTTGTATGGAGACCCAATATATAAAAACAGTGCTGCACAGGGGCACCTGGGTGGTGCAGTTGGTTAAACGTCTGACTCTTGGTTTCTACTCAGGTCATGATCTCAGGGTCATGAAATAGAGCCCCGTGTCAGGCTCCACGCTCAGCGCAGAGTCTGCTTGAGGCTCTCTCCCTCTGCCCCCGCCCTCCATGTGCTCTTTCTCTCAAATAAATAAATCTGTAAAAAAAACAAAGCAGTGCTGCGCTGGCTGAAGGAGGGAGAAGATGCTGGACCCTTGCTCCTGTGAGTCACCTTCTCAGAACCTGACATCTCTATCAAATACAGTTTTAAAACCACCAAGCTAAACCAAAGAACTTTTATTTATTTATTTATTTTTAAGATTTTATTTATTTATTTGAGAGAGAGAGAGCATGCGTACAAGTAAGGGGAGAGGCAGTGGGAGAGGGAGAAGTAGGCTCCCCACTGAGCAGGGAGCCTGATAACAGGGCTCGATCCCAGAACCCTGGGATCATGACCTGAGCCAAAGGCAGACGCTTAACCGACTGAGCCATCCAGGTGCCCCTAAACCTGGGTTTATTTTTTTAAATTTTTTTATTATGTTAATCACCATACATTACATCATTAGTTTTTGATGTAGTGTTCCATGATTCATTGTTTGCGTGTAACACCCAGTGCTCCATGCAGTACGTGCCCTCTTTAATACCCATCACCAGGCTAACCCCTCCCCCCACACCCCTCCCCTCTAGAACCCTCAGTTTGTTTCTCAGTCCTTAGGCTCTCATGGTTCGTCTCCCCCTCCGATTCCCCCCCCTTCATTCTTCCCTTCCTGCTATCTTCTTCTTTTTTTTTTTTAATAAACCAAAGAACTTTTAAAGAAGGATTTGACGCTGTGAAGGGGATGAAAAGACAAGCTACAGACTGAAGGGAAATATTTGAAAACTACACAGCCCGCAAGAAATAAACATGTAATTAGGAAATGAGCAAAATACATGACCAGCTGGCAAATAAACACATAAAAAATTCAACATTATTAGCCATTAGGGAACAGATTAAAACCACAATGAGATATCACTGCACATCTATCAGAATAGCTAAAATAAAAAATAGTGGCAATAAAAATGCTAGTGATGATGCAAAGAAATTGGATTACTTACACATTGCTGGTAGGAATGTAAAATCGTACAGCCAGTCTGGAAAAGAATATGGCAGTTTCTTATAAAACTAAACGTGAGTTTACCATATATCAGTTGCACTTTTGGGCCTTTGTCCCAGGGAAATTAAAACACAAAAACCTGTACCAATTAATAATACTTCTGTATTACTCTTTATCCCCCTCTATTTATCAGCTCCTGGCATATTGTATATTTACTTACTTGTTTGTTTAATGTCTAGCTCATTCCACTAGAATGTAAGATTTATTATGAACAGGGATTTCAGTTGTATTCTTTGCTATATTCCCAACATCAAGAACAGTACCTAGCATTAGTAAGTAGTAAGTTGGTTAATCAATCAATCAATGGAAAAGGAGTATAAAGCAGATTTTGGAAGAGAATCCTGCCAAACTTATATATATCTCCATCTGAATCTACCCTTGTATGGAGTCTGAGTAGCTCAGACGATTTTGAATGGTCTGATTTCTAAGATAAGAACTAGGAGTATCTCCCATGAAATCTAAGAAAGGAATTGAATGGGAGCCAGATGTGATAGAACAAGCCCTATTTACATTAAAGTGAACACCAGGAATTTTTTTTTTAACTGTGACTGGTAACTCCCATTATATGAGTCTACATTAAGAGTCTTCAGAAGGAAGCTTATAATGTAGGTGGAGGGAATAAAATTGTACAAACAATAGGACAAGATAGAGTTAAATCAGTATCATAAGAGAAATTCAGGCACCTTTGTGGAATCAAAGGAGGTTGGCTTTGGTATTAGGAAAGGCTTTATGGAAGGACTGGTATTTATTTTGGAACTTGGTATTTATGTGGAACTTAAATTTTTTGGATAAAATTTAGCAAGTGGAAATACATCAGGAGAGTATTTCTAGTGGATGGAACAAAGAAAAGATTGGAGGATCTGTGTATACATTCCTCTATGTGTGTGTGTGTTTTGAATAGAAATAATGGAATAATGCTTCGGAGAATAGCAAGTATAGTAGTGAGATGACTGTGAGACTTACAATGTAGAAAGTGATTTTAAGATGCCTAACTCAGGCCCTTGCATGTAGAGGATACAGAATGAATGTTACTTCTCTTTCTCCCAGGCAATTTTGAGGAAAAATTGGGAGTTCTGGCTTAGGGGAGAAAACGAGCCAAAACACTGAAGCCGTAGCACTGAGAAGCACTCCTGATAGTGTAACTCATCATGAGACCTTCAGTTCCCTGATGGGAAGCTTTTGAGTTTCCACTTTGATTGATTTTGTCTGAATTTATTTGGCACCTAATATTTATTTATTTATTTATTACATTTATTACATTTATTTAGTTTAGCACTGAATATTATAAAAAGGGGCCAAATAAGGTTACACATCTAAGGTGAGAATTTTTTACAAATAAACTCAGAATTCCTATTCTAAAAATTACTTACTGAACTCTAATTTTTTTTAATCTGAAGGGAATTAATTTCTCTTGGAACATCTCTTCATCAGGCAATAGAGTTCCAATTTATATGCATTTGGTGCATATTATAAAGCATAATTTTTTAGTTAAAACCTTAAAATGAAATCTGTCTATTTAACAAGAAATTTAGACAGAAATGATTGTACTATATTCAGGATCTCAGCCTTTAACAATACTGGCTTTTGTTTTAATACATAATGCAGTCAAAAAACCAAATATTTAATTGCTGGTTAGTTCTATTTAGAGTCAGAGAAGTGCTTCTAAGAATATATTTAATAGAGATCTGGCATAAGTTGTGGAGAGAGAGTAACTTTTCCCAGATTAGATAGTCATACCTTAGAGATGAAAGAACATGATTTTCATCTACTCCATGGTATTCTTTCTAATATCCTTTGAAAGATCCTTTTTGATCTCTACAAAAGAGAGTAGCTTTGTTTGGAGTAGCTCAAAGTGCTTTTTGCATACTTACAGCTTAAGTAACATTTTAAAAATAAATTCAGCTTTTGTGTAAAGTTAACAATTCCATTTTTCCTCCACGTAAGTGTCACGGAAAGAGCCAGAACATGGTGTTAAATAACATGGCATGTGAGCTTTGGCAGATCACTTAATCTTAGCAGGCCTTAGCTTCTTCAACTGTAAATGTCTGCTTGAAAACTAAGGTAACTGAAGCATTCTCTGAAACGATGTAGATCTCTTCTCACCCTCTTTGTTTTTCTTTTCATTTGCCCAATTGCATTCCTTAGTAGCCCACTATGGGTCACTTATAGGAACTCTAGGCAATTCACCAAATACAAACTATCTTTTCAACCCACTCACAGCAAACTTCCTGGATCTTTCCTTTACATTTCTAGATTCCTTTTCACTGTGGTAAAGAAAACCTACCTGCTTTATCCTCTTTCCTTTACCTTTGTTCCACATAGACTATGAATGTATGTCTCTCTGAAAATGCTGTCATTCAAATTCAAAGCTCTGCGTAGAATCTTATAATGTAATCGTTAGTTTTCATATATGGTATTTATTTATACTTATTTTTTCAAGTTTTTTTTTTAAAATAAGCTTTTAGAATCTTTTTAAGTTTCCCTTTTACTATAATAGGCATTTAAAAAATGTTTCTGATTACTTGATTTTGTGATGTATAGTGACTTCTTCAAAAACTGCATGTTGACTTTTTAGGGTTTTTTGTTTTGTTTTAGATGAACAGCCAAATTTAGGGGTACTTTCACTGGAAAATTAATCTAATACATATATTTTAATTTTCAGGTCATCTGTCATATCAAATATGCATGTTGTCATAGTTGAGAGTGGCAGTTTAAATGTAGCTAGTTAAAATGTGGGTGGAAAAAGCCTTGGGTTAGTAGTTAAGCATAAGATCATAGTACTCTATTGTTCTCTGAATTTGAGAAGAATAATCAGTTGTGATGTTTTCACATTTGTTTTCAATTTGCCTATTGGTAAAACATACCTTTTTATTTCTATATGCATATTGTTTTCAATTTGTCTTCTATTTTTAAGACAAAGTTTGTATTAGATATTTAAAGGTATGTTAATATAAACATTTTAGCAAAGTGTGATTATTAATGGGAAAAGACAATAGGAATAACAATAGTTTGCCTTTCAAAGATGTATTGTCGTTATTGGCATCTTTATTATATTCTCTGTTACCTTACAGTGTTGAGATTTTCCAAATGTCTGGCCAATTCTTTCTATACTTAAATGTTATATAAAAGAAGAACAGAACAGCAAAATCCTGTTCAAGGATTTTGGTGTTACACTGTGACTTGCTTTATATATTTTAATGTGTTGTTTAGGCTTTGAAAAGCTTTATAAATAACCAAGATCACTTTTTCTTAAGGTCATGGCTTTCATATAAAATCTTTCTTTCTTTGTTCTTTTTAAATCTAGGTGACTGTGGGGATCATGTTGTCATTATGAACACAAGGCACATTGCATTTTCTGGAAATAAATGGGAACAAAAAGTATACTCCTCACATACTGGGTAAGATAAAGCTATTGTCCAACAGACATATGAAAAAATGCTCACATCACTAACCATCAGGAAATGCCAGTCAAAACCACAATGAGATACTACCTTACATGTGTCAGCATGGCCAGAATCAAGAAGACAATACATAACAAATGTTGGTGAGGATGTGGAGAAAAAGGAACCTTCATGCACTGTTGGTGGGAATGTAAACTGGTGCAGCCACTGTGGAAGACAGTATGGAGGTTCCTCAAAAAATTAAAAATAGAACTACCATATGATCCACTAGTTCCACTACTAGGTATTTAGCCAAAGAAAATGAAAACACTAATTTGTGAATACATATATACCCCTATGTTTATTGCAGCATTATTTATAATAGGCAAAATAGAAAAGCAATCCAAGTGTGCACTGATAGATGAATGGCTAATGATGTACACATGTGCACATGCACTGGAATATTACTCAGCCACAAAAAAGGATGCAGTCTTGCCATTTGCAACAATGTGAGTATATAATGTTAAGTGAAGACTCGGAAAGATAAATGACATATGATTTCACTTATATGTGGAATCTAAAAAACAAATAAATAGGGGCACCTGGGTGGCTCAGCCCATTAAGCATCTGCCTTTAGCTCAGGTCATGATCCCGGGGTCCTGGGATGGAGCCCCGCGTTGGGCTCCCCGCTCAGCGGGGGGCCTGCTTCTCCCTCTCCCTCTGCTCCCCTGCTCCTGCTCTCTTTCTCTCTCAAATAAATAAATAATCTTTAAAAAAATAATAATAAATAAAAAATAAATGAATAAACAAAAAGCAGAATCAGAGCTATAAATACAAAGAACAAATTGATGATTGCTAGAGGGGATGAGTGGAGGGGATGGGCAAAATGGGTGAAGGGGAATGGGAGATACAGGCTTCCAGTTATGGAATGAATAAGTTACAGGGATAAAAGGTACAGAGTGGGAATATAGTCAGTGGTATTATAATAGCATTGTATGGTAGCAGAGGGTAGCTACACTTGTGGTGATCATAGCATAACATACAGAGTTGTTGAATCACTAAGTTGTACACCTGAACTAATGTAACATCATGTGTCAACTATACTCAAAAACGAAAAAAGATAATGCGTTGTCAAGAAAGATAGGTAGTTGAAATATATTACTTTAAAAATACTATTGGTCTTACTAGGGGTGCCTGGCTGGCTCAGTTGGAAGAGATGCCTCTTCATCTCAGGGTTATGAGTGTGAGCTCCAAGTTGGGTGTAGAGATTATTTAAAAAAAATTTTTTTTTTAAATAAATAAGTAAACAAACCCATCCCTTAAAAGAATACTATAGATTTCACTTAAAAAGCTATTTTCAAAAATTGGCATTTAAGAAAATACTAATTTTGCATATGCTACATACATAATTTAATCAAAAAACCCACAGAACTATACCAAATACTAGTTATTACTGACAGTATTTGTTTTTCCTAGGAGCTTTTCACATAACTTCTCTGGTTTAGATTATTCTCATTTTTTAGTCAATCTTCTCAATTTTTTCTCTGTTTCCTATCATTCATGTTACTGCTATTTCCTGAACCATAATACATGAGATGTTTAAGGAATGGTGAACAAAATCCCAAATTTGGAAGATACCTAAAATCCCCACAACATACTTTTCAAGATCCAGGTCTCTCTGCCAATGTTTGAATAATAGCCATCTTGTGGCTTGTAAGGCAGCCCATTCATTCCACCTTTGAAATGGTTTAAATTTTAGAAAGCTCTTTATGCTATTGAATCATAATCTGTTTTTCTCCAGCTTTCATACTGGTCTTAGTTCTCCTCTTTGGACAGTGTTAAATAATTATATCTCTTCCACAGGACATCCTTCACATAATTTTGAGAAAGGGATCAATAAGAGCCCATTGATTTGTCTTTGGCTAAACATGTATAGTCCTTCAGAGTTCTTCATATGGCTTCCCTTTGACTATCGCCTTTATTTCTTGGTCACTCTCTAGATATAGTCATTTCTTGTCAGTGTCTTTCATAACGAAATATACTCAACTGGCTATGTTCTGATGGTTTCCTGGTATAATGGGAGTCCTCCATCTTTCAGTTGCAAACCTCTATCGCAACAGAACTTTTCTTCAAGGCCATATCACTGGGTAGTACACTAGTTCATGATCAGCTAAAACTCCTAAGTCTTTCTTAGACATGTTGCTGTTCAACCATGTATCTTCCTTGTATGTTTTAGTTGCATTTTAACCCAACTGCAATACCTTAGTTAAATTTTATCTCCAGCCTTTTAAAATCTTGTGAGATCTTGATTGTGTAATGTAATGTGTTAGTTAACCCTTCTGCTTCAGGTCATATATAAATTTAATTAAGCATACCTTCTGTACTATCATGTAAAAGATGTGGTTAGAAATGTTGACCTTTCATGGGTTTCTGGGTGGCTCAGTCAGTTAAGCGGCTGACTCTTGATTTCAGCTCAGGTTATGATCTCAGGGTCCTGGGATCAAGCCCCGCATAGGGCTGCATGTTCAGTGGGGAGTCTGCTTGAGATTCTCTCTCTCCTTTCACCCCTCTCCCCACTCATGCTCTCTCTCTGTCTCTCTAAAATAAATAAATAAATCTATCTTTAAAAAAAAAGTTGACCTTTCATTCTTGATTAAAATTATTATTTTATTTCCAAGTACACCTTCATCTTAGACAAGCAGACTTTAATAGCCCCCCTAAGTAGGTCTCAAATGCTGGGAATAACTTTTTTGCTTCCATTAGCCATCCTTTGCCCATACAAATGCCCAAATAAGTTCACAAACGGCTTTAGTAATTTCTACTATTAGGAAATCTCTACAGATAAACCAAGTTCTATAAAATTTAGAGATAATGGGGGAAGGAAATATGAAAAGTCAGGATAACATGATGTGATAAAAGCATAAAGGGGAAGTATTGACACAAAATGCTACAGTAATTGCTGTAGCAATAATATCTGTAGTGATACTGCAGATGAAGGAAAATAATAGCCCTGCCAGTAGTGAACAGCTCGTGTAATGTACCCTCTGCTGGTGGTGTCCTCTTCAGTAAAGCTCTCCTATCTATGGATGAAAATCTAAACTGTTGTAAATTGTTGGTACCCAGCGATCCCTTCTGCTTCAGAATCCTTCATTTTAGCCAACATATTGCTGTTTCTTGCCTCTCTGCCTTTGCATGTGTTATTCTCCTTCACAGGAGTGTTTCTCAAGAATTCTCACATTTATCCATTAAAACCTGACTCAGATATCACCTCTTCTGGAAGGCCTTCCCTATTTCGTCATCCCCCGTAGGGTTAGTCACTTTTTCTTTCTGTTTCTCTTGACTCTTCACTTTGTTCCTTCACCTCACTGGAGGTACCACTCTTATTATGCTCATAACACTGTTACATTATGTATTCAAAATTTAACTCTCTAGTTGTAAAAATGTTAATATATGATAATTTTAGAAAATGCAGAAAAATGTAAAGAAGGAACTAAAAATCATTTTTCATCCTGTGGAGTAAACATTTTAATACATACACAAGTTTACATCCTTTTTCACTTTATATAAAATTCCCAGAAAGCTTTTTTATAAATATTATTGTTAGTCACTGTGTAGTAGTATACAATATGATTTGCATATATAATGATTGTTCTGTTTTTTAAAATTAAAATTTTTAATTTCATAAAGAGCCCCCCAAAAATCTTTATCCATTAGGCTTTTTCAATATATAGGGTAATCTAAAATAAAACTAGAAATGTAACGAATTTCAAGATCAAAGGGATGATAATAGGTCTTTTAAGAGGTATTTCTAAACGTTACTGTAATATTGCACTAGGAGTGCATAAGAATGCCTGTTGTAAAACTGCTGACACAGTGCTGCCATAAAAATGATTTAATAATAAGATTCTGCTACTTCGATGGGCATCTGATTGTTTACATGTGCCTTATAATAAGGTATCAATGCCTTCCTTAGCACCTTCTCTGCGTATTTTATCTATTAAGAATGTTAATCCACTATTAGTTTACTTTTTACGAATTTTCTTGATATCCTTTGTTGTATGGTTATTTAACTTTTATATAATTAAATCTCTCTTTTCCCTTGTAATTTCTTCTGTGTTTTCCAGTCTCAGAAAATCTTTTCTCATCTAAATATTTCATAAACATTCGCTTCTCGTGGTTTTAGAGGTCAGGCGAGATGTGTATGTGTGCACCTTGAACTTTGACTCTAACTGTTCAGTCATCTAAAATGTATTGATATGAGTTAGAAATACAGCCTACTGTTAGATGCCTCAGTAGAATTCACTTAGTCATTTTTCCTGAGGACAGGATACCGTTAAATTTATTGTATATCCCCAGCACTCAGCACAATAGGCATTCAGTATTTACTGAATTAATTTGAATTGAAAAAAATTTGACGAACATTTAAAACAAAGTTTCTTCTCTTCCATTCAGGCTATCCCTGGAGGAAGAAGTGTAATTACTTTTTCACCAGTAAAAATCAACTATTTATTACACTATGCAAGTCATTCGTCTACTCAGAATTTTATGCTCTCTCTCCAGATTCTCTAAAACGTAAATGGTATTGTGCTTTAGAATTTGGCATCCCAGTGTTGAAAACAGAGAAGTGATCTTTAGCGTAGAAGGTGTAAAGTACTTTTTTCCATGGAGAGAATGAATACGGGAATTGAAGTCTAGACAGGTATTTCTTTTTCTGAAACTGAAATTCCTTGAAACAAATGCAAGAGTATCACTTTGAAAATTATCCATCTTTCTCAGCAAACTTCTAAATCTGCTTCTTCAATTTTATTCCTGAAATGTGGTTCTTTCAAACGTTTTCAAGTCTTGTCGAAAGAAACTTACGAAAGGAATCACATTTTAGGTAATCTTTAACTTCTTTTGCAGAGTGCACTGAGTTTATGTTTTCTTTTCCCCTTCCTCAGAAATCATTTGGGCTATATTTATCCATTCAGCATAATGAAACCTCACATCTGTATATTGTTTTTGTTTTAAATTTCTTAAGCAGTTTCACAAACATTTTCTCATTTGACTCTTGTAAAAATCTTGAGAGGTAGATAGAGCAGATAGTATCATTTTCTTATGTGAATAAACTCATATAAAAAGGTAAAATGAGTTAACTAATACTATACTGGTAGCCACTGGCAAACCTAGATTCTAGACTGGGATATGGGGCATCCAAGTTACTAAACTACCACCAGTACGATCCCAAATATATATGTATCCCATATACGAATGTATATATAGTTTTTAACCTCTATCCGTTTTATATATTTTTTATATGAATTCAGTGAAATATTTTATTACTTAAGACCAGCGTATAACTCTTAGTGGTCTTTTACCAATTGTTAGTAGGAAACAGGACCATCCCCTCTTCAGAGTATGAACTTGACTTTAGAACCAAAGTGGTCTACCACTATTTTCCCCAAACTTGACCCCTAGGCTATACATTCTGACTTGGCAGGAAATGTGAAGCATATTGGCTCATTGCTTTTTCTTTCTTAATTCAAGCATGATAAACTACCCCATAATGAATGAATGAATGAATCAATGAATGAAAACTTTAAATTCCCTTGAAAGATAATTATGCCGTGAATTTTCCACGATGTGGAACTTTTATGAAACACTGATAGTTGACCACTTAAAAAGAACAGCATTTCAAATAGCATAGGTTACTACTTAATTTTTTTTAAGATACTAATGAACAGCATAGTTTCCTAAAACAATAATTCCATAATAAAAATAGTTTTCATATTATAAAACATTCATTCTCCCAGTTTTAATGTCTTTGCTTCTTTTCACAGCTATCCAGGTGGATTTAAACAAGTAACAGCTGCTCAACTTCACCAGAAGGATCCAGTAGCAGTAAGTTTATTGTATTTTTTATTATTTGTCATCTGTGGAAAGACTGGTTCAGAAACTGTTTTTCCAGTCTTGCTTCTCTTCTAATGTAGCTAGCATGCAAGGCTATAAATTCTGTGCTTTAACTGTCTCACAAGTTTTGATAAGTATTAACCCATTATTATTCAAATCTATATATTTTCTAAATACTATTTACTATGTTTTTCATGTAGCCAAATAGTTTTGTTGCTTTTCTTTTTAATTACTTGATACCAGCCTGATTACCTAGAATATGATATGTTCACGAAAACATCTTGGGAGAGAGAGCGTTGTTTGTATCTATGTATGTTTATATATCCATTATATCAAATATGCAAAGTATGTTGTTCCAATCAAAAGTCTTACCTTTTTTTGTTCATTTCATTTATTGATTACCTGAAAGAGTTATGTTACATTCTCAATTGTGGATTTGTTTTTTCCCTGTAGTTCTAGCAGTTTTTGCTTTGTATGTTTTGAAGATTTAGTGTTAGATGAATTTAAGTTTGGAATTATACTATTCCTAAGAATTAATCAGCATATGTACTTGGCCCTTTTTATCTCCAATAATGCTTTTTAACTCCAGGTGTATTTTTTTTATATTAATAAGCTGCATCAGTCTTCTTTTGATAGTGTTTGCCTGAAATGTCGTTTTACTTTACACTTAAACTAGATTTTATTTTAATTTTTCCCCTCTTTCTTTCTTGCCTTCTTTTGGATTGAGTTTATTTATTAGAAGTATAAGATTAATCAGTATCTTTATTTTCCTCCAGATCAAATCAAGGTCCTTAGAAGATTTTTAACACCTTCTCTCCCTCACAGTTATGATTCTTTCTCTATTCAACAGTTTTCAAAACCCTTCCAATTCAACATTCTTGTTATTGTTTTACCTAGTTACTGATTTTTTATGATTCTCTTTGCTTATAAATCCTTTCAGGTAACAGCCTTCCTTTGGGATTAATTTCCTTCTCAAAATACTTCTTTTGACATTCCTATCATAACATTCTCTTAATAGTAAACTCATTTTTGTCTGAAACTCTTTATTTTTGCCTTCTTTCTTGAAAGTTAGTTTTGCTTATTCAGTATATGCAATTCTAGGATAACTATTTTTCTCTCTCACCTGTTTGAAGCTATTGTTCAAATAGATTTTAGTTTCTATTACTGCTATTGATAAATCACATGTCAGTTTAATATTTCTTTGTATGTATTTTGTCTTCTTTTTGGATGCTTTTGAGATCTTTCCTTTGGTGCTGGTTTTCCTGTTTCTATTCAAGTCTTGTTATTTATTTTGCTTGAGGACTGGTATCTTCAGTTCTGAAAATTTGTCAGCTCTTACATCTTTTAAATATTGGTCCTTTTATTCTTTATCTGTTCTTTCCCTTTGGAAATCTGATTATATTTACAGTAGATTGTCTCATTTCATTGTACATGATTCATTAGCTCTCTTTAATATTTTATGTCTCCCTGTCTGTGCTGCATTGTCAATAATTTCTTTATGTCTGAGTTCTAGTTCTCTATCTTTTTACCTATATCTCATCTGATCAATCCTTTTATTGAGTTTCTAATTTGAATTATTTTTTTTTTTTTTTGAAGATTTACTGTTTGTCTTTTTTTTCAAGTTTGCTGGTCAGTTTTGATAGTTTTTCTGTTTCTTTGTCATACTTTGGTTCCTTCTTATTTTTTTAAGCCTAGTAAACATAATTCTTAGTGTTTATATCTGATTCTAATATTTTTGGTCTTTGTGGATCTGTAATATATTGTTTCTGCTCAGGATACTTGATAAGCTCATGTACCTTGAAACTTCATCACTGAGAACTCTTTGAGACCTATATCTTCAAAGTGGATTTCTTCATAAAAATTTGCTTAGCAGGGGCACCTGGTGGCTTAAAGTTAAGTGCCTGACTCTTGGTTTCCGTTCATGTCATGATCTCAGGGTTGTGAGATTGAGCCCCACGTCAGGCTTTGCCTTCAATGGGAGTCTGCTTGAGATTCTCTCTCCCTCTCCCTCTACCCTCCCCCCCTTCTCTTGCATGCGCTCTCTCTCTCTTTCTCTAAAATAAATAAATCTTAAAAAAAAAAAGATTGGCTTAGCTTCTGATAGGTGCATGGGGCTATACCAACCTAAGACCTCTTTAAGCTATACTTTATAGATTTCTGGGTTTTGATCCCCATTTTAAAAAGGGTGTATTTGGGGCCTCAAGGCCTTCTGCAGTCAGGCTCATGGTTCTAGTTTCCTATCAGGAAAGATTTTTATTTTTTAATTTCCCCACTCTATACCCTGGATATTGACTTCTGTTGAAAATCTAGGTTTATGAGGAAGTCTTTGATCCTACTTCCTGACCAAAAAAGAGGTAGTCCTTTGAAATCCAAGCCCTGCACTAAGCTGATACCCTCTGGGCAAATGCCAGCCTTAGGACTCTTTTTTTGTACTACTTTCTCCTACTTCTGGCCTCTAGTTGCTTCATGCTTTAGAAAAGATTTTTTAAAACAATATTATTAATTTCATTAATATTTATTTCTTTATCATTTGAGTTATATACTAGAAATTTCTAATCTAAATATTAGCGGTCAGTATTGCTAAAAACAAAATCTCCTGTTGCCATTTCACAATTTTATTTTTCCTTCCTTAATTCTTTATAACTCAGTCTTTGAACTAGACTCATAGAATAGACAATAACATTTTCCCCATTATGAACTATTTTAGCTTTATACGTAAATACATTCATAAATGAACAAAGTGTTATGCTGTGAAGACGTTCTTTTTTTAATTTCCCTACAGTGGTGAATAAAAATAGATACCTATTGTCAGGATACAATCATTTGTTTGGTGTAATACTGCCTAAAACTTCCTTAGAGGTGAGGGAGAGAGACATGTTTTATTATAGTAAGTTCTGACGTAACATTTGGAAGTTCCGTGCTTTGCCATTTATTTTTACTTCTTATCATTTATAGGTGTTTTACAAAAATATGCTCAGATTGCTTAAGAAATATTTAACGTTCTGTTTCAAAACATGTTTTTAGACTATTACAGGTCAAATAAAATATCCTGTTTTGACTATTTATATGGATTGCATGTAATGGTATTGAACAGTTATAAGGGCTGCTGATAATATGTACCATAAGTGCTACAACAAATTGTAGT
Source organism: Mirounga leonina (assembly GCF_011800145.1). Lineage (NCBI taxonomy): Eukaryota > Metazoa > Chordata > Mammalia > Carnivora > Phocidae > Mirounga > Mirounga leonina. The sequence continues at coordinate 63,412,740 of NW_023270415.1, read as the reverse complement.
TTTAATATTTGACAGATATTTTTAAGATTTAAATTTCTGTGTTATTCAGGCAGGCATGCTCACTGTACACTAGGAGGCAATATAGTCCCAACTTTATAATTTATAAGGATTTGGCAATAGATAACATTTGTAGAAACTGTTTCAAGTTATGTTTTATAAACAAATATTAAAACACATTACAAAATGTTTAATGAAGGCCTAGAAAATAGTTCAAAGTTAAATCCATTTGAATTATTATGTCATTTAAATAATGTTAATTTTTTTTTTTAAGTCTTAATTTTGACTTTGTATTTTGAAAAAGAATAGCTTGTTAGGGAAGAGTTCAGTTATTTTACTTCAAATCAAATAACGTGTTTGTCTGGAACAGTAGGTCTTCTGCCTGCAGACATAATTTGCTTATCAGTACTTGGTGTATGGGCTTGTAAGAGAATTTGTTTCTGATTATTAGTACAGTCCTGGAATATTGTTTGTAAAATACATTAATTAATACATTTAAATAGTTATTAGTAGGTTATTAAATATTTCAAAATATTTTTATAATTACACAGATTATTTGTAAACTCATATAAATGTGTTAATTCAGCCTTTCCTTATCAACCTCTATCATATATTTTAGTTTTATTAATAGTTTCTTTGTCCTTACATTTTTTTTTTTAAGTTTTTATTTATTTAAATAATCTCTACACCCAATGTGGGGCCTGAACTCACGACCCTAAGTTCAAGAGTTACATGCGCTTCTGACTTAGCCAACCAGATGTCCCACCTCTTTGTCCTTACATTTTTTTTCTAACATGGTTCCTTTCTTATCTCTCCCCCCACCCCCATAGTTAATAAAGTTATTTTGTGTGAAACAAATGGGCACATGCCCTGGTTTTCAGATGTGGAAGCTCTTTAATATTTATTAACCTCGCTTTATTCTCTCACTTTCTGAATTCCTTAGAACTTATGCTTAAGCCTATGCAGCTATAATTACTTGATTGCATGCACACGTTGTGTTCTATTATTTGGGGCATATATTGTTTGTATGTCTGCCTTTTTCTCTCCCCTGTCAGCTTAAAACCTTTCTACACTGTCTAGCTTTCTCTAATTTGACTCTTATGTTTGCATGTTTTAATAGGGCAAGTTTTAAAAAGCCAACTTGTTAATTCAAGTGACTACAACTATACTTTTTTAAGAGCATGAACCCTAAATGCCATATAACCCTACCATAACAATAAAATTGCTATTTTGGGATATTCAGAGGATATAATGACTAGCTTATCCAGAAAAGATGCTCAGTAGTCTTAACACTGTCGATTTCTGCTTAAGACTTTTAAAAATAAAAATTTTTAAGGACAAGTATCTACATCAATGTTGTCCAATAGAAATTTCTGTCATGATGTTCTATGTCTGCACTGTCAAACATGGTAGCCACTAGCCATATGTGGCAATTGGCCACTTGAAATGTGGCTTGTGTGGCTGAGTTAACTGAATTTTTAATTGCTTTTAATTTTAACAATAGAAATCTCTATTAAAATCTCTAGAACATAGAGTATTAATAGCACTAAACTGGAAAATATATATGGGATGCCATTAGCTTGGGTATGTAGTAAGGGTTTTTTTTGTTTGTTTGGGTTTTTTGATGAGAAAATTAAAGATACAGGAAATCTTATAGTGCAACACTGTTCTAACATGTATAGTTTTAGTGGGTTTTTTTAAAATTTTATTTTATTATGTTACGTTAATCACCGTACATTTCATCATTAGTTTTTGATGCAGTGTTCCATGATTCATTGTTTGCGTATAACACCCAGTGCTCCATTCAGTACATGCCCTCTTTAATACCCATCACCGGGCTAATGCAGCCTGCCACCCTCCTCCCCTCTAGAACCCTCAGTTTGTTTCTCAGAGTCCACAGTCTCTCATGGTTCGTCTCCCCCTCCAATTTCCCCCCTTCATTTTTCCCTTCCTACTAACTTTAATACATGTCAAGTCATATTCCTGGATTATGTGTACAGATGGTAAAAATTGATGTAGCCCTCCAAATGTCCCTATCAGCAGCTTTATGAAGACCTCGCAGTGTATTTGTATATACTAGATGCCAGCAGGCCCCCAGGAGATTATGGAACACAGGGTGACACTGTGTGACCTTCTCTTGATAAAGGATATCAAATCACATTCAGACCAACAAAGAGGATAATCTTAAAAAAGAAAAAGTAAATCACGGCAAGGTTAGTTTGCCATCTTAGGAATGGGTATGGTAGAGAGAAGGGACTTTTTGTCTTCTTGAGAGGTGACAGAGAGAAACACATTATAGGTGTGATTGCATGTACTATATGTCTATTCTGGGAGTAAGACCACTGCCTGGTTTGTATTCCAGCACCACCAAGTTAGATATATAAAATTGGGAGAGTTCTTTAACCTCATTAAATCTGTTTTCTCATGTGTGAAATGAGACTCGGCATGATAAACAAGACAACAAATGTGACGCAGTTAACAATGTTAACATTGTTGTAGATTTGTGACCTACGAGTCATTCTCAAAACTGTATGGTCATGCTTACTTTATGAATTTGAAACCTCCTGATCTACCTGGAGGAAACAGATTTTAAGGCCTCCCTGGGTTCTGCTATATTCAGTATGGGACAGATTATTTGAGCCGTAGCTTCTTGTATAAGCTTAGAGAATTTCTTCTTATTCTAGCTAACATCAGTACATATGTAGATTATTTTTAATCTTTCCCTATTGTCCTTTTCCTTTAAAACTAAATTAAAGCAAATAGAGCCTAAAGAAAATAGTAATGCACAAAATAATGACAATTCCTTTGCTGTTGCTTTCACATATATCTACTTAGGTCTTAATTTCTTCCCTTTCGTTTTTGTTGAATCTTAGCCTACTTGTTTTCACCACTATCTCTAAATGTGGTTGCCTTTTTATATCCCAAATCAGATTTTTCTTGTTGAGTCCTACATATATCTGTTTTTCAGATTGTGAAACTAGCTATTTATGGCATGCTGCCAAAAAACCTTCACAGAAGAACTCTGATGCAGAGATTGCATCTTTTCCCAGATGAGGTAAGTCAGTGGTCATTGGTAATGATGCTGCAACAAGGAACATGGCCAGAGCCCCTGATAAATTGAGGGTATTCATTGCTAATTTCATCAGCTATAAAAAGCATCAATTTCATATACATTTTATGTGACTAGTAGCAAACCTTGTATGAATCATGGATTAATAACTTAGTTTTGGTTGCTAATTATTTTCCTTGATTTAATTTTAGAATACTTGTTCCTAACTCAAAATTTATTCAGCTAAAAAAGTATTTGAAAAAAATAGTTTTATTTATTACTATTAAACTATTTTAAGTCCTTAGCTTTTCCCTTTAGTATAATGTAATGAAACAGTAGAGGTTCTATAATAAAATAGTTGAGTTCAGGCTCTGGAATCAGACCATCTGGATTAGAATTCATGCTCCACCATTTACTGACTTTATGGCCATGGGTGGTTACTTATTATCTCTGTTTTCTCATCTGTAAAATGGAAATAAGAGTACCTACTTCACAAGATTGTGGTAAGGGTCAAATGAGGTAACATTTGTAGAGCACCTAGAATAGGCCTGACACAGTAAGTGCCATCATTACCATGATTGTGATTGTTGTCCTTATAATTACTACTAGAGGAATAATGTAGGAACTAATTCTAGAATATTAAGTTATATCAACTATTTAAGCCACTGTGTGCTCTATTTAGTTAGCTTAATGCATGAGTAAATTACTCATGCTTTTATCAAAATGGTTAATGTATTACCTCTGCTTTGCATGAATGAGTAGAATTTTCCAGTATTCACTTTACCTCTGAGGTAACAAGTATGGGAGCTATGTCATCATCTAAGAATAAATGACCTTCATCAAATCACAATATTAAATGTTGTATTTCTGATTGTACTGTACCATTTTTTTAGAATCCGTACTTTCTAAAAGACACACACACACAAAATGTGTATATATAGATAGATATATAATCTTAGTTATAAGGCAGTCAGGTTTGAATGTGGATGTTTTAAGTTTTCATGGTAGTTCAGTTGAACAGCAAATTACTTAAATAGTTTCAGTATTGACAATCCCCAAAAATGGATTGTCAAATATTCAAAAGCTTCATATAACATTTTGTTGTCCAGGCCATAGGGAAGTAGACACTCATAGATTGCTGGTAGGTGTACAAAATGGCGCAACCCATAAGGAATCTGAGAATTAGGTAACATTACATATAATACAATACATACATAAGGAGATTCGTGCTTGGTTCAGCAATCTGTTTACTCTGAAAATACACAAGATTATTGTTTCCACCTTATTTATAATAGTAAAATAATAGAAAGAGTTTATTCATAGGTGATTGGATAAAAAATATTACATCCATTCAGTTGAGTATTATGTAACTATAAAAAAAGAATGCCAAATATTCTTGTGAATTGATGTTTTCCAAGACATATTGGTAAGTGAAAAAAGGCAAGGTTAAAAAATACAGATAGCATACTGCCTTCTCTGTGCATAGGTACATATACATGTTTACACACATACATACCATATCTGCTTTTTGCATAAAGAAACTCGAGAAGATGAAGTTGGCTACTTATTGAAGCATGGGCACAAAGAGATGGAAGGAGTAGGGAAGAGAATAAGGTTTTTGGAGAATGTCTTTTAGATTATTTTTTTTTTTTACTTTAACTTTCTTATCATGTTAAGATTTTTATTCAAGGGGCACCTGGGTGGCTTAGTCAGTTGAGCATCCAACTCTTGATTTCAGCTCAGGTCATGATCTCAGATCAAGCCCCACCTTTGGCTGTGTGCTCAGCTTGGAGTCTACTTGGAATTCTCTCCCTTTCCTTCTGCCCTCCCCCCTGCTCGCACATGCTCTCTCTCTAAAAATAAATAAATAAAATCTTTAAAAAAATAAATAAAAATTATATGACAGCACTAGTAGAAGTAAGTACAGCTAGTGCCCAGATCTCGTTTTTTTTTTTTTTAAAGATTTTATTTATTTATTAGAGAGAGAAAGAATGAGAGACAGAGAACATGAGAGGGAGGAGGATCAGAGGGAGAAGCAGACTCTCTGCTAAGCAGGGAGCCTGATGCGGGACTCGATCCTGGGACTCCAGGATCATGACCTGAGTGGAAGGCAGTCGCTTAACCAGGTGAGCCACCCAGGTGCCCCCCAGATCTCATTTTCTAAATGCTATTCCTTATTAAAAGGAACCTGGTTCTCATTGGAGAAATGGTTGATTCTAGGTCTGGAGCAGAGAAAGAACAAAGTTATTATGGAGTATACACATGTACATAATTATTATTTCTGCATTGTTTATGCTGGTAAAATAATAAGTAACAGAAAATAAGGCAGTGTTCAGAAATGGGTGGAGAAATACCAAGAGAACATGGGAGGCATTTTGAATTGGTGCCCACTGACCAAATATGGGATTTTGTGAGCCTCAAAATGAATGGTAATAATAATGGATTACATTGAGTAGAAGACAAAAATCTGTGAGCCCATTAAAAATTTATTTTTAACTTGTTATAATTTCCCTTTCTTTTCTGGAGAAGGAAAAGCTTTTCCTTAGAGAAGAATATCATCTAAAAAATGTAGAAATAATACTGAATTAGAAAAGCCACCATTATCAGCATATTCTGTAGTCACTGGGTGAAAGATTATTGTAGAAAAAGATAATTCACGCAATTTCAAAACATGTCACAGAGTACTTACTATTTGAAAGGAGAAAAGATACTTTATGTTAAAGATACCTGGTGGATGGGCGCCTGGGTGGCTCAGATGGTTAAGCGTCTGCCTTCGGCTCAGGTCATGATCTCAGGGTCCTGGGATCGAGTCCCGCATCAGGCTCCCTGCTCCTTGGGAGCCTGCTTCTCCCTCTGCCTTTCTCTCTCGCTCTGTCTCTCATGAATAAAAAAAAAAAAAAATCTTTAAAAAATAAAATAAAAAAAGATACCTGGTGGACACCAACATAACCAAGAGATCAAACATATCATTGGTATGGGACAGACTGACATCATGTGCTCCTGCTATGAATAAAGCACTGAAGACTCAAACTATGTATAGCGTTCTGTCAAAAATGTTTAACCTGACTTTAATGAGGAAACAATCCAACAAATCCAAATAAAAGGGCATTCTACCACATAATTGGCCTGGACTCTTCAAAAGTGTTAATTTTATGAACAACAAAAAGCAGGGACAGGCTTTGTGTTAAAAGAGACTGAAGAACTTATTATGTATGTGAAACAACATAGTAACAGCATAATAACTAAATGTAGCATGTGATCCTTGACTGGATCTTAGACTGAAAAAAAGATACATAAGACAATATTGTATCAGTTTGGAAAATTGGAATATATACTTATATATCAGATAGAAAGTATTTCATCAATGTTAATTTTCCTAAGCTTGAATTTGTAATGTGGTGACATAGGAGACAATCCTTATATTTAGGAGATACACGCTGAAATACTTAGGGATGAAATATTTACAAATTACTCTCAAATGGGTCAGCCAAAATGAAAGTTTGCATGTGTTTGTATATAGGTGAAAAGAAGGAAAGCAAACATGTCCTATTTTGACAGTTGGTGAATTTAGGTGAAGGTTAGAGGAGTGTTCACTGTATTCTCACAATTTTTCTGTAGATTTGAAATTTCTTTAGAAATTGAAAAAAGTAATAACTGATCACCTTGCCCCGTTTATTCTACTCATTCTTCTCCTTATTCCCCCCATTTAGGTTGATCATTCCCTCCATGCAGCGGGAATGATTAAATCTCTTAAATCTCCATGAACACATTCAGTTAGCATGTTTGGGTTACTACCTTCTCAGTGTGCAGATTAAAGGAGGTGCTTCCCCTCTTCCTGGTTTCATGTGTAATGCCTAATCAACAACTTTCATTCCTCATTTTGCAGTGTTTTAATCCATTCGTTCAGTAAATTGCTCTAAGAGTGGGGAAAATTTGTAAGCTCGTTTCAGTCAGAATTGTCTTCAATTCGGCAAACATTTACTAACCCAGTATGTTCCACACCCTCTGCTGTGTAAGCACTTGGCAACTTTTAAAATTGTCTTTGTGAATGATAGCGGGATTGTTTTTCTTAATAGCTTCCCAAAGGAGTGTGAAATATTCATAAACTTTTAAAAATCTCAAACTGGCAAGTAGACTTTTTCAGGAAGTAAAAAATTAGAGCAACTTAATATTTATATGTCCAGGCATCCTCTCCTTGTTCCAGTTTTGTGTGATTAAACTTACAGATTTGAATATATTGGGGAAGGGATGTCAAATATTTTTAAAATGCTTCTCAGTGAAGAAAAACATTATCGATAGTATTTATTGTATTTTGTATGTATTGGTAGTGACTCACCCTATACAAGCCATAATTTTAAAAGGCCAACCTAAGTGTTTTTAAGTATTATTAAAATTTTGCCATATTAGATTTTAGAACAAATTTATAATGCCATAGAGCTCTGATTCATTAAAGCTATTTTAAAATTATATTTTGATTCTTAAGACGTTGACTGTTTTGGGCCCATGTTCTTGCCCAGATACTTGATTCCCAATTATGATATGCTCTTTGCACGGAGAATTGTAATTTACTATATAACTTTTTTTAATGTTTAGGAATGTACTGTTATGAAAAGAGGGAAATATATCTACTATCCCTGTGGAAATACTCATAGGATGCTTTCATATTGACATCCAACCATTACTTCAGTAGAGTCTCCAAAAATAACTTACCATCCAGACTCACAAGACAGTTCCCTTTCCCATATGTCTGTATCATGAGCACAAAATAAATGTAAATTCTTTTGGTTACTCAGGCTCTTCATTTTATCATTTCCTTTACTTTGTTCAATTCTGTTCTTCTTTTAAAATATCTCTCAAATATATGCCTTACTCTTTTTTTTTTTTTTTAAGATTTTATTTATTTGTCAGAGAGAGAGAGCACAAGCAGGGGAAGCTGCAGGCAGGGGGAGAAGCAGGCTCCCCACTGAGCAAGGAGCCCGATGCTGGACTCTATCCCAGGACCCTGGGACCATGACCTGAGCCGAAGGCAGACGTTTAACCGACTGAGCCACCCAGGCATCCCTATGCTTTACTCTTTAGTTTACTTTTCATTACCCAAATTCAGACTTTTTTGCATTTTACTTTTCCTTTCATTTTTCTGAATATTTGAATATATTAACCAGGGGAGAGTCATTATGGGCAGAGGGAATGCCATTAATAAAGGCACCAGGATTTCAGTGTGGAACAATGCATGAAAGGCAAGGAGGTTGATAACTCAGACACCATGGCCGGGTGTGTGTGAAGAGGTGAAGTCGCAGAGATGGCCTAGGAGTGAGGACACTGGTTTGAGAAGTGACATTTTTAAAATTATAAGCCTATGGGATGCCTGGGTGGCTCAGATGGTTAAGCATCTGCCTTCGGCTCAGGTCATGATCCCAGGGTCCTGGGATCAAGTCCCGCATCGGGCTCCCGGCTCAGCGGGGAGCCTGCTTCTCCCTCTGACCCTCTCCCCTCTGATGCTGTTTCTCTCTCGCTCGCTCTCTAAAAAAAATAAATAAAATCTTAAAAAATAAATAAATAAAATTATAAGCCTGTAGAGGCCATCGTCTTTTTATTCCCTTTTATATTCTGAGCACCTAGCACAATTTCTGGTTCATAGAAGGAGTTCAGTTAATGTTTGTTGGCTAAATGACTCAAAGATCCAGCAGGTTTTCATTTTCCCAAGTTTTTTCTGGCAACAACATGGAGTATGAATTGAAAGGTTGTGTCTCTGCAAGCCACAGACCCCGTACATCCACTCAATCAGATGAAAAATCATGAGAATCAGCCAAGGCAGTGCCTTTCTGCAGTTGAAAGGCTGGGAATAAATTAAACAGTTTAGAAAAAATTGATAGAACTTAGTGACTCGATGGTCCTCAGAATTGAAGATATCTAACTTATCATGAGAAATAGGTTTGTCAATATTAAAATATAAGGTACAGTATTGTAATGAGATTACTTTTATCATTAATATACTTTCCAGGGATTTTCATGGATTTATAGAGATTGTATTGTGTTCCTCATTCTATAAATATTCTTTTGTTTGTAATTTTTTAATATTTACTAAGTATTACTAATTTATTACTAAGGATGTATTTTAAGAAAATTAAGCCTAAATTTTATTTAACCTAGGACATACCAGAAGATATTCGTAAGAATTTGGTGGAAGAGCTTCCTCAACCACGAAAAGTACCCAGACGTCTAGATGAGTACACGCAGGAAGAAATAGAGGCTTTCCCAAGAGTGTGGTCTCCGTAAGTCTTTTCTCTTTCCTGTCTTTTTTTTTCCCCCTGTTTTTTTCTTAAGCTCAGTTTAGTATCCCGTTTCCTTAACCAAATGACCAAAGATCCTTGAGGGTGGGAAGAGTGAACTTTTTTTTACTCCCCTGGATACTCTTTCCATCTTCGACCTGCAAATAAATTCTAGATGTTGGTATTAGAACCAAAAAGTCTCTAAGTCTTAGAACCTTGCTATATACATGCAAGGGTGTTCATAGGTGCCTATAATTGTCAGATATTTTGTTTAGGATGAAATTACTTAGACTGATTGTTGTCTCTTGGAATGATAAATAAATAGTCATTACCATTTTCCAGATTGCTTCACTAAGCTTGAGAATATCATCTAATGAAAAGTCATCAATTCTGGATAATTAATAGTCCTGATCCAAATAGAAAAACAAAATAACAAACACTTTTTGCTATCCTCTACACAATTTCCTCTGTCTGAGGTCCGGAAAGCTGCTTGGTATTGACATACTATCTCCCATCTAATTATTTGCAGGTTTCCATATCTGGCCTTCCAGGGTCTTCGTGACCTGGTTCCTCTCTGTCTCTGAAGCTTAACTTCTTCCCACTTCACTGGTCTAACGATAGCAGCCTGTTTAAGATTGTCACCCTTTTTACACAATTTAATTCTTCCTGGTCTTTGTTTTACTTCACTTTGCCTAGAACAACATGTCCCTCCCCCATGCTCTGAAATAACTCTTAAGTCATTCTTTAGACCTTAGTTCTGATACAACCACCTTTAAGAAGCCTTGTGTAAACATCAAGACCAGACTAAGTGCCCAGCTATCTTCTGCCATAGCACCTGCTGTGTAACTCTGTCCTTACCACAGTCAGCTCGTCAAGAGCAAGGGCTGCATCTTGCTCATCACTGATCCTCAGTGCATACAACAGTACTTCATCTAATGGGGACTTGGGAACATTTAAGAATTTATATAGTAGATCTAAAAGAGAACCATACATCCTTATTGCTTATACCCTAGACAGCTCGTCTTCCCACAGACGCTACCCTCTGTGCTCTGAAAATTCTTATCTCTTTATTGGCTCTTTGGCCAGATAGGTTTGTGAAAATATAAGCCTTCCCAGCATTGTCAGTATGTCCAACAATCTAATCCTTGACTCTCTCATTATTGCATGTATATAATCTTCAGACTCCACACAGAGAAGTCTGTAGGGTATTCTCTTTGAATCTTTTTGATTTTGCTGACTTTTATCAAGGTTCTCCTTTACTAAATCTGCAGATGAAGAAAATAATATAATTATTAGTGACCATTTATTATAGTGACTATTTGTTGGACACTTTCCAATTGCCCAACACTGTACTAGGGAGTTTACATGTATTGTATTTAATTCTCTCCACAAGCCTCTGAGATAGATCTATTATTCCTATTTTGAAGAGTAAGGCATGGGTCATCTGGTTTGTTAGCCTGCATTTGAACCCAACTGTCTGATTCCAAAGCCTGTGTTCTTTCCACAGAAGCAAACTTCCTCATTAATTTATTTTTTTCAACAAATATATTTTAGCTGGGGCACCTGGGTGGCTCAGTTGTTAAGCGTCTGCCTTCAGCTCAGGTCATGATCCCAGGGTCCTAGGATCGAGCCCCGCATCGGGCTCCCTGATCCGCGGGAAGCCTGCTTCTTCCTCTCCCACTCCCCCTGCTTGTGCTCCCTCTCTCGCTGTGTCTCTCTCTGTCAAATAAATAAATAAAAATCTTAAAAAAAAAATACATTTTAGCTATCTCATCTGTACAAGACACTGTCATAGGCACTGAGACGCATGTTGGAGAAATTCCATTAAGAACATTATTTAGGGGCTCCTGGGTGGCTCAGTCGTTAAGTGTGTCTGCGTTCGGCTCAGGGAGCCCCACATCGGGCTCCCTCCTCCACGGGAAGCCTGCTTCTCCCTCTCCCACTCCCCCCTGCTTGTGTTCCCTCTCTCGCTGGGTCTCTGTCTGTCAAATAAATAAATAAAATCTTTAAAAAACAAACAAACCATTATTTAATTCAGCTGCACAAACTTTTATTGAGTTTATCCTATGTGCTAGACATTTGGATAGATGTCTGGGATATATAGATGGTGAAGCATTTAAATCTAACTTCCTCCAGAAGTCCTTCCTATAATCCGTGAACTGGGTTAGGCCCCCTTTATAGAGGCTCACTGTACACTTTCCTTTTCATTTACTGCACTTATTCTAATGTAATTAAGTATCTGTGTGATTTTTTTTGTTTAATGTCTTTCTCTAACTAGATTCCGTGAGGGAACTCTGTGTTGTCTTACTTACCTGAGCATAGCATCTGGCACATTAAGTAGGCATTCAGCAAATATTTATTGAATGAATAAATGAAGAAGCAAATATCCTTGTATCAGCTTTTATAAATGACATTAGGAAAGAATCTCTAGAAGATATGAAGTGAAGGTAGTAAAATCCTCCAATTTAATACTAGTTCTTCATGCTAGAATCATTGAAATTGACTAGCTTTAAAAACATTTTATTACTTTTGTTTCTGTTCACTGTATCATCTGAATCATCAGTTTTCAGTTGATAGTAAATGAGTGATTAACAAAACTCTACATGAAGAACTGAAAGAACTGATTTTATGGTGTCTGATATTAATACCAGCTAGTTATCAGGATACATCCTCATGATAAATATTTTTCCCTAAAATAAAGAAGTACATTTTCCATCACTCCTTAGGTTCTGGTTTTCATTGCTTGACGATGACCAGAAACCATACGTTATGTGACGTGATTTGATTCTAACAACTAAGTGTAATGTGAGGTGATTGTCTCCTTTTGACCTTTTTAGATGCCTATTTAATAGTTTGCCTTCTTTTCAAAACCCAAGAGTCTATTTTAATTCTTCTTATTAAAATTCATTTTTGGGGGGCGCCTGGGTGGCTCATTCGTTAAGCATCTGCTTTCGGCTCAGGTCATGATCCCAGGGTCCTGGGATCGAGCCCTACATCGGGCTCCCTGCTCGGTGGGAAGCCTGCTTCTCCCTCTCCCACTCCCACTGCTTGTGTTCCTGCTCTCACTATCTCTCTCTCTCTCTGTCAAATAAGTAAATAAAATCTTAAAAAATAATAATAAAATAAAAAATAAAAATAAAAAAATAAAATTCATTTTTTTATCCAGATTATGTAGTGATTTATTTAGATAAATCAGTAGTTTCTGAAAATAAAAGGCTTTAAGTTTGTTTTACATGCTATGATCTTTACAGTTCTTCCCCCTTTGGCGTCTGACAGATGAGACTTCTGTACTTGGATAAATTATATACTTTTGGAAAAATAATTTTAATTTAACTTGTTCTTACAGACTTACATGGTCATTTATTCCAGACATATTCAATGTGCCTTTTCCTCCTTAAACTACATTGAACTTATATTTATCTTTACAACTGAACCCACATATACAGAACATTTTTCTAGGAAGACGTAAACATTTTTTTTAAATTCTTTTAAAGAGATGTACAATTTGCCACAAATTGAAATTAATCTCTAATTTATGAAAAACATTTACTAGCTTAAATTTACCACCCTGGAATCTTTAATTTACTAAGAATTCACATAATATAGTCTTTAAACTCAAGCATTTGATTAAAAACTTTCACTTTGGGGGAATTAAAAAGTTTTTTTTTTTTTTAAGATTTTATTTATTTATTTGACAGAGAGAGAGACAGCGAGAGAGGGAACACAAGCAGGGGGAGTGGGAGAGGGAGAAGCAGGCCTCCCGCTGAGCAGGGAGCCTGATGCAGGGCTCGATCCCAGGACCCTGGGACCATGACCTGAGCCGAAGGCAGACACTTAACAACTGAGCCACCCAGGCGCCCCAGAATTAAAAAGTATTAAATGAGGGCTCCTGGGTGGCTCAGTCAGTTCAGTGTCTGCCATTGGCTCAGGTCATGATCTCAGGGTCCTGGGTCCAGCTCAGAGGGGAGTCTGCTTCTCCCTCTCCCTTTGTCCCTTCCCCCACTTGTGCTTTCTCTCTCTCAAATAAATAAATAACATCTTTAAAAAAAAATTAAAAAAATGAAACGTGTTAAATGTTTGGGGCGCTTGGGTGGCTCAGTCGATTAAGTGTCCGACTCTTGATTTCCGCTTAGGTCATGATCTCAGGGTCATCAGATTGAGCCCCACAGTGGGCTCTATACTGAGCAGGACTCTGCTTGAGATTTTCTCTCTCCCTTTGCCCCTCCCCTTGCTCTTGCTCTCTCTCACTAAAATAAATAAATCTTTTTTAAAAAATGTTAAATGTTCATTGTAGAAACTATGAATAAGATACAAACTTAAGGAAGCAAATAATCTCACCATAGTTAACATTTTGGTGTGTTAGCTTCCACTGTTTGTGTTTGTGTGTGTGTCTATGTCTTATATTTTTTATCCTCATTTTTTCATAGAAAAGGAAATGTAGGCACAGAAAGAAAAGTAATTTGACTAAGATCATACGATTGTTAAATGGTGGATTAGGGATTCAAGCCTAAGGTCATCGTCCTAACCACTCTGCCTGAGTGTCTCTTGTAGCATCTTATGTGAGTGTACTTAAGTCCTATGTAGTTCTCAAATATTTTGCTTTAAAAAGTTATATCATAAAAAAGTATTTTAAGTGGTCTTCGGATTTTGGTAGGTTACCATGCTGTATGAAGTTCTGTAAGTCTAAGAATGTCATATCTGATTTTTTTGTAGAAACACCATCATAAATGATTATATTCTGAACCAAAAGGGGTATATGGTACTTTTTTTTTTTTTTTTTAACTAGAAATACCAAAGGTGCTATTTAATCAAATCTGTGCTTATTTGGGTTATGCATTTGGAGTTGTATATCATGAATAAAGAGTACTGATCATAACTGCTCATTATACTAAATGATTCCTGGCTCATTTAAAACAAATTAGAAGATGACTGAGTGCCTTTATTATATTAATGGAACTAGGAAGGGTTTTTCTAGAATTATTTTTAAGGAGACTTTTAGAGAAACTTAGAGTAACTTGATGCATTTTTTAGACTACTATGGAGATGTATTTCCCTGCCCTTTCTTTTCATTCCAAATTTCCCTCTGATAAGAATATGCATTAAGGCCCCAGCCTTGCCTTTGGGCTTTATTAAAGTATGTTCTTTCCTCCCACCCCACCCCCCACTCCAGCAACCCTCAGTTTGTTTCCTGCGATTAAGAATTCCTCGTATCAGTGAGATCATATGATACATGTCTTTCTCTGTTTGACTTATTTCGCTCAACATAATACCCTCCAGTTCCATCCACGTCGTTGCAAATGGCAAGATCTCGTTCCTTTTGATGGCTGCATAATATTCCATTGTATATATATACCACATCTTCTTTATCCATTCATCTGTCGATGGACATCTTGGCTCTTTCCACAGTTTGGCTATTGTGGACATTGCTGCTATAAACGTCGGGGTGCACGTACCCTTTTGGATCCCTACTTTTGTATCTTTGGGGTAAATACCCAGTAGTGCAATTGCTGGATCATATGGTAGCTCTATTTTCAACTTTTTGAGGAACCTCCATACTGTTTTCCAGAGTGGCTGCACCAGCTTGCATTCTAATGTGGGTACATACTTACATATTACAATTTAAATGGCCAGGACTGTCTAATAGAACTTTCCACATGATGAAAAAGTTCTGTATCTGAGCTAGTATAGTGACTCTTGGCCACATGTGGGTCTTGAGTACTTACACTGTGGCTAGTGTGACTGAGGAATGGAACTTGTATTTTTTGTTATTTTAATTAAGTTTCATTAGCCCCATGTGGCCACTGACCACTTTAATGAATGTTGCCATTTTAGTTGTTTGCCATTTCATAAAGTTCTGTTATTAAATATTATAGACATTAGAGTAAAAATGAAAATATGTAACACACTATGCAGGGCAACCCATTGAAAATGGGATTTCTCATTACTGGTAGATTTGCTTTCATGAGAAAAAAATTTTTTTCTCCTTTTGGAGAAAGAGGCTGCTTAAAATATGCTCTCATTCCACCCAAAATAGCTAAGCCAACAATATAATCTTCTTGGGAATGTAGCAATTGGAATTTAGTCAAGATAGATCTGATGGTGAATCTGCAGAGACTTGACTGAAACAGATGTACCTGGATTGCACCTAAATCAAGAGGCATAAAAATAGCCTGCTTTGGTTTTTGTTTCCCTAGTAATAAAATTTAAAATATGTTGATAATGTAGAAAGGTACATTTTTTAATTGGAACTGTTATTAGCTTTTGGTCAATGTATGTTTATTAGCTTTTCTAGTAGAAACTAAGGCTTTTGAGCAACGGTCAAACAGTAATGATAGTCAGAACTAAGGTTTGAACCCAGTAGATGATTGACAAAATTGTTTTAATCTTAATTAAAAGTTCCATTTTGGGGATTTCCTTTAAATTATTTTAAATTGCTTACAAAAGTTATGCTCTCTCAGGCCTAATTTCAGTTTATGCAGATCTTCTTATGCTAGTTGTATAGTCATTTTTAAAACAATGTTAGACAAGAAGGAAAGAAACTGATATTTATGAGACAACTGAACTTTAATAACTAAAAGTCATTTTCTTGTATGAGAAGTATTGCCTATAAACCTCACTTCTTAAATTAGTGGATATACTTGGTGTATTAGTATTTTTTATAGCTCATGCATACATAGTGTTAGAATATGTTATGAAATTATAATTTGTTTCTTGATGGTACAAAATAAATGTGTGGTTGCCATGTGCAAGTGATGATTGGAGGGTATGCACGGAGAATTTGTCAAAGAAAAAGCAACAGCACTGTTTTTTCTTCACAATTCATTTGCCTGCGTTGTGGCTTTCAAATGGTCAACTTATTTTAATTCTGTCAGTAATTATTTCCATAATCATTGTAGTTTTGCCAACACATTACAAAACCACAATAATCGTAGAAATTATAATGCTATCACTGCAATGGAAACTTTTCATTATGTAGGGTAAAAATAAAACTTGGATCATTTTAAACTTTATTTTCATTTTTACAAAATTCTGTAGGAGAGCTTTTCTTAGAAAAAACAAGGTATGTGGAAAATTTCAACTGGAGTTGCTTCACATAGTCCATAGAGTGAGTGATGTAATGATATGAAAAAAGAAATATATTTTTGTATTCCTCACTCATTAAGTCCGTAATGCGTTATTTTAAGCAAACCCCTCACCTTTATATAGAAATTAAGTGTGGAAAGGTCAGCATCAATAAATCTTGAAAAGAGTTGTTTATATGAAAACCCATGTGTCCAGCGGTTAATGCCCTCTGCAGAGTGTGCTATTGGAAGTGTGCCTGCAAAGAAGAGAGTGGCAGGGATGGAAGTGGAGAGATACGAGGGCAGTCGTGATTGGCCCTGACTTGTCTTTGCTGAAAGCAGGATTTGGTTTATGTTTCCTGGGTGATGCCTCCAGCACTGTAAAAGGAACACAGGTGTGGGGACATTAGCCCTGGAAAAGGGCCTTGGTGAGCATCCTGTGTAGTCTAGTCTGTAGCTCTAGGAGAGAGCAATGATTTAAACTTATACCTGCCTTCCGATAGGAAACTTACCAGTTCTAAAAATCTACAGATTTTCAGTTGTATTTAAATTAATATGCAGAAAACAGTATTTTTACCTATGCCTCTTTTATAAAAGTGCTTCACATCAGAGGCTTAATTTATTTAAAGACCGTAAAGAAGGATTTTTACCTTTTCAAAACCCACAAGGAATTGGGATCTGGACATCTTCAAGATTTTCCATAATTTTATGCTAGTCTGGTCATATGGCATTTTCCTACAAGATTTAACTTAATTTGCTGCTCTTCACAGACAGAAGTTATTAGCTGGACTTCAGGAGCAGGATTATATTCCAATTTTCCCATTATTTCAACCAGCTCTGCATTGGCAAAAACTGTAGACCTCAGTATTTCCAGTGCTGAATTTTGCTCAAATTAGACATTCTAAACTTTACTGTTCTTTTGGCTATGAACAGATTAGGACTGGTTGTTAAAATTAAAAACAATCTCTACTTGAACAACCAAACCAAATCATCCCAAGCCAGTAGAGCTTACGACTTAAAAGTGATAATTGAATGTAACAGCAATTCCTATTTTTTTTTTAATTTTTAAGTATATTATTCTTACATGTATATTAAGAGCTTATATATCATCCCATTTAATCCTCATTTCAAAAGAGATTTCCTTTTTTTTCCTTCAGAATTCATGTCTCTCTTATTTTTTCATTTTTTTATTTTATTATGTTATGTTAATCACCATACATTACATCATTAGTTTTTGACATAGTGTTTCATGATTTATTTTAACTGAAAAAAGCAGTAAGTTGATTTAAAAAAATTTTTTAACAATCCTATTAATTTAGTTGTTTGTTTTTTAAAGCACTATTGAACTTTTTCTAATCAGGATTTGGTACATGGTACAGTGCCTGGAGAAATGAGTATAAAGGCACCATTATTCTGCCTCACGATTTCCTGTACGGCTGACATCTTTAGTTCAAAGAATTTTAGTTCAAGGAATATGCAATGGTACCAGATTTCCTGTGACTGTTTATTCTAAATAGTTTCATCAGTACAATGGAAATGACTTAAAACTCAATCAAACTGACCTTTTATTGCTCTTAAGATTACTCCACTGTCCAAGTTTTATTCTCGTTTGTTTTTTTTCTCATTTAAATATTTTGTTGGAATAAACATTATACTGACAAATATTATTTATGAGTGAAAAGACATAAGACCTAAGGGAGAATAAAATATTTTTGAGATTTATTACACTTAAGTTATACCCAATTTCGTGGATTCACAACTGAAATTCAAATGCTTTTTTCTTCTGCAAAATAAATTATCTTAATGGGATAAATAATATTAAGTGTCTAACTGAACCATCACATTATCTGTGTGTTTTATAGCTTTATATTTCATTTTATTCACAAACCAAATGGATCTGTCCCATCATTTTACAATGAAAACTAAAATCTCCCTAAAGATTTTTCCTGAAGTCAAAAGATAAATTTTTTTATAGAAATGTCCCCATTCTCAAGATAATTTAAAATGTGTTGGCCTCTGTCAATCTTTGTCCTAAATTTTAATGAGTGGCGGTATTTTGCCTGTTTCATTTAGTGAGTGACTGGCAACATTTTGCATAGGGATGTCAGTGGTAAAGGATTTGCTATGGAAAATTGAGAATTTTGTGAGAGGTGGTATGATTTTAACTTTCAAGTTTCTGAGCAATCACAAGTACCATAGAATACTTCTTCAGACAGCCCTTTTTTAAGTCCTGTTTCTTCATTCAAAAAAGTGATTTTTTTTAAAAACCATAGTGTTTGAAGGCAGTTTTCTGCTAGTGACAAGCATTAAGTGCAAAATGAATTACTGCTATAGAACATTTAGTAGCTGTGTAATTTTAGCACAATTTAGAAAATGGATTAAGGAAAGTCTTAATGTTGGCTAATTCTTTGAAGATGCATTAATCTCCCAAATTACCCTAAATATATCTATGAAAGCTTAACATTTTTAGCTTTCACCTCAGAGGTCAAAGTGTACATATGTGTGTGTGTGTGTGTGTGCATCTCCCTCTATGAGAAAATGCACGGTCTACAGACAGAACTTTGTCTTGCTTGCTGCTGTGTTCCCAGTGCCCACGGGTAGACCTGACATTCAGTAATCGTTATTCAATGAATAAATGAGTGGAGTCTTATCTTCCTGAAAGAGGAATTGACTTTTAATTCATCAAGTATGGTAAATTCATATTTTGGGCTTTGCTTCTTTCTTAAAGCTGGCTTAATAGTTATAGCTAAAATAGAAATTTTCCTTAACAGTCTGTGCTTTAGTGTAACTCTGATATATTTAGTTTTGGATACTTTGTATTACATATATAAAGAAAAGATTATGGTAATTTTGTTAAAATATAACATTTCTGTCAAGGAAAACATTTCTATAAAAATTAATAGAGATTAATTTTCTGTAACAGCATTTGAAATGTCTCTTTAAAGATTTCCTGAGATTATTTTAGAATACTGTTATTTACAAAAACATTAACCTTATTTAAGATTATCTTTTATTTTAAAACTTCATGATTTTTTATTTGCACTGAAACAGCAACGAAGAACTAAGGCAAATAGATATAGAATATAAATTTGCTCATCATCCTTCTAGCAAAGGATTAAGTCATTTCATTTAAGTTCACTAAAGTTTCAAACAACATTTAAGCATCCATACTATGAAAAGCAATATATTAGATGCCAGGTGTCTTGCTTTTAAAAATTATTTAATCTAGTAACTACATGGACTACAATTTAAGCTTTCTTTGATGATAGATACCAAAGGAATTCCGGTATCCAGCCTCATCAGTACATGTTATCATAATTTAAAATTATTATTGTATCGGAAAAGCTTAAAACTGCCTGTCAATAAAGTCCTCTTGTGGGTAGAGCTGTGAAGGATACTGTACAGCAAACGGAATCACCTCTGGCTAAGGAGGAAGTATGTTACCTTCTCTTAGGCGCAGGTTAGTTTTAGAAATTTACTTCATTTGCTTCTTCAGCATCTTCAAATAGTCATCCCCTCGGTCTTATGAGTAGCTCTGTGGGAGGTCTAAGGTGAACCCTTGCTAAGTCATCCTGTGGTCCATAGACCAGCACTGCAGCATATCGGAGCTTGTTGGAAATGTAGAATCATGAGCCCCTCTACAGATTAACTGAATCTGAATCTGCATTTTCACAAGAGCCCAAGCGATGTGTATACCCACTGAAGTTGGAGAAGCACTCAGGTAAATAGACCTCCCCTCCCCTTTCTTACCTTGGATTCCTTTTAGTGGAAGAAGGTAAGCAGTATAAATGCATTGGATGTGTGCCTGCTTTTGTGTGTGCACGTGCGTGTGGAGAAATAAAACCGTATTTAATGTAAAAGCCTCACTTTTCCCCACAAGGGTACCTACTGAACGCCATATAATACCATTAATTGCCTCCAGTATAAGTTGATGTTTCTGGCTATGCCAACATCTAAAGTACCTAGTCCCTTGGCCATGATATTGTTTTCCCCTCCTGGGAGCAAATTAACAATTCATAAAAGATCCTGACTACCTTCTGTAAAAAAAGGAAGAGTTTGTAAAACAAAGTGGCATTTTCAAGGCAGTCACTGTACTGTAATGACAGATATCTTACAGATATCCACTATATGCTGGGCACTGTGCTAATTGCTGGAGGCATAATCTCAGTTATACGGGGACCCTGCCTTCAAAGGAACCAACAGCCTACTAGAAGTGATAGAATAAAATGGTGCATGCAGGCACTTGCAGTCAGGAGGTCTGCACTAGGTCCCTACCATCCACTTCCTAGCTGTATATCCTTAGGCTAGTCACCCAGCTTCTCTGAGCCTCAATATTGTCAACTATACAATGAGATTGATAAAGTGTCTTTCTCACAATGTAGTTATGAGAATAAAATGAGATAATGCATGTGAAGCAGTTGGTGTACTTCATGGCATCTAATAAGCATTCAGCACATCTTACATAAGTAACATTTATTTACATAAAGTCAAGTATAATTTGAGAAACACTGTAATAGAAGTATGCATGAGATTCTCTGGCAATCTCACAAAGAGGAGCCCTAAGTTAGGAAGGTCGTGGAGGGCTACCCAGATGATATGATTTTTGAGGTGGATTTTGAAGGATTAGTCAAGTCTATCAGGCAGAAAAAAAGCTCAAGTACCCAAGTCAAGAGGTATGAAAGTTTTTATCTGGGCAGTAGCGGGTAGTGTAATGGGATCAGAATGTAAAGGAATGGGATGTAGAAGGAATAACTCAGAAGTGTTAGCTGAGGCCGTGTCATGGAGGGTTATATATTGGTTTCTGGGCTGTTTGAATTGTGACAAAGCAGTGGAGGACTACTGAAGATTTTTTAGGCAGGGCCACTTGATATGCAGAAGTGGGATGGAAAAGAAGGAATTTGTGGTAGGGACTCTTGACAGGTCTCCCCCTTTGCCCCCTTTCTCCTAAACTCCACATCCTAATCGCTAGCTGCCTGTCATGTCCAAATCTTACCATTTTCAAAACCAAGATCCTTCCCCCCCTTCCAGTCTGTTCCTCTGCCTGTATTCCCTATCCTGAAGAGATCAGCAGCGTCGCCATTCACGGAGGTCTTCAAGCTGAAAATCAGGGATCATCCCTGAATCCTCATTTTCTAGTAGCTCCTTCTTCCTCCATCTCCCTGGCCCCTTCCCTTTTCCCTGTCCCTTCCCACCTTCTCCCCACCAACATGGTACTTTTCTGCCTCTTAAATCCTGAACCTGTCCTTTCTTCTCACTCATCACTGTTACAGCCCCAACACAGCCCTCTTCTTTATCCTCCTCTATTCCCGCCAGAAAATCTTCTTGAAACAGATTGGGGCCTTATTAGCCCCCTAGAGCTTTCAGGTCACTACCTACTACATACCTTGGGTCACGGATTACACCCTTCACACACATTTCCAGTTTTATTTGTAAATCCCACCAAAAGGTCCTTTTGTCATCTCATTGTTACTTGATAAATTAACCTTTGGTGTGGAAACAACTAGACTAAGCACATTTAGTTTTATCGAGTGGAGTTGCAGAGACTTCTTGTTAGGACCTTAGCTTAGAAGATTCCTTTCTGATGACATCGTCACCATCCTTTAGTCGTAATTACATGAACCAGCTGAACAGAAGAAGTAGTTTCAAATGTGCTGGTGTCTCCTGACTGGGAACTGCTTCCACTAAATTGAGTCACTAGCCAAAGATTAAAAGGATGCACTTGGGAGCCACATTGAGCTCTCGAACCACACTGTCATTTCCCAGACTTTGGATGTAGTTTTTACATTTGGAAAGAGATTTCAAAAACAGTGACAGAATCCTGCAGTTTCTCCTCTAGTTGTTCTAGAACAGCTGATACGGTGAAGCATATTTGGCTGGTTTCCCAGATCAGAGCCCGTATTCCTCGGAGTTAAATAATAACTTTAAATTGTAATGTAGTTTATTTACTCAGCCACTAGACTGTTGGTCTTCATAGCTGAGCTGTCTGGTATCTTGTGAGTATTCTGTTGAAGAAAACATGCTGTGAGTGTAGAAAGGGACTAGATAAGTTATTTCGGGGCAGACAGAGTTCATCTACTTTTTAAGGGAACTCAAACTATCGAATATTTTTACAGCTGTTTCAAAAACATCTATTCAATTTACTGATTACAAACTCCCTTCTGAAAATCGCATGGGAGCTCAACACCTACAGATACACCTGTGGAAAAGATAAAAGGACACTTGAACATTTTTTTGCATTTTGTAATTTCCTGTTCTTCATTTTCTCCACTGTTAAGATTCAACATTTCCCTAAAAAAAAGTGTTTTTTGTTTTAATTTTCTACTGGAAGTAACTTTCAAGTATGATTAATCCTATAAATGCATGAATGAGGAAAAGACCAGTTATATGTATGTAATTAAAATATCAAAGGCCTGGTGTTTATACATTTATTTGGTATTTGTATCATAATGAAAAATAAATTTAGCATGATAAAATAATATAAATAGGGAAATTACTCATTCAAAAATGGCCTTGATTAGGCAAATCCATATGCTTATATGGATTTTTAAAGATCATAGCAGTCCTTTCTGTGAAAAAGTCTTTAAGAAAGTATATTTAAAAATAGAACAGAAATTGAGTTGAAGTTTTAAGTTATAACATTCACTCACAGGCACAAGGCAGTCTATATTTATACTCTCGAAAGAGCTTGGGAATTGTCACTTCACGATGATTTGGCTTTAGTGTTTTTCACCAGAAATCTAATGCTTGTAGATAATTTCTCAATGAACAGTTACTTTCATTTTAAATTGAAAAATAATCTTCCTTCATCAGGCAGGAGAAAATGATAGGATGATTCATAAAGAAAGAAATGTTGATTTTTGTCTTTCAGACCTGAAGATTATCGCCTCTAGGAGAATGAAAATTGCTGGAAAGAGCAATGAGGTGACTGAAGCTTCTTCCCGAAGAGTCTCCCGAGCTACAGGCCGAGTGAGGCAGCTGCTGCGTTTTGACAAGAAACTTGTCATGGGCACCGAAAGCTTGTGGAGAAAGATCAGGAGGGGCTAATCCTTCGATAGATACGTTATTTTATAGAATTTTTTTATTATGTAGTCCAGTTTGGATGTTGTACATGATGATAAGAATAAAATTGCTTAGTTGTTTAACTGTTCAATTTTTCATTTAACAAAAACACAAACCCTAGTGTTGTACCTAGGTACAAACCTAGGTGCAGATAAAGTTGCCGACAAGTGCCCGTCGGTGCAGATTCCCTCAAGTTCCGCCATCACTGTTCTGCCCCCCACCCCCCGCCCCGGGGAAAACAAGGCCCACTTTCACTTTTCCTTTCAGTGATTATTTTAGCTAACCTCCCAGCTCAGAAGGGTAAGGTTTGCGCTGAGGTATTTACAAAGCGCAATCATCTTTTTCCCATATAGCTCTTGGTTTCCATGACCCCAAAATAAACTATTGCCTGTCTGCTCCCTGGAAATCTCACTGCCCTGCCTGTGCTACCATGTTCAGACCCCTGCACGGTGTCTCCAGATCTTCTCCTGTTGGCTCCTATTCACTTCTGTGCAGGGCACTTAGACTGGACTGCTGAGATAAATATCCCTAGCAGAATCTCTTGAGAAATTAAGACGTGGAGCCATTGTATTTGGGCATTTTTGTGGGAGTTTGATTTTTTTGCTTTTTTTCTTCTCTTGTCCTGGCCAGTCGAGGAGTGAATTTCAGACCACCTTTCCCATTCACTCAGCAAACAGGTATTTGCCGGGCACAGTGCTAGGTGTTGGGAAAATAGAAATCACACGTGTCTTGCCCCAGCTAAGAGCATATACAGTCTACCGGAAAGGAGCTGTAGATCGACTTGTAAATAAGTGCCCTTGGGTGTCAGAGGTGCAGACATTAACTCTGTATGAGCTGTGATGTTAGTAAGTGTGTGTAAGTAAGAGGAAAACAGTAACTAAAATTAAAGAGGAAGTATTGCTAGTAAGCATCTGCCAACTTGCCAAACACAACAGCTTTATATTAAGTGTATGTAATCCATGCAGCAACCCTATAATGTACATAATGTAACCCACCCCATTTAAAAACAGAAAAGCTGAAGTAGCAACAAGTTAGGTAACTTGGCCAAGGTCACAGAAGTGAACTGCTGAGTGGTCATCAGGATTTGAGTCCAGGCCGTCTGGTTCAAAAGCCCATGGACTTAGCCACTGCTCGCTGAGAAAAAGTGTTTATGTTTCTGTATCACAAATTCTGTAATAAAGCAAGCATAACCTGGTCCAGGTCAACAGCTACTATTTGCAAGGAAGTGGCAGTTCTAATTTAAACCGTTGGACCAAAAAAGAAGCTCCCCCCTCCCTTCCCTGTGATGTGGTAACCGTAGGTGTGAGTCAATATGAAATAAGCCTCCAGCTCCTGATGCAGTAGCTTTAATAGAGAGGAAATTAGTCTGGTGTAGCCCGAACACCTAAAACAATGCCCGGCAGGTATTTCTTGATTGAGAAAGGCTCACTAAAGAAAGCCTTGGTTTCTAACTGCAGGATTTGAGGAGGTGAGAGCAGAGCAACATGCTCTACAGTAACATTGAGCCCAGTCCTCATCATATTCAGTAAGAATATGGGCACCGATCACCATAAACCCCGCTCTCACTTGCTGTGGGAGAGCCCCCTTGGTGGGGGAGGGGCCGCCTGACCCTGTAGAACCATCTAGACCTAAACAAAGGCTATATTGGTGGACTGAGTCGCCCCTCCTTACCATTAGGTGCTGACTCCATTTTGCATACGGAGAAAACCAGAGCAGGGAGGCTTTTGCACTCCGTAAATGGCCTCCCGAAGCAGACTCTATTACAGACCTTCCTGCCCTTTTGCCATTGCTCGAGAGTTTAACAGCCTGACCTGTACGTATCGTAAGAGAGCACCACCACAGGTAGCCAAGTGGAAATCACCACTCGCTGTAGGGGACCCAGAAACCTCAGGGAGGAAGACAAGACCGACCACTGGAATCGTGGCTCCTACTGAAGTCATCACTGAAATGAGGAGAAGAAACAAAAGAGAACTTTTGTTTTCTTACAGAAAAAGAAGGAAACCGTAATTATTTCAAGAGTCCTATGGGAAGGAAAAGAAAGCTGATATATATAGATATAGATAGATAAATATATATATAATGGCTATGTGTAATGTGAAATTGGTGCAGATAAATAGGAATCAAATCACTAAACCAAATTTGTATTGGTTCATACGCGGTTTTGCACTATTCACTAACACCAGGTAAACGTGAAAAACACCATCCAGCTGCGCAAAATGACCGGTGGTAGAATAATACAAAACACCTCTCTCAGTTTTCCGCAAGGGCATCGCCTACTGTATTCTCTCAGGAAAACACAGGGTGGTGTCCTGATCATAAGTGGCAAAGGAAAAGCCTTAGGCATTGCAAAGCTCTGAAACGAGAGTGCTCTGTTGCTGTCGGCGGTCGACCTTAAGCACACTCATGAACACAGGAGGCAACACTGAAAACAAACGAGGCAAGAGCGTAATCTTAACTTCCCAAGAATCACCTGTTTTCCAGGCAGCTGAAGCCTGACAAGCACTCATTTGCTGGGGGTTGAAGGTAACCCCAAATCTGATGCAGCACGAGAGCACTCTGTCATCTCCTCATTGGGGTCACGCAAACAGCTTCTTTATGAAAGGTGGGAACTAACAAAACCAGAAAAGTCAGATTTCTGTTTGAAGCTAATGCAGAGGAACGAAAACCAGGACAAGGACCAGGACCACAGCCATCTACCTCCGGTATCCCATTTCATTCGAAAAACTTGAATCTTCCTTTTACCTGTTTTCCATAGTTCAAAAGCCACAACCCCTCACTATAAACACCTCCACTAAGCCAACGTCATGTCTTGTCAAAACATTCTATATTTACTATCATGTTTCTTAGGAACTTATGTTTAAAATTATGATAGTTTTCTTGTATCACAAGACGGTACAAGGTCTGAGCTTCCTGCCCAACTCCCCTTTTCCCATAATCCCTGTTATTTTGGGAGTGCAAAATTCTGCCATCCAGGGATTATTTTTTTAGGAATGCATATGCCATGTTATAGGGCAGACGGCTCTACTCACTGTAATCGCTGGTTTGGCACCTCCTTCTGTCAGGCTGACTCTTGTGGGGCCCTAAGAGTTCACCTTCCCCCAACCCCAGCAGAAGTTGGCCACATGGGAGATACCGTGCTGAAGTCCGGTGCCATCTCCTTGTGAAGTCTGAACCCGAGTTGGGAGCACCTCCCTGGAAGGCCTCCTTCGTAGGCGCGGTGGCCTGCCCTTCTCTGCAGGCGGGGCCATCCCCAGGCTTCCATCAGCACCTCGCAGGTGGGCCAACTCAAAGCTAGGTTCTACAGCGGGCCTTTTAAAGGCATCGTTGCCCAGAATGCAATCCTTTTCTTGCCTGTCCTAATTCCTACTCCAAATTTACAAAGCAAATACAAAGAACTAGGACCAGTGAGACTGATAATGTCCCTTGGTGTGGACAGACCGGGCCACGTGCTGACCCAGAGGCGAGGATTGTGCTAATGAAGCGATGTTGCCATCTTTAAAAGTGATTGCAAAGCAGAATTTTGTTTTAATTGTAAGGTTTAATTTAGATGAAGGAAGTTTAAAAAAACATGCAAACGGCCATGATCAGATTCCCACCATAGTTCCTCCTCTGTTGCGAATTCCCTGCTAGGTGCACCCAGACACTGTCACTGTGCTTGTGACCCCATCTTTTTTTTTTTTTTTTTTTGCTGCATAATTTGTTTTCTGACCTTCTTTCCTGTTGAAGGGGCTTAGTACCACATGTAGCAAGAACAACACTAACTGTCCACTGTTCTTCCTGGCTGAAAACTTCCCGGTGGAACAGGGAGCAAGTTCTGAATCTGCAAAGCCTTCGAGCCCCAGGAGGGGTTCTGCTGCCAAGCTCCACAGTGCTGAGTTTGAATTGGATAAAACCCTATTTAAGAAGGTATGATCTTTCCAAGACCGACACGAAGGCTACATTTCAACTTAAATACAGGCTCTTACAGAGAAATGGTATCTCCCTCTCTGCCCAAAAATCTGAAATAAGAGAGTTGAATAGTTTTGCAGCATCTCGACCGCTCAGGGCTTCACCTTAAAAGAATGTAAATCTGAGATCAGCTACTGGTAAAACAGATGGGTGCCCCACACGCGCCCCAACTTCTAGTAGGCTGGCCGCCAAGGTTTAGGATACGTTTTCCACACGAAGGCAGCATAAACAGGACCTCAGAAGGAGACACGGGTTTGTATCTGTGCCATTTGGTCCACGAGAAACCCTTTGATTTCAAACAGATCTTTATTTCAAGGCTTAACTTTGCTTTCACTGCCCTCACTTCTCAAGTCCAAAGGTAATACTCATTAAAGCCTTGCAAACAGAGGCCCCTAGAAGACCCTACTGTTTCAAGCGTGACACCTGCGCTTTATAGGGTGCTCTGGTGGGACTCCAGCTCATCAGCCTATATTAAATCGTTCAGAATCACCACTCCGAAGTGATGATGCCATCCGACGTCTTTTGCAATCACAAATCTCAAAGGGGTCTTGGTATTTAGAGAAAATTTTGAGTATAATATAAGCAACTGTCTTTGACTTTTTGGCAAATTCACAAAATCCAAATAAAATATTTTCACAACTTGTGTGAGAAAAATATTGCCAGTTATTTCATTATTACGCACCGTTACCAGCACTGTGTATAGGTGGAGTCAGTAAGTCATGAGAAATGTGAGTATGTGTACCCTTCAGAAAACTGGACCCCGAAGTCTAAACCTTGGAAGCGGTGATTCATCAGCCGGCTCTCCAGTCTATATTAACAAAGGATCAGCTGCTGTGTTTCATTCAGCCATTCAACCAATGTTTATGTTCCGGAAACTGTTCTAGGTGCTTGAAATAGATACGGGAATAAGTTTCCTGCTATCATGGTGTGCTACTGTGATTTATAATAAGAAATGTATATATTTGGTCTTCATCCTGTTTCTGGCACAGAGCTAAAACTCTTGGAATTTCCTAACTGGTGAGAGTGGTAAAGATGTATTTTGTTATATTAACGAGATGACTTTGGGATCGCACCTAAGGATGGGGACTGGTTGCCAGAACCAGCCACAGAGTAGAGGATTGGAGCCTTCAGTCCCACCCTGACCTCCAGGGAAGACAGAGGGACTAGAGGTTGGATAAATCACCAGTGGCCAGTGAGTTAATCAGTCATGCCTCTGTAATAAAGCCTCTGTGAAACGCCGAAAGGTCAGGGTTCTGAGAGCTTCCAGGTTGGCGAACCAAAATACATCCACACATCGACATGCCGGGCCCCAAACCCCACGGGGACAGAAGCTCTTGTGTTTGGGACCTCACCCCATGTGTCATTTCATGTAGCTGTTGAGTCGTATCCTTTTAATACCCTTTGTAATAAGCTGGTGATCCAGTGAGTCGATGGGCTGCCTGAGTTCTGTGAGAGGCTTTAGCAAAGTAATCAAACCCAAGGAGGGAGGCGTGGGAACAGTCAGGAGGCACAGGAGACAACCTAGATTTGTCGTTGGTATTGAGTGGGGGACTGAGCTCTTAGCCTGTAGGATCTGTCCCAGGATCTGACTGTCTCCAGAATTGAGTTGAATCTGTGGGACACGATCAGTGTCCACAGAGAATGGAGTTCATTACTTGAGGTGTTAAAGAAAAAGCACACGTTGGAATGGGTATCAGTTTCACACTGGAGTCTACATTCTAGTGAAGGGGTGCGGACAGCAGACAGAATACGTTACCTAGAGAGAGGTTATATAAAGTTATATTCGTAGCTGTTAAGTATGAGATCTCTCAGCTATTGCCATGATCCTCTTGCACAACACCACTCGAAAGCGATCATTTGTTTTTTTCCTTTCATGTGTGTGCAAGTCAGCTGGAGTTCAGCCAGCTGGAACTGGGCTTGCCTTCAAGCCACAGTCTGGGTCCAGGTCTATTCCACACATCTCTGGCCGTCCTTGGGCCAGTGGCTGCTGGAGGCATGAGGCACATTCTCATGGTGAAAGACAGAAACACAAGAAAGCAAGCCTAACCACGCAAGCAAATTTCAAACCTCCGCTTGTGTGATGTGCGGGGACATCCAGTGTGTATCATGCTGGTTGATGTCTTCCAAAGCAAAGTCAAGGGATTGGGAGGTATTTTGCTACCTTGGAGACAGAGGAAGTGGGCGGTGAAGTGGATATTTTATATATTTATATTTTATATACAATTTACCCAACATGCAAAGGGAAGAAGAGGTTGACTTCTGTGGTTTTTAAGCCAGAGTTAGCAGGAATTTTGACAGATGGAATAGAGTGGGAAAGAAAGAGGTGATCCACTTTGACCCTTTAACCAAACCTCTGGGCACTCACCTGCGGCTTCCCTTACCCCAGTATGCCAAGACAGTGAAATAAGAAGAAAAATGAAACAAATTTGAGTCTCCTTAAGGAAGTAAAAAAAAAAAAAGTTTTTCTTGACCCTGCTTTTTGCACCACACACTCCCCTTTTTCTTTGCTCCTTTTTGCACCAAGACTCATCCAAAGAGTGGAATATACTTGCTCTCTCCATTTTTTTATAATCCCTCTTTTTCTCTTCAATTCTCTCAAGCTTTTGCCCTCGCCATTCTACCAGAATTGCTTCTTGATTCAAATGACCTCCACACTTTCCATTTATCTCAGAATAAAAGCCAACATTTATACCATGGCCCACAGCCCAATATGTAATCTGGCCCCCAGTGACCACTCTCATCTTATCTCCTGCAATTCTTCTTCTGCTCCTTCTGCTTGGCCATGCTAACTTTACTGCTTCTGGAATACCCCAGGCATCTTCCCACCAAGGGCCTATGCTCTCGCCATTTCCACTGCTGTGAAGGCTCTCCGTGGCTTCCTCCTCCCTGTCCTTCAGGTCTTTGCTCAAATGTCACTACTCGTAAGGCCTACTCTGACCACCTTATTTAAAACTATAGCCCTCTTCCTTCTCACCCTCAGCTCCTTCAATCCTCTTACCTTTACTTTTACGTAACACATTCTTCCTATGTGTGTGTGTGTCATTTACTTACTTATTAGGTTTATTGTATATTTTCTATCATTCTCACTAGAATACAAGCTCAAATGAGAGAGCGATTTTTGTGCATCAATCTTATTGATGTATTCCATGTGCCTGAAATATGCCAGGGATACGTCGTTGTTGTGCCATAACCACATTCCCATAGTCCAAATGTATGTAATAACTTGGGCAAATCGCAATGGTTCCTAACTAGTCTCCCGGACTCACATTTCTACCCTCATATTACATATCCCTTCTGCTCACCTATGGCTTAGCCAGAGTTATGGTGGATAGTTCTGTGAGTTCAGACGCAACCCTGCTGGCAGCGTCCTATCTCATGCGTATGCTAGGAACTTCTGCTTTCTGTCTCATAGTACTGTCATGCAAAGACAGTCCCCGAAATTAGAAGTTAATAGCCCCCAAACCAAGGCTCAACCAGTGGGAGACAGGGAGTCAGAGGAGGAAAGCTTCAGCCTCCCACCCTCTGGAGACAGTTCTAAAAAGCAGTCTCTCACTCCTCAAAGGGCATGAAGGAACTGAATCCACGCAGCCTACAGCAGTGATCCTGATTATCTATCTTTATATTGACTTTCCCTTGTTCCCTGTCTCATTTGCACTGCTCTTCATTGCTATTTCTTTAGATCACCTCCCAAATAAACCACCTGCCCTGAAATCCTTGTTTCATCCAAAAGAACTCAAGCCAACACATACCAAAATCCATCCTTACATTGAAGCCAAAGAGATACTTCTAACATAGAGGTTTCTTCATATCACTCCCAAACCAAAATACTTTGGTGATTCCCCATCACCTGGTCTAAAATCCACACACCTTAGTAAGGCCTGTAAGTCTCTGTCAGAGTTTTGTAAGCCCACCTCTCCATTCTCATCTCCCTCTACTTCTATTGTAGGACTTTACATTTCAGTCCTTCTTAACCATTGGTAATTGCCAAACAAGCATGTCCTCATGCCTCTATGCCATGGAATAAACTCTCTTCATTTATTCTCTACCAATCCCATTTCCACCAATGCTCATACATCTATTCTTTCCAGGCATTCTTAAGTATTTCTTCTCCCTTGTTATCTCTGTTCCATGTAATACATCAATATAACCATTGTTTTATTGTGTTATAATTGCTTATTGCTCCATTGATGAGCTGAGCTTATTGAAGGCAGAGAATGTGTCTCTTCTTTTGTGTATCCCAGCACCTAACACAGCGTGTGGCTCATGGAAACCTCTAAGAGTGTCTGGCACATAAGAGGCCCATAGTCCATAATAAATATTTGTTGCATGAGTAACGGCAGCTGTATTAGCTACAATATGGTTAGCTAATGTAACACACACACATATTTCTGGGCTGTTGTTACTCTATAAAAGTTTATTTCTTGGTCATGTAACAATGCAATGCAGATGTTCCTAATCAGTCACTGGCTTTTTGCAAAGTCATTCCGGAACCCAAACACCTTCCATCTTATGACTCCAGCCTCCTAAAAGACCTTGTAGTCCTCTGCATTCAGGTAGCAAATGGGAAAAAAGCAAGTAAACAAAACACACACACACATACACACACATCTTAACTTCCTTGACTCAGAAGTCACATATATATTTCATTGGTTGAGAACATGTTATACAGCCATACTGAGGGGGTCTGGGCAATAAAAATCTACTTTGTATTTGAGAAGACGAGAATATAGTTTTAGCAGAAGCTAGCTAGTCTCTAACATCGAAGCCAATAGGAAATTATTGGTACATTAGATGTAAGTGTCTCTTTGGTGATACTGGAGTCAGGAAGGTAAGAAATCTAGACTTTCATCAGTTAAGGAAAGAATGCATGGACAAGAAGTCCAAGATAATATAATCCCTAACAAGTAACAAAGCAGGTGATTGCTTCCAAACGCACTTGCATTCGCTGTAGTCAGGGCCTGCTTTGATAGGAATACAAATTCAAAAACCAAATAAATGTCAAGATTCAAAAATGGTGTCCAAGCCACAGTCTTCCTGGTAACCATACACATCATTGTTCAGCTGTCTAGAAATATAACAGTAGAAGCCATCAGCCTATTTCCAATAGAAGCCATCAGCCTATGTCCACACTGCCAAGCTACTGGGTTCATGGCCCCTTTGATCACTCCCCATCCTTGAACACTATCTTTAGCCATACAGGTATATTTCCAATTCCTTTCAAAAACACCCAGATACAGAATGGTAGATATTTCAGGAGAAGAAAAGTAAACATCCCCAAAGCTGTAGAATGTGGACAGACTGTTATTGCTCCCTGCACAGCTGGCTTTTGAGTCATATCCATTTTTTCTAGCTTTTCCATTGCTCTCGGTCACGAGAGCTGTGGCTCTGTCCTGGTTTGATAAACCATGCTCATACCTGACAGTGGAATCAGATAGAACCCATTGGCAACGCTCCAAGGACACGAGCAGGAGCGAGCGGACATGGAAGAGTTAGTTAGCCGGCCTTCTAATTGGGGTGTCCAAATCGGATAGCTGGCATGTGCATAAAAAGAACTCAATTTGGGAAGTTGAATCCTGTCAGCCTCCAGACTTGCCAGTTCACAGGCATAATGTGAGCAGGACGTGAGAAAGGGCAGGTAAAGTGAAAACACGTGAATTTTCTAATAACTGACTTCTCTTCAATACATCTAGTCAGTGACACATTCAAATAAAAATGACTCCTCACAATGAAAGCTGAGTTGGTTAATGATTTTGTGACATAGTTTTTAGTGCATAACAGGGATACAATTTCATCAGGATTCACTGATTTGGGCCAGATGACAGGAGAATGAAAAGTGGAGATAAATGTCTTCAGTAATTACACTTCTCTTCGCTCACTTAGTTTTGCTTTGTTACCATACAACATTCATTTTAGAGCTGAAAAAAAAAAGGTATGTTTACTTCTCTGGATTTCATTATAAAATTTCTTTTAAACTTAAGTTAATGAAGCTGAATTTCACCACATGGGTCATGGGTCTTTTCTAATCAGTGAGATAAAATGCAACTAAACAAAGAAACAAACAACTAACAAAATATGGTAAGTCAGCCAGCATGTGTTTTTTATTACTTAGCAAGATACAGAGAAAAAAATAAATCATTACCAACATTTATGCATTTACAAATGCTACCAAAACAAGCAAATCATTCTACCACTCCTGGTAACGCATTTAACCTCCTGCCCCTTTTGTTCTGCTTTTAAAATTATCGTTGCCTACGATCTTTCTAAATATCCTAAAATGACTCATTTTTCTTCATTTATTCCAAGTCATTAGTTATGACGAGGATATTAAGAAGGTAAAGTCTTTATAAAGCAGAATTTTATTTTAAAATCTTTTGTGATTTTCCTGTAAAGTGTTAAGCTTCTGAGAGCACACGTTTTTTGCACAATGTTTTCATGCAATACAGAAATGTCAAAAATCAGCATTTCGGTGAAATTAATACTTTACTTAATAACCTGAAAGTTCCCCGCAATCCCCGCAAACACAGGAGATAACCATGGTTAGGTGTCTGGAGTTTATTCACCCCAATCTTTCATTATGGATAGATGAGAGCAGAATAATAGATAAATATCATACATACTGTTCAGCAATTTGCTTTTTTCATCTAACAATACAGTTGAATATCTTGTGTCAGCCACGTGTAATCAAATTACTCAGTCTGATACATAATGTAAAAATATTGCAAGTTTATTCATGTAGTTAATTTTTCTTAGTGACAGAATAATTCTAAAGAGTCTAGAAGAACCAGGACTTTGTAGCAAAGGAATTCTCTGAACTCTGAGCTTGTCTAGCACAAATGAACCTTTTACATCAGTGTTTCCAAGGCCACATCAAATCAGAATAAGTTGTTATGATTTTTTTTTAAACTAAATATTTTGGTTCACACCTTGGAAACCTCCACTCTACATCTGAACAGCCCTTCTGTTGGGGATGGCCCAGAGAGATTAAGTCCTGCCCGGCTGTTGTAGTTTAAATTAGTCATCCTCAATCATCCCACCCTGTTTCGTCCTTCTTAAGTCCCTGTTGTCTGCTTATATTGTACTTACTCTGGAAAAAGCAGAAAAACCTCAAAAACCAATGTGCCATGCTAAAGTTATTCTCTCTTCCTCCTCAAGTTTCTAGCTCACTTAGTGATATTACCATTTGCTCCATCTCCCAAACTTGAAATCTTGAAGCTCTTCTTACCTTCTGCCTGTGACCTCCCCACCCCCCTTATCCCATCAGTCATCAAGTTCTGCTCATCAGACTTCCTCATCTGTTCTCAAAGCTGGCCCCTCCTCCTATTCCCCATTGCAGGGCTGTGGGGCAGGCCCTCCTCGCCTTCTGACCCGCAGCAACTGGCAGCACGGAACACACAGGAGAGGGGCCATGAGCTATGGCAGCAACCAGAATTAGAAACCCTTCTTTGCCTTTTCTGTGTATTTGTGTAACATTGGACGTGTTATTACCTTACGTGTTTGAGCCTTTGTAAAAAGGGAATACTTCGCTTAACTTGTGAAAATCAACTTAATGTAGGGTATCCAGAACAGAAGCTAGCAAATGGGAAGTCTTCATGAAATGTCTTTTTCCTTCCTTGATCGTCCCCAACACCAGTCTGTCACGCACACTGGATCAAAATTGTGCCTCCAAATAATAAGTGCAACCAGATTGCTCATTTGCTTAGATATCCAGTGATTTCCTACTGCCGTCAGGCAGAAATCTGAACATTTTAGCCTGGGATAGATCTTCCACAAGCTGGTACAAATAACCTTACCCACTTCCAATTCCAGCAGGAAGTGAGGAAGCTCCCATGACTCTGTATTCATCTTTTCTTCTCCATCACCCCAATCCATGGCTGAACCCACAGAAGATACTAGTTACAAATCCGACAGATGCATGCATGCATGCACAGAGAGATGGATGGGTACATGAGCCCATGAATAACTAGATTTATAGGAAGACATGACTTATATACCTCTTCCTCACATTCTGCAATACTTAATAGATCTCAATTTGCAAGTCCCTATAGAAGATGATCATTTGTTCCTAGGCTTTATTCCTGTCTCCCAAATGTAATGGCTAATATATAGAGAAAACTCTTCCTACTGCAGACAGGTTATAAATGAAACTGTGCCAGGATGAAATGATTCTACAAACATTTATTGAGCAGCTTTCAATGCTAAGCACACTTGGGCAGTTGGAGAACTCCTAAAGAATGCACACAAATAATATGGGGACACAGAGGTTAAAGAACTAACTAGAAAAGGGGACTGTGGTGTCATGGTTGTCAAGGTTGTCCAGGTGGTCGTGGTGGGGTTCAGGGAAGACTTCATATAGGAAGAGGAACCTGGGTGAGTTTTGGAGGTTGAGTATAAATATAAGTAGGTCATTTAAACTGAGGTGGGGCAGAAAAGGGCTTTCCAAGTGGGAAAAAAAAGGCAAGCAGGTCAAAGATAGAGAAATGAGAGAGAACATGCATTAAGGGTTTTGCAACTAGTTTATTGTGGCTGTAGTTTGGAGACTATGAATAACTCAGCTGAAAGATACATTTCAAGGGCGCCTGGGTGGCTCAGTCGGTTGAGCGACTGCCTTCGGCTCAGGTCATGATCCCGGAGTCCCGGGATCGAGTCCCGCATCGGGCTCCCTGCTCGGCGGGGAGTCTGCTTCTCCCTCTGACCCTCCCCCCTCTCATGTGCTCTCTCTCTCTCATTCTCTCTGTCAAATAATAAATAAAATCTTAAAAAAAAAAAAAGATACATTTCAAAATAAAATAGGGAAAAAAGACAGGTTGAAGAATCTGTGGAAACAAAAATGAAAGAGGGAGAGAAGGAAGCGGAAAAATCTCCAGGGGATCTCGTTCATTCCTGTGGCCTTTAAATGCTACCTACAAGCACATGACTCTTAACTTTATGTCTTTGACCCGGATTACTTTCGAAGCTCCAAATGACCTACTTAGCACCTCACACTCAGTTTATCTCCGAAACTGAACTTTTCCACCTCCGTGCCCCAAATCCATGATTCTCAGAGGGACAGATGTGTCTCCATCGCCCAGTTGCTTACGCCAGACACCTGGATTATCCTAGTCACGTTCCTCTCCTCGTCTCCATTTCTAACGAGTCCCGTCAAATCCACCACCTTGGTTCAGTCCTCCACAAGCTTTCATCAGACCATGACAATAGTGTTACTAATGTTCCCTCATCTACTGTGATCTCCTCCAACGAACCCATTCTCCACTGTGCAACTAGAATGATCTCAAAATAGTGTTTCTCAAACTGTAGTTCACTGAGGTGCTTGGTTAAAAAAAAAAAAAAAAAAAAAGCAGAGTTTCCAACCCAGACAAATGAAGCACGATCTTTGGGCATTCCTCAGGGTCCAGGAATTCATACCTGAATAAGCCCTATCACCATCCCTTTTTGCCATTAAAATGTAAGAGTTACCAATATGTGAGGCAGAGTAGCCTAGAGATTAAGAGTGGATACTTTGAGTCAGAACGTCTACATTTGATTTCTAGCTGTGTGTTCTCATGTAGGTAACCTAACTTTTCTGTGCTGCTATCTCTTCACCAGGACAATTAAGAAAATAGTGAACTAGCTCGTTAGTTGCTGTGATGATCAAATGAATTAAAACCTAAGGAGTACCTTTTATTGCTTCTCACCAATATTTCTGGTTCTCTTCTGCTTCCTAGCATGTGGGAAGATTGTACTTCTTCACCCCTGTGGAGTTTGGTGGGCTCATGCGATTTACATAGACCAATAAAATGTGAGTGGAAGTAGCGTGTGTCACTTCTGGAGGAAGCTGGGGGAGATGATTCTCCATGGCCTCTCTTCTCTTCTCATAGCAATCATGGAGGTACATGCTGATATGGAAGTGTCGAAGAAATTGTTGTTACCGCAGCATAGTACAACCCAACCTCACTGGTTCAACTTTAAAGACCTTGGCGTAGGCCTGGCCTGGAGTAACTGCTTAATGGCAGCTTCAGAAGAGAATTCCAGCAATGTGGCTCTTTCAGTTCCTAATGTCTCAAGAGCTTAATACAATATGCATCTATTTCTTGGTTACGCAAGAGAGCAGGGAAACTGTCCTCCATGTCCTGGCTCATTGTTCCACACTGCTTCCGTCTGAGACAAGATAAGGCTGGAGACCACAGCAATGTAGGCAGGATTCCAGCTGGTGATTGAGATTTTAAGTTCCATGAGAAACAATTGATGGAGCAGA
Organism: Mirounga leonina; assembly: GCF_011800145.1. Classification (NCBI taxonomy): domain Eukaryota; kingdom Metazoa; phylum Chordata; class Mammalia; order Carnivora; family Phocidae; genus Mirounga; species Mirounga leonina. The sequence continues at coordinate 63,375,126 of NW_023270415.1, read as the reverse complement.
GGAGTGACATGATCAGGGGTATGTTTTAAGCTAGTGACAGACTCAAAATCTAAATCGCTAACTGGCACATTGCCTACATTGCTGTGGTCTCCAGCCTTATCCTGTTCACTCCCCTGCCACACTGGCCTTTTAGCTCCCTGAACATGAACAAGCACCTTCCTGACAAAGGGCCTTTGTATTTGACAAGATCTGGGCTTGGATTCTCCTTCCATGCCTCTTCTTATCTTCATGTCTCAACTTAAACATCAGCCCCTCAGAGAGACCATCTCTGTCCACCCAGATGGAAGCAGATGCGCCTTTATATCCTCTTCATATTCCTTTCTCAGCACTTTTCTTGTGTCTTTCATACTATCGGACACAATTGGAGATGAATCTTGCTTGTTTATTCACTCCTTTCCCGTCTTCTCTAGCACTAGAAAGGAAGCTCCATGAAGATAAACCCACATTTCTCTTATTCATGTTTTTATCCTAAGAATGAAACAGTTCCTAGTATACAGCAAGATTAGTTATGAGAGGATGGAAAGGGGCAGAGGAGGTAGGAAAAGAGAGGGAGGGTCATCCTGCAATTAAATTGAGGTTTTCCTGAATATAAGATACTACCCTAAAATGACTATTCCCCAAAGACATTGAGAGTTTCTAACAGAAGTGATGAGAATTCTGAAAAGTAATGTTTTTCTTTATATGGGACGATGCTTTCTTACTTTTAGAAACGGGATAAGCTATAAATTAAGATATAAGTATATTCCTGCCAAAATAGGTAAGTCAATAAAAATGCAATTCAAAATCAGCTTTTCACAAGGCAATTTATTGTAACCACAAAAGTCCTGAATCTGAGTTTCACTCAATAAAAATCTGAAATACTGGGTCCAAGTGATGACATTTCCAAACTAATGGAACCTTCCTGTAGCTTAAATAAACAGATTTAGACCATCAAGTGAAATCAAAGCCAAGCGTATCTGCATAACTCAAGAATGATATGAATGGATTAGAACCTCCGGTAGTTTATGTGTCACCATTTATTAGAGACTTTGAGAGTCCTCTTAGTGCCACGATATTAGACTATGCTTTTTCAAGAGCCAAGCACACAGAATATTCTCTCTACTCACCTGTTAAAAGACTAAGAAATCTGATATAAAAATATGAAGTGACTAATGACATACCCTAGTCATTTACAGAGGAGTTCTCTTAGGTGATTCTGGGTCAAGTCATTCTGATCAACCTTGTGCAAGCTTTCTTTCTCATCAGTCCTGCTTCCTACATGTGGAATGATTTGCCATAACTAAAAGGAAACAGCTGTTGGTTATCTGCTCACGGTCTTCTTTCATTTCCTGCAAAGGCACCACAAAACTCTTTGCCTTGATCCCCAAAGGCACATACGTAGACCTTACTGTTTGAATCCTTTGGCTGGAGAGGTCTTAAATCAGATCTGTTTGGTGAAGGAAACCAAAGAAGGTCGAAAGACCTTACTGATCTAGGAAGAATCCAACTTCTTGTTATAAATGACCCCATCTTTACTTTTTAAAATTAGCTGTTACTTGGGAGATGATACAGGAAAAGAGCATACACTAAGTTTGTGACTCTTCCATTTTGTTTTCAACAAGCAAATAATAGAACCGAAATCTTTTTCAAATATCTAGATTTTTCCTTTGTGAGCAAAAGATATATTATAGTTCAGGTGTTAGAGTCTGTTAGGTTCAATCTCATATCCTTTCTTCCTTTCTAGAGTTTTTCAGACTCTTCTTAATACCAGAAGAAAGATGGCTCTTTAGTCAACTGTTGGTAAACTACTGGTGAACATTTATTTAGCCCCAGTCTTGCGTTTTCTTGTGGGTTTTAAATGAATGATAAAATTCTACCAGTCTTGGGGTGCCTGGGTGGCTTAGTCAGTTGAGCATCTGCTTTCAGCTCGGGTCATGATCCTGGAGTACCAGGATCGAGCCCCACATCAGGCTCCCTGCTCAGCCGGGAGTCTGCTTCTCCTTCTCCCTCTGCCCCTCCCCCTGCTCCTTCTCTCACTCTTTCTCTCTCTCAAATAAATAAAACAAAATCTTAAAAAAAAAAAAATTCTACCAGTCTCTTAGGCCCAAATCAACTGCTTCTTCTGTTAAGCTTCTTACTACACAGGATGAATGAGTAAATGAATGAATGAACGAAAATTTGAATGCTTGTCTAAAGGAAGCCAACTGTTGTTTTTCTGGTTAAAACTCAGCTAAGACTATAGAAGTTTAAGGTGACATTTAGAAATGCAGTAAAAAGAATCCACATACGTTGTTTTAAATTTTTATTTGCTTATAAAAGAGAATGCAAATGGGTTTGCAAAAAACTTATCTGCATGTACAAAGGAATCCATGTAGATAAAGAGGGCAAGCCTTGGAATACTGCTGGATAAGTCGTTCATCAAAATTGGATCTCTTTGCATCAGAATTGGTGGAAAGTCACTATTTTACATGTCAAACCATTGAAAAAACTAAATCTATTTTTAAAATCACCGAATTCAGAAAGGTTATATTCTGATACATATTCTTAGACACCAGTGAAATGAGGTACCACGTGATCTCAGAGCTGGGCAGATCAGTTAATCAAGAGGTAGTTTCTCCAATAATATCCCTCTTTCTTTTCAGCAAGGCCAGAGGAGATAGGGATAAATGGCATAATCTTTGAATCCCTTTAAATTCTTATTCTGCGAGGGCCCCATTTCCTTTGAATACAATCATAGCTGTCTTGATGCACTTTAGGACTTGAGATCATCTAACACAGAAAAGATTCCAGAGTTCAATTTTTTTGTGTGTGCCAATTTTCCTTTGAGCACTCTTCTCTGGAAAAACAAATCATCTGGCAGGCCATTAAAATAACAAAGAAAAATAAATCCTGTGGTATCATAGATTAAGAGGATTTTTTAAAATATAATTTTTTTGCTAATAATGGCAATATTGGCAATGTCCAAGGAGATTTAGGCTGCTGAGATAAGCCCCCCAAAGGTAGCATACAAACCACATAATGACATTCTTCTTGAATAAGTTTCTCTAAGAGTTCTTGCAGTTGGTCTTTGAATTTGTCCTGAGGCGATCAGATGCCCGAGCCCCACAGTTCCATGGCTTCTAGCTCATCTTGGACAGGAGTGAATTCCGGTTGATCGGGATGGGGAGCTAGAGAGGAAGAGTGGGGTGGGGACTTGATAGGACCAGGAACTGTAAATTGATATTCTCCCCTCACACAGGTCCATAAGAGACACAGATTTGGTCAATACACGAGAGAGAAAGCCTGCTTGGGTGGAAAGCAGTAGCTTGCTTGGCCACCATGCCGCTTGCACCTTCCCCGCGAGGTTTCAGATGGTTAGCAAAGAAGGGACAGATCCGTTACAGAAATGGTTAGAAAACTAGAATCACGGCCAACTGCTTAAATAGTATGTGTTTTATTTACAAAAGGAACCCTGAATCTCAGCAGAATTTTAACAGAAAAATAAATGTTTAAAACTGATCTCACGTTAGAAACCCATCACCAGGGGGACAGTCAGGAAGGGAGGGCATCAGAGGAGGATGGAGAGGAGGATGGTCAGGGAGAAAGGTGCCCGTCAATCTTGTGTGGGGACAGGAAAGAGGAGAAGGCACATTTAGACAGCTATTACCGAGCCTTCACACAGAAAAGTTGGGGATAAATTCTTGGTACACAGTCATATACTGACATCCAGGCTGATACAGAGCAGTCAGTTTCTATTACAATGGACACTTGTGATTTGGTTAATTTCCAGTATTATCAGTGTATGTGTCGGGAGCGGGGAGGGCAAGAGACGTGACGGTGGGCAGGTAGGGAAGCAGGTGAGGCAGGGAAGCGGAGTGCCCATGGTTAGGGGCAGGGGCTGGGGGCAGGGGGGTGGTCAACAGGACAGTTCTGGATCCGTAGCCAATTGCCCAGGCCAATGGAATCAGAGTGGAGGAGCTCCACCTCAGTGCTGGTAATCATTGTAAGGAATCGAATCTTAATAAGGGACAGGGAGATTTGAGAGAACAGGGAGGGAAGAGATGAACAGAGAAAAACACATCAGCAAAACTCTGACCAGTTCCTCTGGCAAATAAGGTTAAATTTCTCCTAAAGCAGAACACTTAAATTCTTTGACTAAGAAGTTTATTGCCCCAAAGCAGTCTCTGGACATCTTTCTTGATGCTTCCAAGAGTGACTATGTCAGAAAATGTCCCATTGCACAACTCGCCGACATGCAGGCTGCAGATGTTTTTAGGAAGCATTATCTTTCACAATCTCAGGCCAGGAGTTAGTAATGAGGCAGGGACAGGCATGGTCACTCTTGTTTCTTTTTAAGACTATCTTTGGTCTTAAATGGTGGGCATGTGGCGGGCAGAATGTCACCCAAAAGAATCTACGGGGCCACCCGCATTAAGGGGAAGTCGTAAGTTTGAGGCTTTTCCAAAACAAGAGTAAAATATGACAGGCATCACGACCACACCACAGCAGTAACATAGAATTAGGGCCCCCACAGAAAGTTCAAACATGTCCCCCAATGACCAAATATGAGGTCGGAGGTCAAGTTAGTGTGGACTGCCATTTATAAACAAGGAAGATTTAGTTGTGTTGTTATTTTCATTTTCCTCTTAAGGTTTTTGAAGGGGTAGCCTTGATAGTAATTTGCACTTCATAGAAGAGGTCTCTGGATAATTTAAGGTAATGAGGCATTCAAGTTCAGCTTCCCTCCCATAATTGGTCTACTGCTCACTGCACCCTCATCATTATAGTTCTAATTGTAGCGAAACATTGTTCAAAGCCCACAAGAGGCACTTACCTCCTACCCCGTAGGCAGAACACGAAGAGGGGTCGCAGTATCCAGGCTGGCCAGAAGGACCTTGTGGTCCAGGCACCCCCAGGTGACCAGGTGGACCCCTGGGCCCAGGAGAGCCGGGGGGCCCGGGGCTTCCTGGCCGACTCTCCCCTGAAGGTCCTAAGAAGCACCCACAAAGGAAAACAGTTGGTCTTTGACCATCACAGAGTGGATGGTAAGAAGGAAACTGTTGGTAGTCTCTTAAGAAAAGCCACCTCACACATCTTGACAATTAGGATAAGATACCTCTCTCTGCTCATTGAGTTTTTGTTCCTAAACTGGACTTGCTGGACAGAGGATCATATTGTAATCATACATTCTCCTGGAGAATACTTTCAATCAGTTCAGGATACTGGAAAGCAAAGTGTATTCTTTGCTGTCATCTCTTGGATATTAAAGGGAAAAATACATACCACTGTCAACCTGGTTTTCTTTATGGAGCTCCTGTTTCCCAATGCAGTTCCTTATGAATGCAGCATATGGGCAGACAAGCACACGCGGGGGCACGCATGCACACACTCACACCCACTCAATCTCAGCCTCATAATCTGTACTGCTTTATGGTCCTGGGTAATTGAAATACATTAGGCTGAGTGTGAAAGAAATTATCCTACAGGAGAAAAAGGCCAAGTCTGAAGTCAGACCCAAAATACTAATCCAAAATGTCTTTAGGCTACCTTATATCAATGGAGAACTTAGATTGAGTGAAAATAGGAGGGAGATTAAAATTTTTGTGATTTTTGGAAGTCTATCAGGCTGGGTGTTTTCATGTTTGCTTTGAGGTCTAGATTCCAATGGTGTTTAAAAGGCATTCTTCAACTAAAAATGAGATTCTTCAACTCTAGTTGGAATGAACCCTTCAACTCTAGTTCTAAATGAAAATGAGGAACAAGTATCACCTTATATTTGAAAAGTGTTGCAGCTCTAAGTAGGTTCAGTCCCATTCAGTCAACTCTCACCAACCATCCTTTCTGTGTAGCACGTGATGCTAGATCAGCCTCTCATAGAAGCTCTAAGGATAGGAGCATTTGTGCTCAAAGTGAATCTTTTCCATTAGGAATCCCTCCCAGGAAAAGTACTTCCCCAAATCACTATTAGGTTGGAAAGAAAAAATTGATAAAGTATTCGATTTGATGTGGCTACAACCAGATTATATATTATTTAATTAATTAATTAATTTATTTATTTATTTATTTTATTTTTTACAACCAGATTATAAATGTCCAACAGGACTGCAAACTTACAAGTCTAATAATGAGGACCATAGTCTGGAGACCTTTGTAAAAACACAAAGCAATACAAAACTCAAAACTGACACGAAATTCATCCAGTAAGAAGGCCATGGTGGCAGAAACTATGAGTGTTTATCACACATCCATGTGTCCCTCTGTGTTCGGAGCCTCCCATGTGGCTCAACGGAGACTGGCTAGTTCCAGCCAGTGAAATATGCATTACTGCGATGTACATCGTTGTCCAGTAGGAGGGTGAAGGTTGATGTGCCTCCTTTATCTTTCTCCTGGAGGCCTTTTTTCCAGCATGGGGGAAAGGCCACCTTACCCACATCAAACTTTGGGGTAGTATAAAATAAACCCTTATTGTGTCAATCTACTAAGCATTTGGGATTATTTGTTACTACAGCATAGCCTAGCACAGCCTAACTCATGAAGCCAATAGGATCCCAGAATATGCTAGAAGCCTTTAAGGCTTCTGTACTGGGAGGATCTTCACTTAACAAACTGGCTTTCCAATAAAATGAGTGAGAAACTCAGCCATTGCTGTCAGATACAATGTACTGTGGATGTAATACGGCCATTTTCCTCACCGTGATGTCAAGTAAATAAAAAGTGTTAGGATTTCCATCTTGCAGTTTCCTGTTAGGTAGGAAGATTTACCTGCTGGTCCAGGGGGTCCTCTTGGACCTTGGGTTCCAATGCCTGGATTTCCTTTTTCTCCCTTGACACCAGTTAGACCTGTTAAAAAAAAAAAAAAAAGGAAAGAAAGAAAAAGTCTTTAAAATAAAATCTAGGCAAAATCTTTCAAAAAGACCTCTCTTATAAAGATGTGGGTTGGTTTGGGGTTATGGTTCCCAGGGGACTTTTAAATTAAATTCTGACACTGTGAATTACGTACAACCACATATAGAAGGCTGGTTCTGTAGCTGAGCATGCTGCCCATATTTGCAATACTGTAAGTCTATCCACCTTCCTACTGAAGGGGTTCAGCCTGCCAGGATCTGGCACCGTGTCTTTACACGCACCAGGCCATTCGACATATGCAGCTGGCACTCCACGGTCACACAACAGGAATCACAAGTGAACACGTCTAACATTTTCCTTTTGGTCCACCCTGTAACGTATCTGCAAAAGGCATGAATTATAATTAGGCAGCAAAGTTCTGAAGAGCATGAGTTTCCATTAAAAACTTGGAAGCTCCAGGAAAGCCTGTGTTTGATTTGGCTGATTCAGCCCCATAAAAATCTAAACCTATTCATGTTTCTTTTCCACTGAGCAGATTCCTTATTCCAAATAATTTACAGTGCTATTAACAAACTATACGTTTTCAGGCAAAAAAAAAAACAAAACCAAAAACCCAAAGAAACATGTACTCTGCCACCTCATCATCCAAACAGCTCCTATCACAAGATTGCCGGACAGGTGAGAACATGCTATACTAAGGCCCACCCGTCCCAGAGAGAGTTGCATCAGCTGGGGGGGCGGGAGGGGGGGGGTTACCCTGGCTCACATCACAGAAGGTCTCTAGTGCCTGTTTTTCATGTACAACAATGCTTTGAAGTAGCAGAATGCAGCATTGCATATGTACGTGATTACACTTACAAAGAAATTATGTGTGAATTGGAGAAGCCTGGAAGGAAACATAAATAAATGACAATAACCAATTTGAGAGGTGGCAGGCATGCCAGTGATTTAAAATGTTTAAAGTGACAAATCACTTTTCCCTTTTCCTAAAGGCGGTGCATATTCACGACAGACAAATGAAGAGACTCAACGAGCCAGGACTCCGGCCCTTGAAAACAATCACTTTTCACGTCTTGTTTATAACTTCCAGAAAGAAAGGTGTTCATGTAGTATTTGCTCTGGGAATAGTTGGGGGGAAAAAAAAATGAAGAAGATTGGGGAGCCACTGGCACTTTTTTCTACACGGCACACATCACCACTGTCCCTTGATATGAGCGCTGGTAGCTGTTGTGTCCCTTGGGACCTCCTTTTGGGGACAAGGTATATCTGGCACCTTTGAAAAAGTCCTCCTTCTTTGTTAGTGGTCCTCAGGGCTGCCCCACCCCTGCTATGCTTCCCCAACACCCACTCCTATTGCATGTGGCCTACGGAGGATTTTCTGAGCTCACAAGAGACCAGGACTTTAGGGAGAGAGAAGGACACTGACCACTGAGCCTCTAATGGCCTCCTGTTTTGGGTCTGACTCTTGTCTTAGGAACCCATAAGGAAGACAGTAATTTCTCAAGAGTAAAAATACAATTTCGTCTGAGTTTAAAAAGCACACAACATACTCAGGCTAATCAACACGTAAAGCTCAATTGCTCATCAAGTTGTCCAGACAGAAAAGCACCTTGGGTACATCTACTGTATATTACCCAATTAGCTACCAGTTAGCTATTAGTTTAGTAGCTAATTAGAATAGTACTTTTCAGCTGGTAGGTGTTCTCTCAGCTGCAAATATACTCCACCAGGCACCTGGAAATTTAGCAGAAACTGCCTCCTCTTCTGTTTGAATGAGAGTCACTTTCCCCACAGGGAACCACTAATTTTTAAATTAGAACACAATAAAATACACAGATGACTAATGGCAGTCTGCTCATGATTAAGTGTTTGGTGACTCAGAGGCCTCCCATGACCTTATGGTACTCAAGGGTCAACATTACCAACATAGCTTCTCAGTGATTCTCCGAAGTGGGAGATGCAGTTGATGAGCCTGAATAGGACATGCAGGAAAGTATTAGGAAAAAACTCTCTGATAAGAATTTCTTGACTTGGGGCGCCTGGGTGGCTCAGTCATTAAGCATTTGCCTTCGGCTCAGGTCGTGATCCCAGCGTCCTGGGATCGAGCCCCGCATCGGGCTCCCTGCTCGAAGGGAAGCCTGCTTCTCCCTCTCCCTCTCCCTCTCCCCCTACTTGTGTTCCCTCTCTCGCTGTATCTCTGTCAAATAAATAAAATCTTAAAAAAAAAAAAAAGAAAGAAAGAATTTCTTGACTTACCCGTTGCTTCTTCATTAAGAAAGTAAAAGGTGGGGAAGATTGGGGAGTAGGGATTCTGGTTGTTTTAATTTTCTAGTTATGTAGAGAAAAACAAGTGGCATTTGATATTACCTGCACTACAAATCAAGGTAAGAGAGGAAGAGTCTCACAAAAATATTCCAGCCCCTCAAAATGTCTTGAAAAAATTCTAAGGATGTAATTATATTAACAGAGAATTTTAGATTTTATTATCCTTGAAATGAAGATCTATTCCAGGTACACGGAGGCTAATAGATTAATATCTGTCCACGTGTTCACTTATGGTTCTGAGACTGCAGGAACATTCATGTCCATGACAACTGAGTTTGGTTGTAAATCTTCTTCTTGGAATGAAAAAATCATGTTAAAAATCAATAATTAAGGACTTAAGATGAGGACTAAAATTAAAAGGTAAGCTTAGAGACCTCAGAGCTCTAAAAATAGATCTGCATATACTTTTTTTTTTTTTTAGATTTTATTTATTTTTTGACAGAGAGAGAGACAGCGAGAGAGGGAACACGAGCAGGGGGAGTGGGAGAGGGAGAAGCAGGCTTCCCCCTGAGCAGGGAGCCCGATGCGGAGCTTGATCCCAGGACCCTGGGATCATGACCTGAGCCGAAGGCAGACGCTTAACTGACTGAGCCACCCAGGCGTGCATAGATCTGCATATACTTTTGATAAGCCTGTAAGCCATGATTAAAAGGAAAGAAGTGAAATGTCCTGAAATGTCCGCCCATTTATGAGATGTCAGCGGGCAGTGGAATCTGGGCATAGTCCTTCTTTACAGACAAAACGCTGTCATTACCCATACTAAGGGCTTCTCTCAACAATCTCTTTGTGAGGGCTGAAGGTGGGAGCCATTTGTTGTTGAGATGGAGTCCCTGGAGCCAAGTGCCTGCATTCCCGCCACAAAGGCATTGGGACTCCTGAGTGCACGGGATGCCCCTCCTGGAACACCCGTTTCACATTGGCTGTCTCCATAAATACTTATTCTTCAAGACCCAGCTCAAGGCGTCTCTGCAACCATAATGAGCAGAAGCCTACTGGATTCAAGAGGACAGGAATTATCAATCTGATTCATGGCTGTATCCCTGACACGGCTAGGGTGTCTTCCACATAGTATGAAACTTATAGATACTTACTTACTTACTTACTTACTGAATGAATGAATGAATGAATTCTCTGATTCCATATTGTCCTTGCCTCCTCTTGCACCTACCCCACTGCATTGTTTGTCCTCATGCTCACTTAGCCTAAGACTATGAGCCTGCTGACGGCAGGGATCATGTCTTCTTCATTGTTAGTGTCGGATCCAAGCCAAACCTCACACATAGTAGGTGGCCCAGTAAGTTCTAGAAGCCTAACTGAATGACTACATGTCTACACCAACATGCAGCTGACTCTTAAAAGCAAGCCTGACCTTTGAAGGATCAACAAACAAAATTCCTTACCCTGGAGCTTTGCTTTTTACTTTCACGTGCCTGGCTGTGGGAACACTACTTTTTCTTTCTTTCTTTCTTTTTTTTTTTAAAGATTATTTATTTATTTGACAGAGAGACACACAGCAAGAGAGGGAACACAGGCAGGCGGAGTGGGAGAGGGAGAAGCAGGCTTCCCGCCCGATGTGGGGCTCGATCCCAGGACCCTGAGATCATGACCTGAGCCGAAGGCAGATGCTTAACGACTGAGCCACCCAGGCGCCCCGGGAACACTACTTTTTCTAACAAGTTCCTCACGTGGCAGTGTCAGCTGCTAGTGTTTCTTAGAGATGAATATAATTGATCACAATTAAGTTTAAGTTTCCGCCCTAAAAACTGAGCACAGCTGATATAAATGAAGATCTAGTTTTCCAAAAATATGATTTTAAGTAAGATTAAAATATCTTTAGCTTTGTTTTCGAGTTACCAAAAATATTTAGGATAATCAGAGAGATTATTATTATCTATCCATTCATCTGTTCTTTCTTTAAAAAATATTTTAATAAATTTATTTTTTTTGCAAGGGATTCTAGGTTCACATTAATACTGAACAGTAAGTACAGAGATTTCCCATATACCCTCTGCCCCTACACATGCATCATCAACATCCCCCATCAGAGAGGTACCTTTGTCATACTTATTCTTTTTTAAGTGTCTCATTAGAAACCATTTCAGGGCTACCTGATTCTCCCTTACCACGAACCTAACACTGAACCTCCAATATTTTCTTCTACTGGTCTACAAAGGCAGAGACCTGTCCATTTATATTGCCAGCTCCAGGCACATACTTAAGGCACTCAAGAAATATGTGTCAAACAGATGAATGAATGAATAAAATACTAAGTTCAGCTGCAGACTTTGACAAACCAAGAATGTGGCCAGTTTATCAGCTAAGCCTATAAATGAACTCAGTAGATTCTGCACGCTAGATGCTTGACATGTGTGAGCTCCTTTAGGTTTCACAAGAACCAAGAGGGCGGGCACTACTATTAACCCCCAAGGGGGCTGCCCTTAGCTAGGAAGTAGTAGAGCCAAGATTTCAACCCCGTCAGGATGGTGCCGAAGTCCAGACGCTGAACCACTGTCCTCCCTGCCTTTTCATCCCAAGTGAGCAGGCTGTACTTCTTGTCTTGTTCTTTGCAGTCGAGGCTTCCCGAGCTACCTGCCGAGTCAGTATGCACATTTGCTCTGGCCCCGTGCTCAGCAATCAGCCCGGTGGTTATCACATTTCCTCAGCCTACTTCCCTCAGTTGGCATTCTTGCCCTCTGCTCTGAGCAAGATTCGGGGTTGATGTTTAGTGGCTGTCTCCGGCTCCCACTGACTACATGTCTAGGATCTGGCACTTGGTTGTCCATTTCCTATTTTCTTTGGCCTGTTGGTCTCTGAATAGAGAAGTTTTACTCATTTCTCTGCCCTCTGACCACACCAAGCACTCCACACTGGAGCCTCATGCTACTCCATGGACCGCGGTGAGTCTCTTGATCCCAGACATTTTGAGCAACTCCCAGGATTTATGCCCAGGCACATATGCAAAGCCCGGGCAATGCTTTCATTGTAACTGCACCAAAAAGTCATAGAAACAGTGAGACAGAGCTTCAGCTATGTTATTATACTGTCTGTTACCTAGGAAATGCTGACAATGCATGGCAAGCACAGTCTGCTTCCCACTCAAAATATGTTTGAATGCCTACTAGAAGCGAAGTACTGGACAGATACCTAGCTACAAGGTGGCAGATTAATTGGACATAATTCACTAAATACTTCGTGCAATTTCCAGAGTCTGCTATTTGTACATTTTTGGTCTGTAGTGTTAGTACCAGCATGTGGGACTCCATGTTTTGGCCAAGGTCTCGGCTAAGAGGACAAAGACTGGAAAATACATGATTGTTTTCAATGTAAACAAACTTTGCAAACAGTTGCCAAGAGTTTCCCTTCTTATTGTCGTTTTTATAAAATAACTGCCCAGCCACTATGACAGTATAATTCAGGACTCAGTCAGGGAAAGATAAAGCACTCTAGATTGTTCAGGCAAAGAGAATTTAATCCAGGGACTTGTTTACATGGGTGATGGAAGGACTGAGAAGCCAATTAAAGATGAGGAGGCCAGTGATAAATTAGCAAAAGCAGGAAGTCACTCTCATCTTGAGGAGCATAGGGACAATGGAAAGGAATGGTGTGACTGGAGCCCAGAGCCTAGAACCTTCTGGTAGGATCTAGAAGCAGAGGGAGAGATTTCCAGTGGAAGCAGGAGCCTTGTAAGGGTTGTCACCACAACCAGAATTGCAGGGGAGCCAGGGATTGGGTGAGGGGAGAAATATCCTGACTTCTCCCCTGTTCGAACCCTCTATTCCTTCTTTAAGCCTCCCATTGGCTGAACCTTCCCAGGAGCAGGGGGACATGGGAGCCTGGAAAGGCAGTGATGCACAGCTAAAGGAGGGAGAAGCGCTGACTGGAAGCCAATTGCCTTGTCCAGTCCCAGTATCAGGCTCTGAGTATTCAGAGTCAGAGGCTCCCTTCCTGCCTGTAGTGGGTCACCCCGTAGCAGGGAAAGGGACAAATGGAGAGCCATTATGCAGTCTGAGAAGAGCTACAACAAATATGAAAGCACAGAATTGAGGCATCTGTGGGGAATCACAGGAGGCTCTCCAATAGAGTTGACCCTTGAAGCTAAGTCTTGGAGAGCAGGCATTAGCCACCCAAAGAAGGGCAGATGCAAGTACGTGTACAGAGAACTACAGATGAAAGCGAACTGGGCGTGCCTGGGGAATGCCAAGAGGTTTGGCAGGACTTTGGCTGCAGCAGGTTTGGGAGTGGTAGAATAAGAAGCCGGTCTTCTGGCTGGCCAAAGGAGTCTGGATACCGCCCTTTCCCCTCGTGTGCACAGAACCCCTCCAATACCATCTACCAATTTTTTTTTTTTTTTTTGTAACTTCACCCTCTTTTTCTCAAAGAGGAACTCCAAAGTGCTGAAGCCTCAGGCTCCTTAAAACATGGATCTGCCCCTGCTGGGTGCTGCAAAGCAATACAATTGGTAAAGTGGACTGAAAAATCCCGCAGAGCTCAACTCCACCAATAAACACTGAGCTAGTCCCACAGAAAAGCCAGAGGAAAACATGTCAAAGCATTAAGTAGGGCTGTCCAGTGGTCAAAGGAACCACTATGAGATCAAGATCAAGACAAGATACTTTGCACTTTAGGTTTTTCTATCAGTTTGAGACATGGTAATATTGGCAGGAGGTCCTTTGGTCTTTTGACCACACAAATCTAAATTAGACACGCTGATGTCTGGGCAGTGAGAGAGGGGAAGGAAGTGCAGCTGGGAGGAGGGAGGTGAAGGGGCAGCATGGGGGCTGTAAAGGAAGAAGGGAAAAGACAGGATGAGGAGGAGCGCCCTTCATCACTGCACACCAACCCCATGTAGGCGTCTGCAGGCTGTTCACACATGCAGGTACATGGCAAACACGAACAGGGATTACATTTGGCACCAGGAATCCCGGATTTTTGTCCACACAGTTTTGCAAACTGATACAATGATCTTTTTTTTTTTTTTTTAAGATTTTATTTATTTATTTGAGAGAGAGAGAATGAGAGCGAGCATGAGAGGGGGAGGGTCAGAGGGAGAAGCAGACCCCCCGCCGAGCAGGGAGCCCGATGCGGGACTCGATCCCGGGACTCCAGGATCATGACCTGAGCCGAAGGCAGTCGCTTAACCAACTGAGCCACCCAGGCGCCCTGATACAATGATCTTATGGGCACATAATAAGAGTATCAGACCAAACGCCCATTGACCAGCTTCAGCTCCCAAGTTTTGACTGGTCCCCCTTCAATGCCATTGTATTATTTCCAGCATGGACCATTAGGAAAACTATTACTAATTCAAAGTTAACAGAAAAATGAGCCAATTTCTATGGCTTCAAAAATGAACATTTCAGATTTGGCATGAATATTCAACCAGTTGATGATATTTAAATTAGAGCTTGGTCTAGTTTTCATTCCTTGCAGAAATGAAAAGTGATATGATGCTCTCGACTCTTGGAAAAGAAGAGAGCTGTGTCAGGGCTTTGGGATGAGGCCAGTGTCTGCAGAGTTTAAAACAAAATGCAGGAGTGCCTGGGTGGCTCAGTCGTTAAGCATCTGCCTTCGGCTCAGGTCATGATCCCAGGGTCCTGGGATCGAGTCCCACATCGGGCTCCCTGCTCCGCAAGGAGCCTGCTTCTCCCTCTCCTGCTCCCCCTGCTTGTGTTCCCTCTCACTGTGTCTCTCTCTGTCAAATAAATAAATAAAATCTATTAAAAAAATTCATTAAGGCCAACAGCCCTTCATAATAATCATGAAGAATCCACTATTAAGATGAATACATCTTATATCTAGTTAAACCTAGAAACAATGAAAATGAAAAAAATTAATGAATATATCTTTTCTATGTATGTTTTTGCTCAGCTATACAAATGCATTTTGATATATTTATATATATTTATTTATATATATATTATTTATGTATAAAGTATTTATCACTTTAAAAGCCATGTTAAAAAAGTCACTGAAAATAGTTTACCATAGCTAATATAAACAGCTTTAGTTTTATCATCTAAATTATTACATGTTATATTTCCATTTTACTTGTTTATGTTCAAGGCCAGAAATTTAGAAAATGACTAAGTACATTCCTACAGTCAAAAGAAAGTGTTTCTCTGCCTCTCTCTATCAATATTTACATATAGATATAGTAAACACATACACACACAGGCATAATAAGCAGGAGGTCAGTTGATCTTTTGATCACAGATATCTAAATTAGACACACTAAAATTTGGGCACTGAAATGTCCGATGTATTTTCTATTTATGTATTTCCTACCCAGTTCAAAAATCCTTCCTATTTAAAAATCTCACCCTGTTTTCCTGGCTAAATTTACACAATAATGACTTGAAGAAAACACTGACATTGTCAAGTTGGCAGTAACTGGCTATTAACAGGATGTCTTAGGATTGATGTCCTATAGCCACACGGCAGACTTCTGTTTTTTTTCATGGCTCTAGCGTGAAGGACAAATGGCAGCCAAAAAAACTAGCCAAGTAGTAATCAACACCATAAATCACTTATGATTCACGAAATGACTATTGCACTTAAGGTATTATGGAAAATAAAAGGAAAATCGACATTAAGTTTGGTCTTTGGGGAATATGCAGCCTTCCTGGTGAGACAGGATTAACGGACGTGAAATCATTAAAGCAATTCAAGAAAGTATATTCTACCTGGGTGCTAAATGATCCGTTTCGCACACTAGTGAGGTGGCCATCTATTCATGGATCCAATTCTTGTTCAGGCTTCTTGGTGGGGCGGGGGGATGTAGAGATGAAAGGCACGGCCCCACTCAAGTAACTCACAGCCCAGTGGGAAGACAAACCAGTACACCAACCCCGACAGTACAATGAGAAACTGCTGGGGTGGACACTTGTGCTCTGGGAGAGTTTACTCAGTCTAGTTCAGCTGGAGTAGAGCACGGTAGAAACAACCAACACACGAGCCAAACAAACCACAGGGAGGAACGAGTGGTCTGGCAGAGGTGACTCTTGAGATGAGTTTTGAAGTTGGAGTATGAATGAGACAGAGGAAGAAAGAAGGTTCTCAGGAGTGGGAAGACCAGGTGAAAATCCATGAACGGGTACAAGAAAGGCACACAACGGGAATCGGCACTGAGGGCAATAGGAAAGGGAAACACACGTATGAAGAATGTGGTAAACTGAATGAGTGGTCTCACTTCCTCATCACTCTGAGAAAGACGGACACACCCATTCTCTTGCTTTGGGCCGTGTTCTTCCTTACCTCTTGGGGTTGGGTGTGGCCATGGCCATGTGACCTGCTTTGACCAACGAGATGTTAGAGGCAATAACTCAAACAGAGGCTTGAAATAGGATTGGGTGGTTGGGTTGCCCTGTTTCGTCTCTGCCCCTGTCATGAGGATTACATACACTAGGAAACTATTAGGCCTCCCAGCCAGGGCCCCAGCAGAGCAGAACTGCCCCTGTTTGCCACAAATATGTGGTGAAAAAACTAATATTTATCATTGTATCCTACTGAGATGTTTGTGGTTCGTTATGTAGCAAAAGCTGACTAATACTGAGAGCACAGAGCAGTTCAGTTTGGCTAGAGCAAAACGTACATACTTGAAGTGAAGTGGAAAATAGGAACCGGGACCGTACAAAGATATCATGCTGAGATGGCATTAACCTTGAGCGGTATTTCCAGCATGATACCCGTTACCCCAGACAGAGACTGAAATCCAACGCAAGAATCTGATCAGATCTACTATACAGACCCTCCAATTAAGGGTTTCAAAATATTTTAAGCTACAGAAACAATTATATTAGCTTTCATGGCAAAAAAAAAAAGAAGACAAAATGGACTGTAGCCCTTGCTGACATCTTGACTCAACCTCATGGAAGACCCAGAGTCAGAAGCACCCAGCTAGACCACTCCTGAATCCCTGACCCAGAAAAACCACGATCATGTATGTTTTGTTGTTTTAAGTTGCTAAGTTTTAGGGTAACTTGTTATATAGTAATAAATCATTAACACATAGAGCTTCTCTCTGTAGCCATGTTGAATGTAAAGAGTCAGTTTGTAATAGAGGGGGAAAAAAGACCCTTACAAAATAAAAGATGATACAGTGAAGAAAAAGAAAAAGCATTCCTTTTCAATGCGTTCAGGTTACTATACATTATGAAAAAACAATACATCAGACCTTTAGAGAAAAGTCTTGTTCCAAAGCACATTCAAACTGGACTTTACAATATAGCTCTTGGGTGAGAGAAGAGAAAGCTACCTTCATTTCTCTGGAGTTCATCTCTCAGGAGATGGGAGGAAGGGGATGAGGAAAGAAACATACACGTCAGCAGATTTTTAACAGCAATGAACAGTCTATGCCTTGTGCAACCGAATATCAAAGATAATACAACATCACAGGGAAGACTTGTAAATATTTAAGCATCAAACAGCCAATTATTACAGGAGCCCTGCCAACCCTCTATCTTTAATCAAGTTGATCTGTCCCATAAAGATAACTTTTCCAGGAATAAACCAGGATAAAGAAGACATTAAGAAGTTCCACAGATGCTTAGCATCAAGGCATTCCTGGTTGGCAACTGCTACACTATTATTCTGCATTCGTGACCGAAGTTTTCAGCCAAATGTATCTTCGCTGCCAACAGCTCTTTTCAACCACAGAAATAGCGAATGCAAGAACCCTACTTCTCTCTCCCAGCTTCGAATTGTCCTGAGACCCAGTCTCCTCAGACTTGTTGATTCCCAGGTGAGGGGCATGAGCTGTAGGGACTCAGATTTAGCTTTCGGGTGTATGCAGCTCTTCTCAGCTCTGACTGCCATTTCTGTGTCTCTGAAGGGGGTTGTCACTGACTTCCAGCCACCAGAGTGTGGCTGACTCCTTTTCTACCTGTGTTTGCTTTGGGGGGGGTGGGTTGTGTTGCATCTTCTCATCCTTCTCACAACCCCCCTTTCTCATTTTCGGGAACAAAGTCCATCTTTTTCAAATTAACCACAGAACCTTAGGACTGATATAAGAATTGATCCTTAAATCTTGTCTTTCTTTACATTCACTCCTTAGAAATTTTGTTTTCTGTGGCAGGGAAACCTCAAGGGGAATAATTTTCCAACTTCAAAAAGTCGTTCAGGGATTATATCCTCAAAGAACAATAAAAAATTAATCCAGGCAACAAACAGAGTGGGGAAACTGCCCTTGCATCCAGCTCTTAAACAAAAACATGAAATTTTCTTGTGATTAAAGATGACATTCTAACACTGTTATTTTTTTAATCCTCAATGGTAATACTGCATCCCAAATATTTGATCCCACAGAGTAGGTATAAAGTACTAATGACATTTATAGAAACCAATGTGTTCCAATGGAGAAATCTTTAGAATGATACCTCCCAGTCATTTCCACTTAACATTCTCCAGTCACTAGCATGGGTAAAGACATCACCACTGCCGATGGGTGGGAGGAGATGTCTAGTCAGTAGTATAAGACCTCTCTGGAGAGAGCCCCAGTAGGAAAAAGAGATAAAATGGAAAACCAAGAGATCTGTTAATCAAGGAACAGGTGTCTGAAAAAGTAGAAGATAATTTACAGTTATTTGCATAATGCTGATGACATATTTGCTCTTATGATCTTCACTGTGAACACAATAGACACAAATACAGAAAGACACGTTATTGATAAAGCTCAGCTAACTTGTAGCTGTTGCATTCTCAGTAATTATTTAATATAAATACATTTTGACTTCATTATGCTTCCAGTGTAGTCATGCTGAGAATATGCATATTGGAATAAACAGTTTAACGAGAAATTACTTTAGTTTTACTTCTTTACATTACACTAGATGGCAGTCTAGTTTTTTTTAATTATGTGTGAAGGCAGGTTATATGTATTGTCTATGAATTTCATTTTGAATAGTAAAAGAGATGTAAATTATTTGTTGAAAAGGAGACAATATGTTGACTACTATTGAGAATCATAGCTTTAGAGTTTCAAGCCCTTTAGCACCTCATTTCTTTGCACATGTTATTGCTGTCTCTGCCTAGAATGCTCTCCTCTGACTCTCTTATTGATATGCCAAAGTCCTAAGCTTTCAGGTCTCAGCTGAAACATCACTGACGTGCCAGAGTAAGTCAGAGCCCTCTCTTCTACATTTGCATAGCATCATGGATTTTTTTCATGACACAACTAATGTAACTAAATGAAACTATTCATGTAGTTTTTGTTAGTCTGTTTACTATCTGTGTCCGTGCTAGGGACAGGAAAGGTAGGAAATGTATGCCCTGTTTACTACTATGTCATTGACACCCAACAGTATGCCTGATGTGTAGTAGATGCTCAGTAAGTGCTGGTTAGGTGAGTGAATGAAGATACAGACAGATTAAGATGTACGATTAAGCAGCCAAGATCACACAGCTAGTAAGTGGCCAAGCTCAGACCCTGACTTATATGTGACTGATGCCCCAAACGACATCCCGTCCTGCTACTCAGGTAAGCGGCATCACAAGTAGTGAAGTGAAATCGGTTTCTCTTCTAAAATATCACAAGTAAAACAAGACTGAATTGCCTTGTTCTAGGTTTCTATTTCTCCTAGGGTTAGATGTTACA
The DNA here is from genome assembly GCF_011800145.1 of Mirounga leonina. NCBI lineage: Eukaryota > Metazoa > Chordata > Mammalia > Carnivora > Phocidae > Mirounga > Mirounga leonina. Next base: position 63,355,406 of record NW_023270415.1, on the reverse strand, counting down.
CTAATTCTAGAGGTGTACCCCAGGTTGCCAGATCCATGGCCAGCTTCCCTCCAGGTAATTCCCCTACTTGGACTCTTCTATAGCCTGGGCACCTGCTAAAATACTAGAAAAACTTTGAAGTGTCAAAATGTATAATCATGGAAAATATTTTTATCACATTCATATTTATCCAACAAATCACCTCAAAGTTGGTCATTTGCCAGGTCAAGGATGTCCCAAGGCTCTCCAAAAACAGAACACAGTGTGCAGGGAGCTTACAAATAGTACAACTATGACCCACTGTGCCATTCTGGTCAGTTCAGCTGTTGACTTGTTTGTGTGAACTGAGCCGTGAATTGTGGTTAGTAGAAGCCATAACGAAACGGGGGTCCACCAGACCCTGCATGGTTCTGGCCTCTCCCATGGGAGTCCCTCACTACACCATGAATTCCAAGGTGGCAACAGGACAGAGTGGAGCAAGCACAGATATTCTGGAATCATGCAGATGTGGACTTGAATTTTGGTCCCCTATGGTCCAGCGGGGTGACCTTGGACAACTGACAAACTAGCTGAGCCTCAGTTTCCTAACTTAAAAATGGAGCTAGGGTAATCTGGGTGGCTCAGTAGGTTGAGCATCTGACTTTTGGTTTCAGCTCAGGTTATGATCTTGGGGTCCTGGGATGGAGCCCCACATCGGGCTCTGCACTCATCGGGGAGTCTGCTTGAGATTCTCTCTCCCTCTGCCCCTCCCCCTGTGCTCATGCACGCTCTCTCTCTTTCTCAAATAAATAAAATAAATAAATAATAAAATCTTTTTTTAAAAAATGGAGCTAATACTGACCTCGCAAGATTTTTATGAGCGTTAATAATGTGCCAAGCAACTAATAGGAGCTTAACAACACTAGTCGCTTAATAAATGCTGGAACCCTTCTTTTCAAAGCCCACAGTGATGTCTTCCTCTAAATTCTGACAGCATTTACTTTCTACACAACTCATTTCACATTTACTCTCCCAACTTGCACATTCAGTAATGTTTCGCATTCCTTCCTTATCCAAACCATGCCTTCTATTTTATCCAAATGAGGGAGTGTGCATATAGGACTGAACACAATATTGGCAGATACATTTAGTGCCTAATAAGTGAAAGCCATAAATAAATAGTATTATCTCACACACTGTCAACTCAAAAGCCTTACATGAACCCTGCATTCAATAAATATTTACTGATTTATTGTCCAAGATAAATTAGCTATAAATTCCAGCTTTATGGATGTACAATCTGAACATGAAAATCTTCAGTTGGATGGCTCCCGTGATCCAGTGTTTTTTGGAGAATGATGGAAACTGAAGGAGTTACATAAAGACTGAAATCAGGAAACTGTCCCAGTTCTTTTCAAGCAAATAAAGGAACTCAATTTGGCCAACTATAGACCAGCCAACTTATTTTTGACTGGGTTAATATATGGTTTAAGACACCAGTGAACATTTCAATAAATGGAATAAGAAAATAGGAGATTAGTCACCCAGGAACGATTACACAAAGATCAGAATTAGAAATGGAGCTGTCTTCTGGGGTCTAGTTAGAATCACACAAGGTTGTGACTCTAGGAGAGTGTGTTCAAGTCAGAAAAGTCAGGACTCAGTTGTTTCAGGTCAGGGAAGAAAAGAGAAACTTTAGAGCTTTTGTGAACTTTGGAAGCCAGGATATAGAGTCATTTCTGAAGACAGTGCAGTATTTAATGGGGACAGGCAAGGAAAAACAGCTTTTCTTTGCTGTATGTGAGCCATGGAGTATAAGTGACAAGAAGAAAAAGCAGGTGAGAAATTGGGCTACAGAACATCTTGCTTATGCTACGCAGATGGAACCTCTTTACTCCTGGGTGCTAATAATCAGACAAGTCCAAGTTGGAGTTCAAGCCTTAGATGAATAATGTGAGCTGCAGGAGTCCTTCAAATCCTTAACTTCTAAGGATTCTGTATATATTGCGATCCATGTGAGAACACAGCTAAACGACGATTCCCCACAAACTTATAGAAAATACTTTGTTTAAGTTAAAGGAGACAAAGGACTAATGAAAAGGAGGTAGCTAATCAGATGGAGGCAAAATACAGTCTTCTGTTGGGTGATAAGGAAAGTCGAGAACAGTCTCTATTTCACACTGCTGATATGGGGGGGGAGTATTTGTAATTCCTTTTCTGTTCTCCAAAAATGCATATTTTTTGCTAGTTCAATGATAATGACTGGGTTAATCAACAGTGCATTTTGAACTGAGGTCAGAAAATACAAGGTTGCCCCTCAGCCCTTTTAATGGAGGAAAACAGGAAACCATAGTAAGGATCAGTAGTATTTCTTTTTGCCTCAGTCATACAAGTTTGCATGTATACACATGGACTTGCATACTACATCGTGATGCAAAATGTATTTCTTACTGTACATCCTCTGTAAAAGAGTTCAAAAAATTTGAAAAATTAGGGGCGGCTGGCTGGCTCAGTCAGTGGAGCATGCAACCCTCGATCTCAGGGTTGAGTTCAAGCCCTCTGGGGCAGAGAGCTTACTGTAAAAATTTTTGAAAAATTATAATAGGGAAACCAGATGGAGCACTTCCTATGAAAAATTCGCCAAGTCAATGGAGTGGTGAATTTCTTTTAGGAAGACTCATGTGAGACACATAGAAAACCCCAAGAAAGTGAGGTTCACTTAAATGCTAGGCCAGAGTACTCAACACCATATTTCTTTTTGCCTTGCTTTTGTAGTTTAGCATTTGTCTAAATACACTCTTGAGTAATAATACTTATTTTTACTTACTACAATATAGTGTCCTTTCAAAGTTATATTATATAGAGAGCATCGTGATAATCATATTTTATATAGCAACAACAACCCCACAACCTCTGGTTTTTATTTCTAGTCCTAACATTGGCTGATTTCAAGACTCTTTGGGCCTCATTATCTTCATATGCTCTCTTTTACACAAAATGAGGGTGAGGAGAAAAGATGGCTGAAGTGTCTTCAGTTTTAAAATGCTATTGTTTGACTTAGTGGAAACGTAGATATTTCTCTCTCTCAATACTTCCTGGGTATTTGGACCACAAGATCAAACAAACAAACAAAAAATCATTGTCTTCCTTGCAGCAACAAATGCCAACTGCAACAGGATTGAAATACTTTGCTAGGAATGAAAAGTCCCTTGAGCCTTGACCTATAAACCCTGACCTTAAATGCAAAACCATGACCATCCATTGGCGATCATCTAAAAATCACTTTCCCTCATGTTCAGAGGGCATGTCTCACTTTCTGTCACACTGTCACTCTCCGTGTATTTGCAGGACAGGATTTTGCTTTGTCTACTACACTCTTTAGGGATACATGTGTATCGACATATGTAGGTCAGAAAATTATATCATGGAAATTCATATTTCAAAGGCTGTCTGGGCCATTGTTTGAGAATTCCTGGAAGATTTTCCTATGGTCGAAGCATTCAATTCCTCTTGAGGAGCAGGGAAGACTCAGTCTGGCAAGAACAAGAATAGGACTTCCAAAAAAAACAAACACAACTTGTGACTTGCTGAGAGTGACTCAGGCACTGGCCCTGTGCCCCCCGCGTCACAGGTGATCCATCACCAACACCGTCAGAGGATGCCCAGCTGCCAGATCTTCTGAGTGCTGTGAGGGAGACATGCCTTTCTCTACATCAGCTGATTTCATGTCCTGGCACGGGAAAAACCTTCAGAAAGGAAAACCAGGACTGGGTTGCTAAGAGAGCAACAACTACTGAGGGAGGACCTATCATGTGCAATGCGGTTCAGAACGGATGCTGCTCTTGGCAATCGAGCTGTTCACCTCCCCCTGATGAGTGCTAAAATGCATGGGAAAGACAGTGCATCAGGGGCCCTGGGGATGGAGCCACTGTGTGGTCTGGGGCAATCAATGAAAATGTCATTCCTGAAACAGAAGTGCAGCTGAGCCTTGCACTAAGAGTAAGAACACACCTAAGATAGGGAAAGCAAAGGACATTTCCAAAGCGGGGAACAAGGCATATGAAAGCACAGAGGCAGAAAGCCCTGTTGGCACAGATCAAGAATGAACATGAAGTACTAACTTTGGAATCTGCATGTCACATCTCCAATGTGATAAAAGGAACATATCCTACCCGGCTCACAAAAGTAACAGGATTCACATGGCAAATAGGTAACAGCTTTTCCCCAGATCTACATTCTAGAACATGGTGTCTTAGAAAATACTTTTAATCAGTTGTCTTATTTCCCATCACTTTCTTTGTAGTTCATATGTAACCCTAATATCCCACATCTCTTTAATCTAGAGGGGGAGATCTAGGTCAATTATAGAACTGAATGAAATTCAATCAAAATCTTATTATTGTATTATACAACACTGCTAAGACCTGTAGGGGAAAACAGAAAAGGCTAAGTGGGATTTCTGTTTTCAAGAAACTTTGGTAGAAAAGACAAAACATTGGCCCGTGAAACTAATAAATAAAATGCTGCCTTATATTATAGGAAGATGAACCACAACCAGTATTTTCACTTGAAGTTTATAGCTGGCATGGTCTACATAGGCATATGTAAATCATTTGTCGATAGGACCCATGACTCACCTGAGGGCTGCCACCAACTGTTGCCCACTGTGGGCACTGCATAAAAAAAGCATCTGACCTCGGAAGTGAGCTCTCAGCTTACCATGACATATGTGTGATGCCACATCTGTCCAGAGGAGGGCATCATTTTCTAATTCTTCCACGTGGAAAGGGCACCTGTTCTTAATTCCTCCATCTAGAGGGGACACCTTTCTCTCATTAGCTCAAAAGCCTCTGAGAGGTGAGTTGGGGGTCCTGATCCTCCTTTTTCATACGAGTAGATATGGCTCTTGATGAAATACTTTGTAGATTACTCAACTTACTCACTGGGGAATCTTGGGGAAAAATAAGTAAGCTGGAGAAGAGATGGGGTGGTGGTAATGAACATTCATTATTTTGGACATCATCATTGTATAAGCACCACTGTTTACACCAGGCTTCACTGCACACACCTCAGTGTTGTTCCAATGGAAGAGGTGGCTCAGCTTACCTCGTTCTCCAGGGGCCCCTGGCATGCCTGCGTTTCCTGGGAAGCCTGGGGTCCCTGGGGGTCCTTGTTCACCAGGGTTTCCGGGTGACCCTGGTCTGCCAGGCTCCCCAGGAGGCCCCTGGACGGTCCGGACTGATGAGGACTGGCTGGGAATCTGGTTGAGGATGGCCGTGTACCTGGCCATGTGACCTGAGACACAAAGGGCAGAGACATCCTTCAGTGAACTGTCACACGCAGAAAGGGAAGACCAGCGGTATTATCGGTCAAGGCTCTGAACCATTCCATTCGACAACCACAAGAGGAAAAGCACACTCTCTGAAATATGTTGATTTCCAACTTAAAAATGATGACATTTTACTTTGGATGATATTAACAGCTGGACCGTATTCAAGGTGCATCTCAAGTGTTTGGAATTCCACAGCTCACATCAGCACCTCAGTAAACATCATGGGCAGAAGTCATAAATTTGGTTTTTGCCCCCAACATTTATCTGACCCCTAAACCCTCACCCAGCTGCCCCTTTTCTCTAGCAACACCCCTCTTCCCAACTTACTTGTCTTTTTTCCAACCCACAAAGCCTGCTCCACCCTCTTGCTCACAAACCCCCAGACAAGTGTTTTGTTTCAATCTGACTCTTCGTTGCCAAGCCTTTTTGCAGGAACCTTTACTTGGGTCCCAGCTGCAGATACTCCCACTAGCTTTATTTATTTTGTTTTAAATCTGGCTCTCCCTCCTATAATCCCTTAACTCAGTTATGCCTGGAAGAACATATTTTAATAATCAGAAGTATACATTGGTAAAGTGCTTGATATCATAACACCTCGGTTTTCTGGCGACATCAGAAGATAAGATTTTCCCACATTAGTGAATTTTCTAGATGAAAACCTATCCCTTTTCTAACATACAGATCTAAATAAAGAATAGTAACCATTCTAGAGGGATTATTTCTAAAATATATTCAATGCCTTCTTAAGCATAGGACCATGACCGCAACTGATGACTCGGAGGCCATCTGTAGGCATGTCCACGGTTGTCCGAGTGGGGTCGACATTTCCACATCTGCTTTTCCAGGTTCTTCCTTTATCATGTCTCTGGCTATCATCACTTTGGTCTCACACAGTTTCCCACGTCACCTTTCCTAGAGTAATTCTTCTGATCAGCTCTGGACTAAAATCTGGATAACTGAGCATGTGAGGAATTATATGCTAACTGATGAATCAAGTTCTGAGGAGAAACCTAAGCAATGGAATAAGGAGCCCAGAGGAACCTGAAGTAGCACGTGGGAAGGTGGCTGAGGTGCCAGCAACAGCCCCTGGGCGGGTTGGGTCTTGCTCATAAAGTTGTGTGCAATCTTTTCTATTTCTTCTCTCCCAGCTGCATCCACAGACAGGGCCTCCCTATTCTACAGGCTTCTTTCAGCTTCCTTGCATCACTCCCTGCTGGCTTCCATTTCCTCGAAGTCATTCACAAGAATCTGAGAATTCCCAAAGGGGAAAGACGCAATTTTGAACTCTCAATTTTTAGGGCATGTCTTAAATGATCATATATTTATGTAAGATTTTTATTCTATAGTGGAATATGACAGCAACTTTTGTGAAATCTCCCACATACTGTGGTCAGTGAGTCCTACCTGGATTTAACCCCTAGGCTTCCTTAAAATAATTCCTTGCTCATTTACACTGTATACTTGAAATGAGAAACCTACAAAATAATCCAAGGTACAGGTTAGCTTTAGACGTATTCAATGTTCAATTTAGCTTTTATAATTTATTGTTCAATGTTCAATTTAGCTTTTATAATGTTCAATTTAACTTTTATAATTTATTGTGTTTTTAAAGATCTTGCTTTGGCAATAAACTTAAAAGAGTTTCATTTAAAACTGGTCAATTCTCTCAGATACACACATTTAATTTGGGCAATATAATATAAATGAAATAAAGTTAAAATATAGGGAGCATTACTGTTATGTCTGAAGATGACAGCTTTGTACATGGTTTGCACAATCAATGTCTTAATGAAAACTCTCCCAAGCTGATGTGCACCTTCACCTGATGCCTTCCCAAAGATGAGATCTGGGTTTATCTACTACAGATGGGATTTAGGAACCAGCCATTATGCCTTCTTGGACACTTATGGGACTCCCAGACATTCCTGGGTTAAAAAAATGTAACCTTCCAAAGCTAAGACAGCCACTCAGGTAATGAAGGCGGAGTGGCGTGCTACCAGAGTAGGAGACTTGACTACAGAGCTAGGCCAGGGATGGCTGGGTTTGACTATTTCATCTCCATCTGGCCTTAGATCTTTCTGGAATTGAGCAAATTACTGGCAAAGGGCCCATACCAGTAACCCTCTGGTTAGATTACTGAGACAAAATGTCAGTGGGCCTGGGGGAAACGCAAAATGGGTGGGCACGCAAGTGAATGAACACAAACAAGTAACTGGAATACCGTGTTGCTGGAAAGTTCAAGTTTAAAATGAAGACATGGGACACTACATCTGAAAGTAATGATGTACAATGTATTAGCTAATTGAATTTAAATTTACAAAAAAGAAGAATGAAGCCAAGGGCCTTGGGCTAACCAAAAGAAAAGGATAAAAAAAAGCAGGTATTGATTTAAATCTAGTGAGTTGATAGAAATCAACACTATGGATCATCTTTTTGTAAGCAGCTTCTGATTCCTTAGTCTGACAACTTCCAAGTGCTGAGTACTTGAGAAAAAAAAAATCTATCCATTTGAAGACAAGGAAAGAATAAAAGATCTGATCTGGGCAGCTAAGTTATATCTATGTGGGCCAAAGGAAGGCTCTTGGACAGATGCCACAGAGGCAGCTGGTGTCTGTGACATGGATACAGGACTCGAGGGTGATCTGTAATGACCTCTTACTGGGGATAGTTATGACTATCCGTAAAGCTTACCTATCTGCACCAAGACAAAGTTTTCGCGGTGTTTTCCCGAGTCACTAACTTATGGGCAAGGCAGATCCCCACTGGGACAAGGAACAGAGAACGACATTGGAACCGTAATGCACTTACTCTGGATGAGCTGTTCGCACACCTGACGTGCCACTGCCCGTACCATGGCTTGAGACTGCAGGTCCCCCTGCGTGAGAAGAAAGCATCCTCTGAGTCTCGGCCACAAGCCCAGCCCCGTGGCCGGACTTCCGGCATGCAGATCTGACTCAACCCCCTGTTCCCACCTCGTTGGCTCCCACACCAGATAGGATTGGCTTCCATGGTGCAGAGAAGGAGGAAGTAATTTGACATTCATGGTGCAACGTTCCTGGGAACCTTCATTAAATGACAAATCAAGTATTTCTGGTCCCAGATTCTAAAAGAATTTCATAGTTTTGACACAAACCCATATACTTTGAATACCTCATTTATGGCTCTTTAGAGCTTATAAACGATAACATTTTCTCAGGCAGTGGCTTATTTCATATTAGCACCAACTCCAAGGAAAAATGTTAAACCCATTTGATAAATGAACAGAGTTAAACATGTTGCCCAAGGGTTCACAGAGGTGACTGGATGAGCCCCAAATCACGGTTGTTTCTACTACAGGCGACAGCGCAATTATATGAGCAGCTGCATAATTTCTCAAAAGAGAGAGAAGGTCCTGGAAATAAACTGATTTAAGTTCCTCAGCCAGTTCCTTGACTCTGCGTCTGCCATTGGCTGCCAATGTCCGCCCATCAGAGAAAATACAAGCCCCTTTCTACTACTTGGCATTTGCAGAGTTTTTATTTTTCTGAAGCCTTTTTACGTCCATTATATAATTCTGTCATCAGATCCACTCTGGAGTTAGCGGAGTTTGATTCTCTCCATTTTATCCTTAAAGAAAGGGGCCCGAGGTCATCCAGCTGAATGGTAGCAGAGAGGCAACTAGAAACCAGCTCTCCTGACTTCTAGCCCACGGGGTGTTTTTCCACCTGACAACATGCCCACAGTCCAGTGGGTTGAGGAGAGGGAGGAGAGAGGGAACGGAATAAGAGCGATGAACAGTCATGGCAGTAACAGTCACGATAGTCGATGGTCATCCAGTCTCAGCCTTATGCAATGAAAGGTGTACAGCAAGCTGTGCCTGGTGAACAGAGCCAGAGGATACTCACCCTTTCTCCGCGCTCTCCCTTGGCTCCAGGGATACCCTGTAAAAAATTTAAATTGTCAAGTTCCTTGTAACACTGCCTTCAGCTGGCCATAATGAGAGTGCATCTTTTCTTATTCTATTACGATGGTTTTCCTCGCTCTAGCGATTCTGCAGCAAAAATCGATACACAACAGGAATAAACAAACAGCAAACAGAAGTAACTCTTTTAAACATTTTACTCCCCCAGCCTTTTAATACGTAGACAGTATTTTTTCACACGAAATTGAGATCCTGCAGCAATACTGCTTTGTGACGTCATATCACCGAATCGGTCATTTACATCTTTCCACCCTAAGCACCGCTCCGTGAATTGTATTCTACTGATGCTTCATGATTTATTTTACAAGCCTCTGCTGAATAGCTAAATTGCTTCCATTTTTAAAAGACTATCTCTCGAAGGAAGTAAACGATCTCCCATCCTAAGGGTTCAGGTAAGAGATGAGATTTGTGGATTCCCATAACTCTGCTTTCTGTCTGCATCACAGCACACAGTTCTTCTCCCCGATTCTCCCTGGTAACAGGAACTCATATTAACGCGAATTCTCAGCTGAATTATTACTTTGTTGTGTGGCTTAGCTACTCTTTGAGCCGTAAGAAACTGTATTATTACCGTAAAAATTTTTACTGAAAAGATAATGGAGATTTCAAGTGTTTCTGTAATGAAATTATACTAATAAGCAAAACGTGTGTCTTCAGAGCATTTCATCTTTTTGTTTCAACTCTGAAGCAATGTAATAGATCCACTGAACAACATTTTTATGTCTCTACCAAAAGGATAGCAAATAGCCTTTACAGATGGAATTCACCCACATTGTCAGACGGTTCCCCGTTGTTACAATAAACTCAACAAGTCCCAACCAAATATCTTCTCCAGAATCTCTATTCCATTAACAGTTACCTCAATTCAAAATTCTGGTTTCACACCATTGGTGTGCAGGTAAATTGGCTTTCTGGAAAAATAAGATGCCCGGACTTGCAGAGTTTGCTGCTACTAGAGGCATAAATCTATCTATCATGGTTGATTTCAAGCTACAAATGTGCTGTCACTGAAGACAGAGTTGAGAAAGGAAGAGAAGAAGGTACAGGCAGCTTGAGCCCACCACTGGTTGTCTTTTCTCCTCCCTTCCCTTGCATCTCATGTGTCTATTCAACACACACACATTTTCTTGCATTGCAATCTCTCATAGCCTTCTGTTCCATGACCCAGGTGCTACCCTCACTGTCTTACACCAGGGCATTTGAAACTTCCTTCTAATGAACTTCCCTAACTAAAGACCCCCCCCCCCCGCTTCTAGTTCATCCCCCACATAACCACGGGTCCTTCCTCAGACACTACCAGCATACAATTTAGAGGGCTCAGTGACTACTGAGTGACAACAGCTCTTCCTCTATTCAAAACCACTCAGCGATTCTTAGACCCATGTGACAAAGTTGCTTCTTCAATTCCAAGTCTTTTGTTATCTAGTTCCAACCTCCCTAATTTCTACTCCTCAAAATTACACTTTTGCATCCCCACAGACCTGATCTACTCAGGGTACGAAGACATTTGAAATGTGAGAAAAATATTAAAGTATTTATAAACATAAATCTTATAAATTAGATATCAACAGGAGAAATATTCTAATGCAGTACTTAGTTCCAATATCAGTTATATGACACTGCATTTTTTATTATTGTCCAATGTACTTAGCTACAAGTCAACTCGTGGATTTCTCTTCTCTCTGTGTAGATGGTAAGATCTCTAAAACTGGAAACCATAACTTATGTTACTTTCTATTTCTAAAACCACCTAGCCTGTGTCCCGTATAACAGAGTGACTCAGACATTCAACTAAGTCCAATATTAAATTGAAATAGTCATTATAAATCTAGGATTGCTGTCTACTTCCTCAGACCTTGAGCTTCCTTTTGTTCTGTCAATAAAGTGAGAAGAAAAATATTAGCTGACTTCAACTAGAAGAATAAATCCACCTTTTAGTGTACCATAAGATAATTTTTCAAGACTACAAATGAGATCAATAATCAACAACACCCAAGAGAACGTTATTGAAAAATATACATAAACTCATACACAGAATAGTACAACTTTAGTGCTGGGTATATAGGTGCTCACTCTAAATTCTTTGAATTTTGCTTGAAATTTTTCATACTAATATTTTGGGGAAAAACAGATGAGATAGGATCTGTAAGCCACTTAAACTCTCTGAGCTTCTTTGTAAGATCAGGCCATTAAGTTAAATGGTCTCCGGGGTTCCTTACAAGGATAATGTGTTAGCATCTCATAATGTCGTCATTATTTGGAACAGGGTAACACATGGAACAGAATTTATGAAAAATACAAAGCTGGACTTGCCAGGGGAGAATCACCAACTCTACAAAGAAAGCATATCCTCACTACAACCACTCTCAGCGTGTAAGTTCCATAGTCAGTCTGTGTCTGGCTCACAAACTCCTGTTCCCCAGTTCCCGGGACGGTGCTTGGGCCAGAGCAAGTGCTCAAAGATACGTGAACCGAATGAATGAGTGAATGAATGAATGAATGAATGGCTGAATTTTACTGCAAGTAAAAAGAGTTGATTCTGTAAAAAGTATCCAAGAGTTGATTCCGTTAAAAAGTATCCAAGAGTTGATTCTGTTAAAAAGTATCCAATCTCCTTTATAAAAACTGTTTGCAAAAGTAAGATTTACAAGGCATTCTTGCCTCGCAATTCTTTTGAGATACAGATGTACTGGTGTCATCCTCCTCATGTCTTAGGCTCCACAAGTGGCCAAATCCCTAAAAATGCAGTAATGTCCCCTTGTAGGTCTAAGTGGACAAAAGAGCTACTTACGTTATCATGAAATCAACCTTTAGTGGAGCCAGCTTTTCAAGCATTGGATGCAAAACAAAACCCAAAAATCAGCAAACAAAAATAAGTAAATATTCTACATTATTAATATATTCAGAAGCTATTGGTAAATCCAAGCAGTTTAACACTGAAGTGCTTTTACCATGTTCCAAGCATTGTTCTTAGTGTATTAACCCATTTAACTCGGTCACAGCCTTATCAGATTAATTCATTATTTAATTCTTATTATTTAAAGACTCCCATAAAATAATCGAATTCATTCTTTCTAACAACCCTAGGAGATGTTATTTCCACTTTATACATAAGAAAAGTGATTCACAAAGAGGTTAAATAACTCGCCCCTGATCACACAGTGAGAAAATGGGAACTCTGGGACCGGAACCCAATCAGCTGGGCTCCAGAGCCCGTGATCTCCCCAACAAAGTGTGCTTCTAGCAAAGTGAATGAGAAACTATTCAACAATTCTGCCAGCCAATATCTTCAACTCCGTTTCCTGGCTAAACAATAATAAAAAAGCAATCATGAGTCCCTCCAATCTAACCCTAGCAACTCAGAACTCAGTGTTAACCTGAGTCATTTCTTAAAAGCAACTGGTCTCAAATATTTTTATTTCTGAACCAATACACTATTTGACATCTCCATTGCTAGCTATCATTTGTTAATTGGCTTCCTTGAAACTTAGAAAAAGAAATTAGAGCGTGAACCCAAGTGATCAGGAAAAACACACAGCCTCAGCCCCTTCTGGTACATAAGAATGGATGTGTTTAATCCGACCTGAAATTCCTCAAACTCGGCCTCACGATGCTGGTTATTAAGTAGCTACAGGACACAGCTAGGCAGTCTCAGTGAAAGATCCATTTAGTAGAATATCTGTACAGCAAGAAGTTATTTTTTATTCCAACATCTCTGACATCTTTCCTTTGATTTTTGCAAAGTAAAACAAAAACAAAATAAAAATTCCTGAGCAAAGGAAGGTCCATAACTCCACCAAAGTATGCTTTGAGGGAAAACACATATTCCCTGTCGATGTAGGCAAGAAAAATGGCACATTTTCCTATAATTTTGGGAACCCTTGAAATGTAAAGAAAAGAAACTACAGTAGCTACATTCATAGATTCACAGAATTTTAATGCTGAGGGAAGAGGAATGATCTCATCGTGGTCCAAGTCCCACATATTAAAGATACCTGTTAACATAAATCAAAACATCCTAGCTTGGCTCTAAAGGTCTCCCATGTTAGACCATGGAGAAATAATCTTCTAAGAATAATCTTCTAGTACTCCCCTGCACATCAGCCTAACTGGAATGCAAACATAACTTCATTCTTTCTTTCTTTTAACAAAGACCTATAAGAGCCCTCTATGAAAAGACCTGGAATCTAGGAACAAAAACTTATGAGTACAAGTATGATGACATTTCTGCCCTTGAGGAATGGATCGTTTCAGTGGAGGGCTGGATGTGGTCTCAGCCTGAGGAGGTGAGGGGCGCCTCACACATGAAGTGCACAGTTTTAAAGAGAGACTAGCCAGAATCTCACCAGCTGGAGAAAGGAGGAGAAAACAGCTCAGACAAATGGAAGGATGTCCCGAAGGCTAAACAAGTGTGAAACGGTATGGCGTGTGTTGGCGGGGCTCTACATAATTTTAGGTGACTCAACTCCAAACGAAGAGATGGTAGGAGGTCAGCTGGAAGGTAAAGGAAGGGACCATCATGAAGGGCCATGTATACTTGGTTGAATATTTGGGACCCATCCCCTGGTTATAGGGATCCAGTGAGGAGATTCAAGCCAGGGAATGACACATCAAAGATATACAGGAAGGATCACTCAGCAGCTGGGGAATGGACAAGACCAGGGCGAGAGCATGGGGGCCACTTAGCGCTTCCTGTGATAAACTCTGAGAAACGAAGAGGGGTCAGAATAAAACTGTGACAGTGGCCATGAAGTAAGAAAAAGAGTCGAAAAATACTAAAATGTATAAAAGATGGGGTGCCTTGTGTTTGCTTTATGTCTTACTGCAATCCCCATCAATGCCATCTTCCTGTCTTTGTGGGCGGAAATCACACCCACATTTCAAGATCTAAGTGAAATGCTGCCTCGTTCAGGTGCTATTCTCCCCATCCCATCAACTCAGGTGGTATCCCCCTCTCTGACTCTCTGTCTCTCAATGGGGCTTTCATGGCAACTTCGTTGTCTTTTCCTTAAGGCATTTCTCCCTTTCTGCCTTTTATTATCCCTACTTATAGAAAAAACATTATTCTCTCTAGATTTGCCATGGATGTGGAAAAATATCTTGGTCACCTTTTGTACCCCTAGGAACCCCTTTCCCCCATGTATCTGGTCCATATTGGCTACCCAGTACATCGTTTTAAATGAATGAATCGGGAAACTGACGTCCTGAGGGTCTAGATAAGTTGCTGGAGGGATGTGGCTGCACAGCTAGGTAAGGTCACGGCAGGGCCACATCTAGAACGCAGGCATCCTGACTTTTTTTTTTTTTTTTAAGATTTTATTTATTTATTTGAGAGAGAGAGAATGAAAGAGAGCACATGAGAGGGGGGAGGGTCAGAGGGAGAAGCAGACTCCCCACAGAGCAGGGAGCCCGATGCGGGACTCGATCCCGGGACTCCAGGATCATGACCTGAGCCGAAGGCAGTCGCCCAACCAACTGAGCCACCCAGGCGCCCAGGCATCCTGACTTCTAACGCGGTGCTCTTTAAATGCTGGAGTGGACCCATCTACCCGTATTGCATGGCCGCTTCTGACATGTGCTTCATCACCACCTGCTGCGCTGCAGGCGAGGCCCTGCCTGTCAGCCTAGACTTAAACCCCAGGTAGGAATTAGGACGGCAGCAGGGGCACCAACACACGCTGCGCGCTGGGCAGAGCACAGGAAAGCGCATGTTCCCGGCACCGCCCTAGGAGACACGTTGCTATCTTCAGTGGGGCAGTCTGTCTTTCTTGGTCTCTTTCCCTCCTGCCTTCCTAGACAGACATCCATGGGAAATCAGTCAAGGCCCTAACACCGGGATGCCGAGCCTGCCTTACCGGTCACGCCAGACTGGCGGCCAGCGGGCCTCTGGCTGCTCACGTCCCAGAGCGCTCGGAAGTCTGGGCTGGACAGTTTGGAGAACAGATGGCTTTTGAGAGGCTCCCCAAAGCCTACGACGGGGGCAACCCCACAACCCCACCCGGTGCCTATATACTACATGGCTCCTGTCTCTGATTAAAATGCCAGTGCCACGGGGCCCCTCATGCCACCAGCAAGGGGCCCTTTCCCATTGATTTACAATAATTGAAGATAATACTATTAACAAGGGCTTTATTTCTGGGACAAAGTTTATTGGCATTTCGGTGTGCCCCATATTTAGAGTCTATTCGAGAGCTACAACCCGCCAGGTGGATGAGCAGGGTGGGGTTCTACTTACCTAATGTGTTCTGCACCCCTCGTGCACCCCATTTTCTCCCCCTAGGACCTCCCAGCCAGCTCTTCTTTCCCATTCCGTTCCTCGCGGCTCAGGATCAACCCAGCTTGGGGTAAGGGAAATTAGTTCTAGGAGGTGTCGGCAACAAGAGTGCAAGGAATGAAAAGGGCGGCTCAGGTACACATACATTAGATCATATTAAAGCAGCTTTTGTTTTTTCTCATTTCACTTCAGGAGGCCTCAGAACTTTTGATGTCCTAAAATCTCTCATGGCTTTCTGAGAAACAGGTTGTGTATGCATGGTCTCTGACACTGCCTTAACCAGCCCCCTCCCCACCCCACCCCCACTGCTCTTGGAACCCTGCTGAAATATTCTGGAACTCTTGCTCCCAGGAGCACATTTTGGGAAGTTGACCGAAGCCTGGTAGCAGAGATGATGTTTTCAAATCACTTTTCTGGTGAGAAATAGCCTTGGGCCAAATGCATAGAGAAGTTTGCAGTAAAAGAATGGTAGAGACAGGAGTGAGTGTGTGTGTGTGTGTGTGTGTGCGTGTGCACGTGCGTGTTTGCATATGATCACATGTGTGAGTGTAGAGTACGTTTCCATGTGCATGACCATTCTCAGTAATATCATTGTGCATTTAAAAAAAAGACGTGTGAAGATAAAGCAATAGAATCTTTTTCTGTGACCCATTATTAGCTGGATTTAAAAAGAGGAGATATAAAACTATTTTGAACAAGGCCATTGTTTTTGGAATGAGTATACTGCTTTGTAAAGTGACTGCTGAGAACAGCATTCATTCGGGTGTGCAAATAGGGACATGCTAGCTAAAATCTGGAGGCATTTTTTATGTTCCTATCTTGGGAAAGGACTCTGAGATGAAATTTTATTGAAATGAGTTTTGAGAATAAAAAGTAATATGGCTCTCTGGGTGGCGAGAGGGAGAGAGGGGTCTTTCCAAATGAGAACCGATCTTTCTGTTATGTTTTATTCATTGTGATAGGCAGAAAAAGCACGCCCCCCCAGAGTGTCCATGCCCTCATCCCCAGAACCTGTGAGTATATTACCTTATGTGGCAAAAGGGACTTTGCAAATGTGACTTAGTCAAGCATCTCGAGGTTATCTAGGGACACTATCGAGGATTACCCAGTGGCCCAGATACAATCATATAGGTCCTTAAAGCAAATAACCTTTCTGGACTGGGCTCAGAGGGAAATGTGATTATTGTAGAATGGTCAGAGAGATAAAACCTTGCTGGCTTTGAAGATGGAAGTGGGCCATGAGCCACGGAATGTGGGAAGTCTTTGGATGCTAGAGAAGACAAGGAAATAGATGCTCTCCTAGAAGCTCCAGAAAGGAAATGCCAAACCTTGATTTTAACCCAGTGAGACTGTGTCAGACTTCTGACCTGCAGAACTGTAAGTTAAGACGTTTGTGTAGTTTTGAGCCACTGAGACTGTAGGAATGTGTTATGGCAGCCATAGAAATTTCACTCATTAACCTCTCCTACCCTCACGCTTCAGATTGCACTCTTCCACAAATTCTTCACCTGTTTGCAGTCATACATACACTTACACATCTCAGTTACTTTAGTGTGTGGATACAGGCTCAGTATATCACAGGTAATGTCAGAATGCTGACTAATACCTACACCTAGAAGAAACAACTTGAAAGTAACAGAAGACGGGCACCTGGGTGGCTCAGTTGGTTAAGCAACTGCCTTCGGCTCAGGTCATGATCCTGGAGTCCCGGGATCGAGTCCCACGTTGGGCTCCCTGCTCGGCAGGGAGCCTGCTTCTCCCTCTGACCCTCCCCCCTCTCATGTGCTCTCTCTCTCTCTCATTCTCTCTGTCTCAAATAAATAAATAAAATCTTTAAAAAAAAAAAAAAGAAAGTAACAGAAGACAACAGATGTTGTCTTTGGAGGCCATTTAATGCAACCACCTTAACTTACAGATGAAGAAGCCAACCCAGATGTGCTCATTTCTTTCTCCCCCATCCTATCTCTACCCCTCCCATTGATCACACTTGAACACCCAAAGAGATGAGAAGCACAAAAATGGGAGATAATTAGTTTCATTCACCGGCTTTCACTTAAATTTATTTGCTTACGTGTGAGTGTGTGTTTGATGGGAAATCCTGTCTTTCTTGTAGAACTTAGAAAGAAAAATCTATTCCCATCCTTACTCATCCTTGAATTTCTCAATTTTGTATTTTTTTTTTTTTTTACCCAGGAGACAGGCCTAATTAACACATAGCTTTTATGCCCAATCCCTGTAAAGATGACATTGGATTTACTTAGACGAATACAGAATAACAAACAATGGAAATATAATATGTAAACAGAATCATAGCTGATTATTCCCTATTGGGGTCATTTGTCTCTAGCCATGATATATGCACAGCCTGACCTCAATCTTTCCTCCAGGAGTTTCTCTGGTTTCCTTTATGGATGCCACAGAGTCTAGTAAGGAATAAACATTTTTGTTCAACAGAGATGCTGGTAAATTTAAACACACAATTAAGTGAAAGATGACTGGCTACTGCTGTAATACTCACAGGTGGCCCCAGGGCTCCTTGAGGTCCCATGCTTCCTGTGATCCCTGGGACTCCAGGGTTTCCGGGAATGCCCTAAATAGAGAGACAGGAAAATGGAGCAAACGTGAGTACTCATACATTCTCATCGAAGACAGCCAGCTCTCAAGAAGGAGTAACAAACACACACAGGGATAGCTTCCCTCCCTCTCAACACCAAGACTTCAGGATCCATTGCTCATTCTTGTTCCCAACTACCAAAAAAGGAGGGGAGACATTTTTTAGTAGTCATGTTATCAGTCAGGTGCAGTTCTTTCAAACTCAAGCCTTACCTATGTTCAGTAAAAACTAGATCAATGCAGGGGATCGTATGGACAAAGTGGCTCTGATAGAATGATCAAGCACATGGATATAGTAGGGAGAACATTGCACCAAAGAGTGAGTTGTTACCCTAGAGCAAAAATGGCTGCCCAGGTGAAAAGTTGAGCGAAAGAAAATTTCTCAAAAGAAATGAAATGCTTTAAATCCTAGTAGTTTGTGGAAATACTTACAATTGGCCCTGGTGGTCCTGGAGGGCCAGAGGATCCATCCTTTCCAGGAAAGCCCTGGAGAAAAGAAACACAATGTGTCAACTATGTATTTGCTTTATATGGTTTTCAGAATAGATGTGCCTAATCCCATTTAATATTTGGGGGGCAAATCCTGTGGCTTCCTCTGGACTTCTAAGGATTCACTGCTTTTAAACGCTTCATGAGAACTGTTCTTGGCAAGACTTTTGTGTCTGTTGGCTCTATGAAATTGTCCAGCACAAGAATTTTAGGTCTAAGACATGCCACTTACAAACTAAACAGGAACTTGTTTCCAGAAAGTGCTTTTTTTTTTTTTTTTCATTAAACCAAGCATAGCAAATGAAAAAGGAGATGAAGTCTTGGTAATTAATCAGACAAAAAGACAAAAAGATGAGTTAGTCTTTCATGACCTGGGGTCAGCGAGAGTTTGGGGCAAGGACTACCCATCAAAGAAACCTACATTACAAATTACTACAAGATCTGAAACTGCAACTCTTCAGGAGCAGCCTGCAGGAGACTATGGGCGGGGGATGGGTTTCCTGTTGCAATGATACAGTTTTGACTGCTGGGCAAGCTTGTTCAAAGTGTGTCACTGCCAGCTTACAAATGAGTAGATGTTGGCTTCCCATTCCATGTTGGAAGAGTTTAAGGCAGAAAGCAAATTATGTTCTTTTGAAAAATATCTTCCTAAATTATTGAATGTGGGTATGTATGTGAAAAATATAACAGCCGGAATGAGCTACTCTTAAATGGTTGTAGTTCTTAATTGTGGATGCCGGTCTTTCCAAAGTAGTTAAAAATATGAACGAGGTTGTTCAATTTGAATTTTATAAGAAGTTAGTAAAATATGGATCAAAACATCATCTTCTACTCCATGGAGAAGTGAACTTTTTGTCTTGAGATTTGTCTTTTTTTTGGAATAACCCACTTCCATCTCAAACCAAATCAAACCAAGTCAAACCAACCCCTCTTTGCTCACTCGCTGCCTCCCCCAATTCCCTTTCTGAAACTCATGACAGTTTTCCAGTGAGCTGTTTTTCCACTTGTCTTGTCCATGAAAATCATCTTCTTACGGCTCCCCATCCACATTCACATTATGTCTCCCTACCTCAGGGTGTCAGATAAAAGAGTAAAGATGAGGCTGGAAGAAAGGAAATGGTGTGTGAATGGGGAGAAAGGAACATAAGGGGGCATGAAGAGGGGGTGGCATAAGTGTGTAGGAACAGCACTGGGCAGCAAGGCCCTCTCCTGCATGCTCTCCAACTCCAATACTGACAAGTCTGAAAACCAGCTAAGGCTGATGATTCTAGAGCTCGCCAATATTTGTGATTTTCCTTTTCTGCCCCTGGCACAGTATGAGGCAAAATTCCCAGCCTCCTGTTCCAGCAATCATGCTGGAGCCACAGGGCTGAATTCTGGCCAATGGAAAGGGGCCAGTTCCAGTTCTGGCTTATGAAAATTTCCTGTGGGTAATCCTCCACTTTCTTTTCACCTTTTGTAGCAACTTCAGAGCCCATGTGTTGACGATTAAAGTCTCCCACGATGGAGAGACCCCAAGTTTCTCAATGATCGTATAGAGCAGAGACTAGACCTCCCCACTCCTCTCTCTATCCCGTTGACAGCATCGGGTTGTGAACCAACAACAGACTTTATTTTATTTTACTGCATTAAACCATTGAGATTTTAGGATGGTTTGTTATAGCATTTATCCTATACTAATATACAAGCTAGTTGTTTGGGTTTTTTTTACTAACACTTCTGTTTTATCATTTCAGATATTCAGTAAAAAATACACTAAGTCAGGGGGCGCCTAGCTGGCTCAGTCAGGAGAGCATGTGACTCTTGATCCTGGGGTCATGAGTTCAAGCCCCACGTTGGACATAGAGCTTACTCAAAAAAAAAAAAAAGTCAGAAGACTGCAGTAATAGACCCTGATATAGATTAAGTTACACACACACACACACACACACACACCTTTTCTTGGATTTGCTAACTAAACAGCAAAAATTAATGCTGACATAGTCTGAAAGAAATCATTTTGCATGTTGTTTAAATATAACATGTCCGGGGGCGCCTGGGTGGCTCATTTGGTTAAGCGACTGCCTTCGGCTCAGGTCATGATCCTGGAGTCCCTGGATGGAGTCCTGCATCGGGCTCCCTGCTCGGCAGGGAGTCTGCCTCTCCCTCTGACCGCCCCCCCTCTCATGTGCTCTATCTCTCAGTCTCTCTCTCTCAAATAAATAAATAAAATCTTTAAAAATAAATAAATAAATAAATAAATATAACATGTCTGGGAAGAGGCCATAAAAAATCAGAACACGTGAGAGATGAACAGGACCTGAGAACTCCTCCAGTTCAATCCCTTCATGTTGTAAGTGAGGAAAGTTGGGGCCAAAAGAAGTTTTTTACCATTAAAAAAAAAAGGAATTAAAAACATTTTTTCAAAAGGAATTTAAAAATCTATTATTTCCTCAATAAAGTTCACATAAGAAAAAAATGGACTCTGGGTACATAGTCAATAATTTAAGAAGATGTTTGAAAAAGGACATTTTTTGGCTTCCTGCCCTAAAAGTCTTCCAGCAGTGGATGGGGAGGACACACGCACCCATGTGGGCCCCCACATGACACATGGCCAACACGACGCCCCAGCAATCAGCACTGCAGCACAAGGCCTGCCCCGAAACCCAAGGGCAAATTGATTTACAGAGGGAGGCGAGCCATGGCATATTTTCTTAAGAGAACACTGCGTTATTCCAAGGAAGGTCTGCAGGAAAGAACGCATGTACACCCCCCTCCCAATCACGTGGAAGGAGATGATAAAGCCGTGATCTGTCGGGGCTCTCCTCCACGGGGCAGTAAAGGATGTTCTTGTGAACTGTTCTGCGTTCACCTGATTTCTAGACCCCATGTGTGACTCATCTGGAAGGGAAGACAGAGAAATGCTCTTACATAACAGGAGCTAAACTTGGTGGAGGTGCCAGGGCTTTAGTGTGACCAAAAGAGGATACTAGACAAGATGTTTGTTCACTTCGTGTTCTTCTATCTACCAGAAGCTGAGAAGGCAGAAATTATGTTTTATTCTTTGTTCCATTCCTAATATTTTCCTAGCACATAGCTGGTGCAAAATAGGTACTAACAAAATGTTTAATTTGAACAAAATTGAGGCTCCTGGAAGAAGTGCTCTGATTATCATGTTGACTAAATAAGTATTAGTCTCGGGTATAATCATTCTGGAAATATATAGGGCAGGGAGGAAATGCCATGTCATCTGTCCTTGCTCCTGAGCCCTCCATGAGCACAGAGGAAAGGCATCAGGAGTCATGTACCCTCAGAAGCTGAAATCTCATTTCAGTGAGTATCTTAAGGGTAGTTTCCTAGAAGCAGACCCGGATGCTATGCCTTTGATTTATAGAGGGACTGTTTTTGGGAGAAACCAGCCACGTAGTGAAGGAAGCAGTAGAGGGCAGGGAAAGAGGCACGAGAATTGGCTTTTGCTGAAGTCTGGCCATCAGCTTATCCCATGGAGAGAGCTGGAGTGTGAGTTACACCCCAGAGCTGACCTATGGTAAGGTTTTATCCACCCATATCACTTAGTCATGGACTGGGGCCAACGTGGCATTTCCAAGGGCAATTCTCTGTGGAAGGGCCAATTCTGAATCATTAGCAGTCAGCATCCATAGGTTGCTGGAAGGGAGGTGGGTGGAGGAGTGGGGCATCTGGGTGATGGGCACTGAGGAGGGCATGTGATGTGATGAGCACTGGGTGTTCTACGCAACTGATAAATTATTGAACACTACATCTGAAACTAATGATGTACTATGTGTTGGCTAATTGAATTTAAATAAAAGAAAAAGAAAGGCATGCTTAAGTTACTGTGAGTTACCCGTTTCCCTGATTGCAAATTAAAATGTATTTGTTCCACATGGTTATAACTAAAAGGATGTTACTCTTAATAACATTTTAGAAACATCATCAAACCCATTTTCCCAAAGTTTCTTCCTAACCCTAGAAAATAAAAACTTCACATTTTTCATCATGTAAAGAGTTTTACATTTTAACTTTTTAATCACACAAGTAAATTTACCGTTGAAAGATTTTTAGTTGTAAGACACACATTGGTCACATTAGAAAAGTATTTGCAAAGCTACTCTATACTGTGCGTTCTGGTAGGATTTGGATAGCTGATGGTGAACAAGACAGTCTTTCCAAGGAGTTTACAGTTTTTTTTTTTTTTTTTTTAAAGATTTTATTTATTTGACAGAGAGAGATACAGCGAGAGAGGGAACACAAGCAGCGGGAGTGGGAGAGGGAGAAGCAGGCTTCCCGCGGAGCAGGGAGCCCGATGCGGGGCTCGATCCCAGGACCCTGGGATCATGACCTGAGCCGAAGGCAGACGCTTAACGACTGAGCCACCCAGGCGCCCCGGAGTTTACAGTTTTGAGCAAAGCCAATAATCGAAAGAAAATGACAGAGTGCTATGATGATGGACAAGAGAGTTCCAAGAGAACATGTAGGAAGAATAGCTCATCTTGGCATGGGAAGGGAGAGAGGGCTTCACCGGAGAGATGTTTAAATCAGGGGACCCAGGATGACTGGGCCATCACATGAGTCTCCCTGCTCATGGGCCACTGTGCCCCATGTTATAGCCCATCCTTGCAAGCTGGGCAACGTTTAACCAGGGCTCAGGTCCCCCTTCACACCTCTTCACCTCAGGGTGAGGAGTGAGGGCAGCGGATTTTTATACAAAAGCAATAAACTTGGTGAAAAGAAAAACTCTGTAAAATGTCTGCATGTTATAAGGTGAAATAAATGGCAAATTCTAGCATTGTGATTCAGCTTAATTTTTTTTTTAAAGATTTTGTTTATTTATTTGACAGAGAGAGACACAGCGAGAGAGGGAACACAAGCAGGGGGAGTGGGAGAGGGAGAAGCAGGCTTCCCGCCGAGCAGGGAGCCCGATGCAGGGCTCGATCCCAGGACCCTGGGATCATGACCTGAGCCGAAGGCAGACGCCTAACGACTGAGCCACCCAGGCACCCCTCAGCTTAATTTTAATCAAAGCTCACTGAATGAATGGTCTTCAACCCTTATCAGCTAAAAATGTGTTTCATTTCCCAGGACATTTCTAGATCTATAAATTTTCCATTTCATATTAACTAACCAATCTGAGAAGATGTGTTTGTGGATTAAGCACCCTCATAAAAAGTGGAAACCCCAAGTAAGCAACAAAGAATGAATAGCAGGGAATAGAAGATTAAGTGATAAGCATAATGTAGACATTCACTTAAGCCGACAAATACAGTTTTCAAGTGCTTGAAGTCAGCCACCCATAAACAGGCATGCTTTATAACATGAATAGCTCCAGGCATTTTTCTTTTTCTGAGATTCCCACCTCAAAATATTAATATGCACCCACAGCCCACATCAAAAATAAGTTTTGCTCTAAAAACTTGAAAGGATTTTTACAATTTGTTTTTGAAAAGAGATGGCTATGAGCAAGTTACTAAGTTATGGTTGGCTATGATTTATCAACAAAGGGAAATCAGCCCTAACATTTGCTTTTAAAATCACTGATATTTGAATGAATACTAAATTTACCTATGGCTGAAACTGGCAAAGTGTACTGTTTTATAGACCTTTAATTAACCATTCTTTAATGTCCATTTTGCAGTTTCCCTTGCCCTGCCCTGGAGCATATATATATGTATGTATTGAGGTGGCAGGCATTTCCTGTAGGGTCTTAAAAACTTTGTAGTTTCTAAGTTCTCTGTCTATGGCATTTAAAGGCTGAAACCAATGTGTCCACAAAGAATGTCGTAATTAAAATTAAAGTCAGAAGTTAGAATATTTATGTTTATGTGGCTATCACATAGCACTCAGAACTCGTGACTCAATCCTGATACACACCACCCATGCCTTTTTTGAAGCCTGGAAGGGTGAGTCACAGATATTAACCCTAAGATTCTAGAACATGCCAATGGTTAAGGTCCTCTGACTTACACCACACTCTCAGGTATAGTGAGATCTGTCAATAGCTGGCATCCGCTGAGTTTGTTTAGAGGAAGCAAACCCAAGCAGTGAGGGTTAGAGAAACACTCGAAGAAACTCCTGCTGCATGATTTCTACCCGTGGCATGGGTCCGGACTGCTGTGAGCACCAGCAGACATACCAGCATGGCGGTCAGCCGTAAGAAGGAAGGCAAAGGATTAAGACCAACCACCAGATTAAGAGCCAGGCCCCAAAAAGCCACAGACCCTGTAAATACTGGCCCAGCCTAGACATCCAAGATCAGTCCTTATGTGTGGTACCATGTTGAGCCACCCTGGGGAATTTTCAGACACACACACAGTACCTATGTGTGCGTATAAATATATATATAAAAATGTGCACATATTTACATACATATGCACAACACACTTCTTAATATGTTCACATATGCATATATTACATATATAATTTAAATGTATAGATAGAGAGAAATGCAAACATATTTTTAGTAACCTGAAGGGACGACTTGGGTGAACTGAAATAGCAGGAAAATTCTGTGCAAACAATTATTTAGACATACAATAGGCCTAACCCACTGTACCATCCAGTGATTCTAACACCTAGCTGATTATCAGAACCATTAAGCTTTTTAAAATGATAAATTCCAAAGTCATACCCAAGACCTTGTGTATTTGAATCTCTGAGGTCGCAGCCCAGGAATCGGTTGTTTAAAAATACAGCAAAACTTGAAACGACCTGATCCCTTACGTTGAGGAAGTGCTGGTTTGCAAATACAAAGCCTCTGGCCTGACCCTGAAGGACAGCACTGGAACCGGAGTGCAAGGCAGATATCACCTGCACCCTATGCTCCAACAGGAGTATCTGCAAACTGGTTATAACGTATGACAAATTCCCCAAGGAACTGTTCTCAAGTGTGCCCAGATGTGCCACCATGCAAATAAACGTGAAAAGTAATCGAAACCTCTTCCTAGGCGTGAATTATCAACTTTGACTTCACCAAGAAAGTAGCCCAAACTGGGTTCTTCCAGCCCCGAAATTCTAGACGAGGTATCTTCTGTCCTGTTTAATTAAATATCTCGAATGGAAGACTTTCCTACATGAGCAAAATCTCCCAGTGACCTTTATGAGATAGAATTCTGTGGAAAGAAAGAGCTCAGTGTTGGAGGCAGAGAGATGGATTATAATCCTGGCTCCAACACTTCCTAGCTGAATGGCATTGTTCAAGTGCTTCCATTTTTTTTAAGCTTCAGATTCTTCATCTGTAAAATGGATTAACAGTGCCTGGCATTTGTGGTTATTCTGAAGTTTATAGAACATAACATCGTAAAGCACCTGCACTTAGTCAGTAATTAGTAATAGTGATGCCTGCTATTTTCATTCAAATAAGCTGTGAAGTTCCAACTGCATATACTATCATCACTGTGGTTGATTTATAAAAACCCATCTAGACTCACATGAAAGAAAATCAAATCATCCTCTCCACTAGCTTTGTGCTGGCTTTTTACATTTCCTCTTCTGAATGAGGAAGATCCTCAAGGGGAATATTATCTTGAATCTTCGTATTTAACAAAATATTCTTTAGATGAATCTCTCATCATCACTTAACATTTATGACAGGAATTAAATCCAGATAACTGACTCAAGTTCCATTTCTCAAGGATATTTTAAGTCCAACTCACTTCGATGAAATGGGACATTCATCACAAAAATGGTCTTTGTATACATTGAACCCACATCAAAAGGAAGCATGTTCCAAGTGTCCTTTCAGCATGGAATCCAAGAAAGTTAAACAACAGCAACAAACCACTTGTTTTTTCTTCAGACTCTTTTTTTTTATAGTTTAAAATCTTCTAAGCCATCTTAATACATCAAGCACAGGCATTATAAAATATTATACTGTCCTGACTTAGTAGGTTTACATTGAAAACAGTGTACTAAGACTAGCTAAAATTAATTTTCTATATAGAAATTCTTTATATGAATTAATTCCCATAGCAACTCTACGGAGTCAAATATTTTTTCTACTTCACAGATGGGTAAAGTGAGGCTTGGAAATAGTAAGTAACTGGTCCAATGTCATTGTGGTAAGGGTTCAAACTCAGGCCTGGCTAACAGCCCAAATCTATCATATTCACCACTGGCCCATCCTGCTTCTCATAACCTTGCAAGTTCAGCAGAATTCATATGCAGATTTTTTTTTTTTTTTTTTTTACTATTTCATCTTTTACAGCTGAGAAAGGGAGGCTGTGGTTATGGCATGAAAATGTAGGGAACAGTAACCTGGGGCAAAGGAAGCATTCCAAATTCAGTTTACTTGGAATTTAAAAATGAATACCCTCCGTACAATGGAGGAATTACTATCTTCCAGGTGCCATAAAAGATCTATCTCCTTGTCATTTTTTTTTTAAAGATTTTTAAAATTTATTTATTAGAGAGAGAGAGTGAGAGAGAGAGTGCAAGAGGGGGTAGGGTTAGAGGGAGAAGCAGACTCCCCGCCGAGCAGGGAGCCCGATGTGGGACTCGATCCCAGGACTCCGGGATCATGCGGCTCCGAAGGCAGCCGCTTAACCGACTGAGCCACCCAGGCGCCCCTCCTTGTCATTTTTATTTCTTGTTTCTCTGCCTTTTTTATCTAACCATATTAAGAATTGGGAAATAAAAATAATTTTTACAGTTTCTATTTGGAGCGTTTGACAGAAAGCTCGAGGTCTTGGACGTAAGTGAACCTCAGAACTGGAAAAGAGGTTGTGTTTTCTTTGTTTTCCTCCCTTTTCAGTTCTTTCTTCTTCTATTCATCATCCATGTCTTGCCTGTTCCCCCTAGTTTCACTAAGGACCACCTGATGTCTAGGGTCGGGGCTGACAGACCCACCCTTCATCAGAGGAGCTCAAAGATCACAGGAAGGCCCTGGGGTCACAGACACCAAGGAAAGAAGAGGGAAGAACAAGAGGGAAGTGGCAAGACATACAGTGAAAAAGAAAGGAATCCTGAATGCTGTTGGCCGGAATGGCTGGGAATGAAGGTGACTACACTCAACTGTTGAATCTGGACTTACGCTGTTGCTTTCTATTTCTATTTACTTCTTAATTTTTTTAATTTTTTGAATATACAATTTCTTCTCAGCTTTATTGAGACATAATTGACATAGGACCTGTGTAAGTTTAAGGTGCCAACATGCCGATTTGATACATTTATATATCGCCAAATGATCGCCACCATAATCTCAGCTACCACCTCCATCCCATCACATGGTGACCATTTCTTGTTTGTGGCATGAACATTTGAGACCTCCTCTCTTAGCCCTTGTTGCCTTTTAAAATGTGGTCCTGCACTGTGCTCCGTCACTTGCCAGCAGGAGGCCAAGACTTGTTCAGTGAGGAAGTCCAACTTTTGCTGGACGTGCTTATGGCCCCAGGCCCAGTGCCTAGTATGAGTTGCCTCGAAGAGTCAAAAATTCCCCATGAGAAAAGCCAGAATAAGCCAGAAAACATCAGAAAATATGTTCCCTGTTTAAAGAGGAGATGTTTAATCTTCTCCTTTCTACTTTTGCTAAGCTCTCCTTCCTTCCAGGCCAAATTAAGGGGTAACATTGATACCAGCTCCAGGAAAGAGGTGCTAACCCTTCCCTAAGCTGACAGTCAAGGTGGTGGTGCTCCCTCTGAGCGGGGAGTTCTTACCTGTCAACAAGAGAAGACAGAGATTAAAAAGAAAGATGGATGAGCAGGAAGGAGTAACCTACTGCTCTTACAGCCCGCCTCATGCTCTCACCTCCTGAGAGAGTCCAAGAACCGAGAGGCACTGGCTGGACACCATCACACGGATTTATTCCAACCACATCCTCCTCTGTCTAGAGTGGGCTTTCCTCATTCAGAATCAGGGGCAATGAAGGTGTGGCAACAGGAAGTGATTTCGGGGGGTAATGAGACGAAAAGACAAAATAGCTCTGCCTTCCCGATTCCCTGGACAGTCAAGCCTAACTGGACCGTTTTCTGGAAGTGGCTTTTCAGGCATTTCAGTGGGAAGTCTCACCATCCAGTGTCTGTTCTATACCATGGTTGTTACTGTTATTGCTTTTACTTTTTTCTTTGCCTTTTAAGATGGTTATGGCAGAGGAGGAATAATCATGAAGTTTTGTCCCTAGTACTCTCAGCAACACTTCTCTCCCACTGTCGAACCATGGAGACCTGCTGTCCTAGAAAGACCTGGCTCTCCATCAAGGTGCTCCGTGTCCTGGATCTGCTATGATCCCCATAAATATTGGCTCAGGACCTCCTACTTTACAATCCTGCTAAGTAACTATCTCATTGTTTTAGACCTTTTACTTTCCTTAACCCCCCACATATTTGACTAAACAGATCAGAGCCACCTAAACAACTCCGTTTTCATCCACTTTTCTTCCTTCTCTGCTGTCTCTGAGGAAGACCCATTTGTTTTCCTGGCCCAGGTTAAGTCATGTTGCTGGTACCACCACACCCTTTCATGTCCTCCAGGTTGATGGTCTAGGAATTGCCTCCTTTAGCTATTGAAAATCTCTCTTCTTCTGGTTCTTTCCTCTCTGGAGGCAGCAATGGACAACTCTCTCCAGGCTGAGCACAGCACCTGGCACACAGTATGTGCTCAATTAAGGTAAGTGCTCAACAAATATCTTATTAAATAAGATCAACGCAGCCGCTCCCTCAAACAGGGCCTCCAAGTTACACAGTTCTAGGGCACGCCATTATATTTTATTCTGTGTGAATGGCACCCCGTAAAGCTCTACGCTGGAATACTATTGTCCTTTTCTAAAACAACTGTCACAGAATTTGCATAATACTTTTTAAACATGACCCTGCAAAGCCAGTTTTTAAAAGTAAGTCCATTTCCATCCAAGAATTTTTCAAAATAGGAACTGAACACATTCTGAAAGTTTTTTTGCCTCCATACTGAGGGGGAGAGGACAATAAAATCCGCATGCAGGTATCTCCTCACTTTATTACAGGTCTAAGATTGTTCATTCTCTAAAAGAAAACATGCTTGAAGGAATAGCACAATAATTATAAAAAGTCTGTGTTGGTATATTGGTTTTAAAAGGAAAAAAAGAATTTTTAAAGGAAAGTATTCTAAAACCCAATGATCCAAACACCAATCCAATATGTTTGATTTGGGAGTTCTTTGCCAAGACTTGTCTCCACGCATAGATAAATCAAGTAAATTCACTGAACCAAATCTTTAGAATTGCCATTTTCAGAGCTTCAGGAATCACAGAAGAATCTAGGTGTGTAACCAAACAGGATCTTGGCCTAAGCCCTTTGCCAAAACATATAAATACTTCTAGATACTCCTTCCACATATACAAGAAACCTACATAAATCTAACTTTTAAAGAACGCCTCCTTTAGATGCAGTTACGTGGACATGATTTACAGACTCAGTAGTTCCATTTAATGGGCAAAGATTAAACAGATTTTAAGCAAATGAAAGTTTGGTGAAAAAACAAAAAAAGAACATGGAAGGAATTTAAGGCCCCACACCCATGCTTCTATAGAAAAAAACAATCTCCTTATTCTTGAGCCATATAGCCACCCTGAGCTAAAGGCAGGTCTTATTTGAGTGGAGAAGTAAGTCTTCCAGCCAATCATTTTCTAATCCAGTGGGTAATTTGTTCCAAAAATAAGCATTGCTTGCCAAATGTGCTGTCCTTCATTGGACTGGATCCGAGTGGTTGCCACTCTACATAATTCAGTCTTTGAGGGAAACTGTGGAGCCACCCACATCCTAAATCAGTGACAGTTTAAGGAAAAAAAAAAAAAGACTTACTTGAATTTGTGTTTACCTCTCCAGCTTCATTTCTTGACAGTCTTTCCAAATCTAACTGTGTGTACGTGTGTATACACAGATATGCACCCACTCATGCACACACTGCACTCTACTCTCCAGCCACACTAACTCTGTGCAATACTGGAAATGGCCCACCTTCTCTTCATCTCCACGCCTTTGTAGATTCTGTTCTCTGCTTGCAATAGCTTTCCTATTCCCATGCACCTGGCTAATTTTTGTCTCTCATTTGAGACTCAGCCTCAATGGTGCCTCACCCAGGAAGCTCTCCCCAACCCGTCAAGTCTGGCTTAGTTTTCTATTCTTTGTAAATACCCTCACAGGGCTCTGCAAATGCCCCCATCCATAGTATGCATTACAGTTTCTTCTTTGGTTATGTATTCTCCCACTAAGCTACAAACTCTTTGAGGATAAGAACTTTAAATCGGGTTTAGTGAAAACGTGTTGACTAAACAAACACTGGATGTTAACTCACTCCTGTCCTGACCATCCTTATAACGTCTTTCGCTGCTGTCCATGTGAACACGTTAAAAGACTAGATAATTGACATATAGCAAAATAAATGAAGAACACTGTGCATAGCCATAATACTTAAATTTCAACTCCTACGATCCTTGATTTCCTTTAGGTTTGTGCCTAGAAAATTGAAAAAAAAAACTGGAAAATCTGCTAAACCAGTGGACACAATTCAGTGCAAATTGCATTCTGGTTATGGGAACATTCAGAAAGAGGTGTTGCTAATTTGGGAAGGTTTGATGGAAGTTCTCAGGTTTTGATGAAACTAATGGACATAGAAGATGTCAGTGAAGGGAAATAGACACAGGATAGGCGGAATATAGACAAAGAGGAGGAATAATAAGGAAAAAACCCACCGAGTTTGACTTCCTTGCATAGAAAACCATCAGAAATAAAGAATGTCTTGGTAAGGAATCTCCTGTGCTAACAACCTTGGGCAGGTCCTTACCCTCTGGCCTGGAGAGCCATCACGTCCTGGTGAACCAATGCTTCCCGGGATACCCTAGGTAGAGCAAGGACCAAAAAAAGTCAGAGTCACGGAAATCGGAAATCAATTGCCTTTCCACCCAGCTTCCCTGAAATAGATCCAGACCTCCAAACAAACGTAATAGCATAAAGGTGAATTCAGAATCCAGAAATGATTTATATGAAAGAAATGTTCCCCTCCAGAGCATCACTATGACTCTCAGAGACTACTAAAGTGAATAGACACAGGCTAACAGTCTTTAATACAGAAGCCACTTACTGCTAGAATCACAGCTGACTTTAGAAGCTACAGCCTTCCCCACCTTCCCACCCATCCCCCCAACCTTGGCAAGGCTCTAGAGCTAAGAATATTTGGTGGGGGAGGGGCAGAAGGAGAAGGAGACAGAGAATCTTTTTTTTTTTTTTTTAAAGATTTTATTTATTTATTTGAGACAGAGAGAATGAGAGAGAGAGAGAGCACATGAGAGGGGGGAGGGTCAGAGGGAGAAGCAGGCTCCTTGCTGAGCAGGGAGCCCGATGCGGGACTCGATCCCGGGACTCCAGGATCATGACCTGAGCCGAAGGCAGTCGCTTAACCAACTGAGCCACCCAGGTGCCCTCTTTTTTTTTTTTTTTTTAAAGATTATTTATTTATTTTATGCCAGAGAGAGACACAGCGAGAGAAGGAACACAAGCACGGGGAGTGGGAGAGGGAGAAGCAGGCTTCCTGCCAAGCAGGGAGCCTGATGTGGAACTCGATGTGGAGCTCCATCCCAGGACCCCGGGACCATGACCTGAGCCAAAGGCAGACGCCCAGCGACTGACCCACCCAGACGCCCGGAGACAGAGAATCTTAAGCAGGCTCCATACGGAGCCTGATGTGGGCCTCGATCCCACAACCCCGAGATCATGACCTGAGTGGAAATCAAGACTTAGACGTTTCGCTGACTGAGCCACCCAGGGGCCCCAAGCTAAAAGCATTTTTTTTTTAGCAGACTAAAAAGTAAAACTCATACCTGTGGGCCAGGAAGGCCAGTCTCTCCTTTTTCTCCTTTAGCACCCGGCATTCCCTGAATAGCCAAAAGCATTCGGGGTTAAGTTCACGTAGGGTCAATTCTTTGTCTTTTCTTTCTCTCCTCTTACTGCACTAACATTTTCAACATTAACTTGCTTTCGCGCTAACATCCAAACCTGGCATGTTTCACTTCTCACATATGCTACCCCCTGTTTGTAAGCATTCCTACGGAGCTGAACATTTATACGGCACAACAGTTTAAACACAGAACATGCCGTCTGATATGGCTGAGCCCATGCTGTACATCTGTGTGAGAGATGGAACAGTACGATACTATCGATAGCTTAGATTTTTGAAGTTCACCTCTATCTAGAGTTTTGCTTTTATTTTGGCTAGAAAGATAAACGAATGGAAAAGCAAACAGAATCTGGCAGGTAGCAAGACCTTATCAAAAGCTTATTAGTAGTAGTAGCAATTGCATAACTGGAATGCTAATGATTTCTAAACTGTGAAAATAACCCGGAACAGAAAATTTCTCAGTGAGGGAGATAGAATCATATGCCCAGAAAGACGGCTAAAATGTGCTTAAAAGGCTTGTTTGCTTCAAATATCAATTTTATTTAATAGAAATCGGTTTTATTCTTGAAATCTTGATCCCTAGAGGAAGATTAATGACAATCAGTGAGTGGCATTAAATTTGTTTTCCGTGATATAAACAGCTTTTACAAACAGAGTGGCTGTATAAAAGTACACTGTCTATAATCTAAAACTCTAAGTGCACTGTCCTTTGATGCCCACTGAGATAAAAATCATAAACAAATGGCTTCCATGAATCAATATCCATAATTACTACAAATACATAATGAACAACTTGAATTTGTTACTTTCTAGATTTTATTACATCTGTTAAGGACTTGGTCCAACAAGAAAAAGGACAATACATGTCATAGCCCTGTTTCTCTCCTTAGACAAATTGCTTATGGATATACCCACTCTGTGTGGATGTATCTACTTGCAAAAGACCCTCATCACTTGACAAAAAATTGGCTAATGAATGTACTCATGAACTCTCAGTTACTACTTCCATTTCTCAATTCTTATTTTTAGGGGTTGGAAGGGACTGAGGCTCATTATAAAGAGCAGAGAACACAAAAGTGCACTCTTTATAACTCATGAAAAGGTGATCACTATAAAATCCACCCAAATGTTTACACACTACTCACAGGCATTCCTTGAATGGACAGACCACTTGGTCCTTGGGGTCCAGGGGGACCCTGGGGTCCTGGAGGGCCTGTGTCACCTCGAGGCCCCTCTGGTCCCTGGAACACAAGAGAAGAAAATCATTCCAGAGGTAAGTTAGATTCTCGGTACTCAAAAGATATTTCTGCTTAGAGCACTTATAATTTATTTCCTTATGGAATGTTCCTAAGACACAAAGCGCTGATAGGATAGAGCAAGACAACATGCCTCCCAGACAAGATGTCATCAGTAAA
This sequence comes from Mirounga leonina, assembly GCF_011800145.1. Classification (NCBI taxonomy): domain Eukaryota; kingdom Metazoa; phylum Chordata; class Mammalia; order Carnivora; family Phocidae; genus Mirounga; species Mirounga leonina. The sequence goes on along the minus strand of NW_023270415.1, from coordinate 63,321,507 downwards.
CCAAAAGAGTAAACACATGGCGGTTGCTGCAACTTTAATTTTTTTCTTCCATAAATAAGAAGGCTATGCCAACTACGTGAGTAACTAGACCCCCCACACTCCATAACAAATCCAAAATACAGAAGTACTTCAAGACCACCCTCCTGGTCTGTGGCATGTAGGTTCATACCATCCAGTTGAACTACATTCTCTCCACCTCCACCCCTGTCAGCCACCCATCTTGGGGGCACTCCTGCATTACTGAAGACTTTGCCCCCAGTCCCTGTTTGCTTCCTCATCTTGACCCCACCATTCCTCTGTCTTCTGTGTCTACCTAATGACCTGCCCTCAGTGTAATATTACTTGATTTTCTTTCTTCTCAGGATCAGGCACTCCTGTCACATTAGCAGCTCTTATTTCCATAGTTTGGACCTTGGTCTATCACCTCTGTAATCTTAGTTCTAGAAAAACTACATCCTCAACCTCTTCTTCTTGCCCTTCTCTCATTCTGGGACTCCAGTGAAAACTAGTATAAGTTAAGACTTCCAACACCTGGATATCATGTTAAATGTAAGCCTGACGAATCCATTACTTGGGACAAGCAATACAGAAGAAAAAGTGGGGACAGATTATGAGCGTAGTCAGTTAAGTTTCAGGTTCATGGGGATAACCATGTGGACATGTCCAACAGTCTGGAGATCGAGAGATGTCTGAGCTGAGATGGATTTTGGAGTAGCTAAAGATGTGTTTGTGGGTGAGGTTCTTAAGGAGACTGTTGAGAACAGAAGAAACTGATGAAGATGAGATGAAAAGCAGGTAGAAGGGAGAAAAAGAGAAGCCTGAGCAGTGTAGGAAAGGCCAAGGCGGGGGGAGGATTTCTAATAAAAAGGTGTCCAACCATATCAAATGCTGTAGAGATCTCAAGTAAGATAGGAATTAAGCCATAGCCTGTGGATTTGATAACAAGGAGGTAATCGATGACCTTAATAAGAGCAATTTTACAGGATTCTTATAGGAACAGAAGTCATATGCAGGCTAAGTACGATTCTGGTTATATATAAATGGAATTATATACTATGAACTTCATTGGTTCATGATTCTTTCATGTGTCAGAGTGGTGTTGAGGTTCATACATTTTGTTGCATGTTTCCATAGTATGTTCCTTTTGATTGCTGAGTGGTACTCCACTGCATGGATATATAGAAAATTGTTTATTCACCTATTAATGAACATTTGAATCATTTCCAGTTTTTTGCTATTGTAAGTAAAGATACTATGAATATTTATGTACCAAAAAAAAAAAAACCATTTGGAACTGAGGATGCAGAAAACAAATGAAATCTATTCTTACAAGAGACATAGTGTAGGAGGAGGGGAGATAGAGGTAGATTTAAAAAATATGATGGAAGAAACAAGTTGGTAATTGACAAATATTGGTTAATGCTTATAATCATTTAATCATATATCAATTAAATATTATTGAGGAACTGAGAATGGAGCAGAAGAGCAGAAACTATGTGGTCTCATTTTATTCTATACAGTATGAGACAAAAATGACTGAGAGCCCAGCATCATGGCTGCTTTAAGCTTCTAAATTCTTATTATGTTTGCTACAATTAAAATATGGACCCACAAAATGGAAAATAATACAGCATGGGGCTTTCCATATGGAAGGTATACTTTATCTGTTCCTACACTATGGCATTGGTGGACATGTAAGGATCCTCTGTCTAACAAGACATTTTCCTAAAGCCACTTCATACTTATATCTGTGATTCATTAAAATCATCATGTAAAAATAACCACCTCAGTAGTGGTCCTGTGGAAAATGATTATCAGAGGTAAGGGGTCAATGTTGGGATCATCAAACATCTTTGAGCTCCTCATAAGTCTTCATGATCAGAATCATCATCCAGTGAGAATGTTGGAAAAACAATGGGATCCTGCTGGGATCCCAATGGGAGGAGGAAGCCAGAATCTGCAGGAGCTCCTGGGCACTGCCTTGAGGTGGAACTGAGGAAGACTCAGTGTATTGCTGTCTGAGAAGAAGCTTTAAAATCACTGGCCTTCCTTGTAGGACCATAAGACAGAGAGTCAGGTAAGAAACATCAAGTCTATGCCAAAGATATGTGTCGCAATATCAGAAAATTAAACAAACAAAAAAGGAGATATGTCATGTTTTGGGTTGGCTAGTGCCTCATTATCTTCAGTCTTCTTTCATTTACCGCCCCCCTCCAATATTAGCTCCTACCTTGCTGCACTTGCTTCCAGTTTTACAGTAAAAATTTTTGCAGTGTTCTCTTCCCCATGAAAAAATACCATGCAAATTGAGTAAGTGACCATATTGAAGCAGTAAGTCAAGACTGCAAGGTGGGTGGAGAGGAGATTGTGTGGGGCAACAGGTACAAATGAAAAGGGGAGTCTAATTATAGAGAGCCTTGAATGCCATGCCAAGGAGGGTGAATTGTATTCTCAAGGCAATAGCATATGACTACAGATTTAAAAGTATGATACAACCCAGCATAACTTTAAAGAAATAAATCTGGGGGCAGATGTGCAGAATCCATCAGAAAATCAAAATCACTGGAGCCAGCAGACCAGTTAGAAGATTTGCCAAAAGCCAGATAGAAGATGGTGAGGCCTGAATTCAATTAGTGGCTGGGCTTCTGCCCATCCCTTAGGGTGCCTCTGTGCAAAGTAGGAAAACGTGTGCCTGGACACGGCTTGGCAGGGCTTGGTCGTCTCAGCTGGTGCTTTTGTGCAGCGCAGGGCCTACACCAGCACACGTGGTGGCCCTGGGCAGTGAGAAAGGAAAACAGAGCTGTGTGTTTGATTACACGTAGTGGGGAGGGAGTAGGACTCTAAAACTTGAGAAATTACCTGGGAGGGAATGCTGCCTAGTTGTGCTTCAGTTTTCTCCTTACTTTGTTGTAGGTGGAGAAAGAGAAGAATATACACAAAAGAATACTACCTTTGAAACTAAACCACTCAGAACACTGACATTCTATTTTTGACCTGGAAACCAACCTTTCTTTTACTAAGCTCTTAAATATTTTTATGAAAAAACAGAAGTCTTTAAGGGAAAAGACTTAGACACAACTTTCCACAAAAACATAAAGGGTTCTAGATTGCAAAGGGTAAACAGGACTGAACTTCAAAATTATATTATTGCTAATTATGAGAGACACAGAGATACAGAGAGACAGAGAGAACATTACCTTTGGACCCTGTTCACCTCGTTGGCCCTTTGGTCCTCGGAGTCCTGGACCACCCTGGCAAACAGATGTTAAGTATTAGCACAAAGACAAGTCTTAAACAGCATATTTCACCCCTTTTCTTCAATAATATGGATTATGTAATTCTTATTTTGAACAAAGGCCAACTTATTGTGTAATGGTGTATGTTCATTATGATCCTTTACTGGAAATCTGCCACCTAGACTCACCTCTTCCTGCTGATGATTTCATAGTTTGAGAAAGCTTTCTATGCCAAATCCTGTCAAATTAAAAAAGCTACAGTATTTTGAAATTTAGTGTGTAAAACTATTACTATTAATGGACGCAAATAAAATACACAGCTAATCTAAAATTGTGTGTCTTATACCACAACTTTGAGATTATTCAATTAAATTATAAAAAGCATATAAAAATAGTTTTTTAATTATGACCATATTGAAGCAGTAAGTCTAGACTGGGATTTTTATTTTAATTACACCATAAAAGGCTAATCAGTGTTACTGAAACTTCAGTTATTTGCATTTTCCCTAATATTTTTGCCTTATTAAGGCACATCTGCACAATTACTTAATATCATTTTCCTTATCTAGATCTATATGTACATACATAATACGTACATATGTATGTGTATATGTACTCTTGCAAACATATTCTTTGTATATATGTGCATAAATATATATGTGTATACACTGAATATTTTTCAATTGACTCACTATTTCACTTTAATCTAATCTTAAAAGCAAACATTATAACACTATAGTTAATGGAAAAATGTATTACTTATTAAGAATAGAAAGAAACCTTAAAAATACACTATAAATAATGTTATTAAATTTAGCTAGATTTTGTTCCTATTGAAGTCTGTAAGCCATGGGCTTGTTCTTTGTTAAAAAGGGAGACAAGTAGGTATTAGTATTAGTGTGCACCAGAGTGAGAATATCTCTTTCACCTGAGCAGAAGGATTAAACGCTCACTGAAAATGGAATCGCTTTCTCAGTGTGTGTGTTTTTTTTTTTTTTTAAGATTTTTATTTATTTATTTGAGAGAGAGAGAATGAGAGACAGAGAGCATGAGAGGGAGGAGGGTCAGAGGGAGAAGCAGACTCCCTGCCGAGCAGGGAGCCCGATGCGGGACTCGATCCTGAGACGCCAGGATCCTGACCTGAGCCGAAGGCAGTCGCTTAACCAACTGAGCCACCCAGGCGCCCCTCTCAGTGTGTGTTTCTAATTTATTTCCTGAAAAGCATTTTGTGTGCCATCAGCAGAACACTCGCATCACTTGGGTAAAGACTGGATCTGGTGACCTTTAAGGTTTCTTCCAGCTTGTTTTAACCACTTAAATTCATTCCCCTCCCCAATAACACCTGGTTGCTTATCTTCCAGACTTTAATTTTTTTTAAAGATTTTATTTATTTGAGAGAGAGAGTGAACACAAGCAGGGGGAAGGGCAGAGGGAGAGGGACAGGCAGATTCTCCCACTGAGCAGGGAGCCCTATGTGGGCTGATCCCAGGACCCTGAGATCATGACCTGAGCCGAAGGCAGACACTTAACCCAGTGAGCCACCTGGGCGCCCCTCTTCCAGACTTTTAAAATATAATTCTAAATTTGCATTATATGCGGAGTGCCCGGGTGGCTCAGTCGTTAAGCGTCTGCCTTCGGCTCGGGTCATGGTCCCAGGGTCCTGGGATCGAGCCCTGCATCCAGCTCCCTGCTTGGTGGGAAGCCTGCTTCTCCCTCTCCCACTCCCCCTGCTTGTGTTCCCTCTCTTGTTGTCTCTCTCTCTCTGTCAAATAAATAAATAAAATCTTCAAAAAACTTCTTTGAAGAAGACTCTATTATATGCATATATGTACCTATAGAAACTATTACCTATAGTATTTTTGTACTATTATATGATGTATTATAAATTACATATGTGACATCACACTTCTTACATACTCCTAAGTTTTTTAACTTAATCTTTTTAGAGATTCTTTCCCATGACTTAACATATGATTTAGCTTATTCTGACCGAGTTGCGTAGTTTTCCAAACCTTGGATTATACAATCGTTTGTTTAACCATTCTTTATGACTGAAAACATAGGGTTTTCTCACACATTTTTTTTTTTTTTTGCTGTTTAAACACTTCTGCCATTAACATCCTTAAACAGCCCTGCAGTACAGACTTTAATATTTAAGTGCAAATGTTAATATTTAGGATATCGACAAGTAGAATTACAAATGAAATTTGATTGGTAGGCAGATATATTGTCAAACTATGCTGCAAAACACCTCTGCCAATTTACTCATCTACCAAGAGTTTAAGAGGGTTCCAGCTTCTCTAAACCTCAGTCACCACCTGATCTTGAAGGGGAGCAGAATTTGTCACCTCACAGTGTGCCCCTTTGGAGTAAGGATTATTTTAGTCTGATTATTTAAGAAACTGCAGACACAGGAGAAGCCCTGAAAACCAAAACCCGAGTAAAAGTTTTATAAGAGACATTTACATTTATGAGGGTTGCCTCCATTTGTAAAGGTTTCTCCTTCTGTAGCAGGAAAAAAAGGATGACTCTAAATCTCTAGAAACTTACTTATGAAGAAGGCAGAGACTAGGGTCTGCATAACAGCTTCACCCTTGTTTCCTGCACCTTTCCTGGTAACCTCCCCAAACAGACTCTCCGTCCCTAACAGCCCCCCCTCTTTTTTTTTGTCTTTAGCTGAAGATGATATTTAAAGTGCTGGCTTCAGCCATGTTGGGGAGTTATTCAGTCTTCCTGGGTATGTCCCATGTAAACAGGAGGCATGTGTGTTATTAAACTCTTGATTATTTCTCTTCTGTTAATCTTTTTATTAAAGGGGTGTCTTAGCCAAGAATCCAGAAGAGTAGAGGGAAAATTATTTTTCCTCCCCCAACAATGTTGTCAAACTTTACATTTTTACCAAACTAATTGGTAAAAAATAATATTTTACTCTTATTTTAATTTTCATTTTCCTTAACACTACTTTAATGGGGCATCTTTTCATAACATTTGCCCATTTGCATTTAATCTCAATGCAAGTACCAATTTCTATATCTTACTCAGTTTTCTAATGGGTTGCATGTCTTCTTCTCTTTAATGTGTAGAAATTCCTCATATATTTGGATACCACACCTTTCACTGCTATATGGGATGCAAATTATTTTTCCCCAGAGTGGCAGACACTGTTGGTTGGCTACCAAGCAGTCTTTCCTGACTCCCTTGTCCATTTTATTTCTCCTGCTACAAAGGCTGAAAAAGATGGATTTGCTTGCCCCACCTCCTTTGCAACCAGGAATGGGCACATTAGTCACTCTGGGCTAATGTAATCAAGAGGCCATAAGCCTATAGAAGGGAAAGTGGGAAGATGGGACAAGCTTGGGGGACCATCCACCTCTAAATCTTTTGCTGAGCAAACAATAAATATCTAAATGTCCCGGTGGTTTACACTACTGTGTCAGTCGAATTTTCTGTTCCTTGTAGCTAGTGCAATGCATCCCAATTAATATACCATTCTGGCACAAACTCTTTAACTTTTTCTGTGCATCTTTAATGATTGGTTTTTCACTGCAGGTTTTGTTCAAATGTGACAATTTGGCTCATAGCTATTCATGCTGGAGGCACCATGTCTAAAAGCCTGGAGCCTTTTATATTTGTAACTTATTTTGCACCTTATCCTTAACCTTCAACACTGAGCACATGACAAGAATTCAATACATTTTTGTGGATGTTAACTTCCACAAAATAAGAAAGGGTTAGCCTAGGCAAAGGGAATATGGCTCATTCACCCATACCTTCCTACAGCTGTTTTGTAGTTTATTGGCACAAAACACCCACGTGTAAATTCTTGAATGAGAATTTACCTATGTTAAATCATTAGCCAGGGTTTATTGCATATTGTTTTCAGATACTATTTCTTGAATAGTTTATTATACTTTAAATATTTGAACATTTTAATAACTTTTCTCCTATTTTATATCTTTCTTTCCAAGTCAGAGCTCAACCCTTCTCTTTCACTTCTCTGCTTTTTTCTCATTACAAAGTTTGACTCTTAGGTCATCTGTAAATATTTTATAACTTGTTCCAGCAGTATTGCAGATGAAAAAACTTGAAAACCCTCCAGCTAAAAAAGCTTATTAATGCTGCTTAAAATAAAACAAACATTATTATAATTAAGAACTGAATGCATAAGTCCCAGGAATAAAGAATAAAGAAAAACCAGAGACGCAAGCATGCGCACAGAGACTGCCCTGGGGGAGGACGGGGAAAAAGGTTCAGGATTGCTGCAAAGCTTTTACTGTATAGCCCACACAAAGCAAGGAAATGTGAACTTGAGCCTATGATAGGTGGGGGCAGGGCTGAAAATGAAATGTTTAAAGCTGAGGAACTTGAAAAGCTTCACTGTGAGTCAGGTAGGGGAGAAAACAAACAAACAGTAAAAAATAGCAGGTGGATGACCAAGATGTTGCTTCCAATGTTCCAATGTAGCTATGGGAGGAGTTGGAAATGTCTTTGCTAAGAAATATTACCCAGAAGCTGATTCTCAGACATTCTAGAGATCAGAATTCATCCTGTCTGTCAGGAGCAAACAAAACTCCAGAGTCAAACATCTAAGGTGGATTTCAGTTGGTTGTCTACCCAGGAGCTTAGCAGAAGCAGGCACAGATATTCTCTGGAGGAATACAGCCCCAAACTGGCTCACAGTATCCCCTGAGATAAAATTTCAAGTAATACAGCTCAAATATACAGCCCCCCAAAATCACACAGAACATATGGAAACAAGATAGCATGAGTAACATCAGCAGAAAAAAAAAATGGCAGACTCAGAAACACATACAATGCAGATATTGAAATGATCAGATAAAAAAATAAACTATACTTAAAATATTGAAAGAAAAAATAGTTTTGAAGTATTACAAAAGAAGAAAGAGTATAGAAATGCCCAGAAGTTTTGAAAAGGAACCAAATATAACTTCTAGCTGTGTTAAATATAGTCATCAAAATCAGAAATGCAATGGATAGGTTAAACAGCATATTAAACATAGCTAAATATAGAATACACTAGAAACTAAATTTGAAGAAATTACACAGAAGAAGCCTGGAGATAGAAGCAGAAATAAATAAAAAAAATTAAGAGATGTGAGAGTAAAAAAATACATCAGTTGAATTTCAGAAAAACATAATAGAGATGATAGGAGAGAGGCAATATTTGAAGAGTTAGTGACTAAGAAAACTCCAAATTTAATGAGAAACAATGCCATCGAAACTCATGAAGTCATAAGTTTTCCAAAATGGCAGATTATCTACATCAAAACCCCACACTAGAGCATACCATAGTGAAACCTCAGATCACTAAAGACAAAGGGATCTTGCAAACAAGATCTTCCCGTTTATTAGTTTGGAAAGTTGTCTCACTGCTTTAATTAAGGCCAATATTAAAAATTTTAAAGCAAGACAGGAGGCTTATTATTCTCTTATATTAAAATCTGAGCTGATAATCGGTTCAGTGTTCTAGAGTAGCTTTACCACGTAAGGCAACGTGGAAGCTCAGTTGCTTCCATTTTATTGCTCTGCTGTGTTCTAGGACATTGCTTACCAAAGTGAACCACTACCACATGTTCCCAGAGTAGTATGTTGAGAGGGGTGAGGATGGATAAGGAAGTTATTTTGTTTTCATTTAAGAACAACGTCTAGGTTGACTGCATATCCCTTTTCTCTCACTGGCCAGAACTTGGTCATAAGGTGATACCCACTTGTACAGATGCTAAGAAGTCAAGTGCCTAGGTGAATGGCCACATACTTAGCTAAAACTCGGGGAATTCTACTATGAAAAGAAGCAGTGGCAATGAATGCAGGAAGTACAATCAACAATCTCTGTAACAACCATCAAAACTATCTTTTGATAATATGGGAAATAAAAGCATTTTGCGATGAACAAAAATTGAAAATTTACTATCAATAGTCTCTCATTAAAGGAACATCTTGGGGCACCTGGGAGTCATAGTTGGTTAAGTGTCCGACTCTTGGTTTTGGCTCAGGTCATGATCTTGGGGTCCTGAGATTGAGCCCCGTGGAGGGCTCCGTGCTCAGCAGGGAGTCTGCTTGAGATTATCTCTCTCCCCCTCTCTCTGACCCTCTCCCTGCTTGCTTGCACACTCTCTGTCTCTCATAAATAAATAAATAAGTAAGTAAGTAAGTAAGTAAGTAAGTAAATAGAAGGAACATCCAAAGGGTATATTCCAGAAGAAATAAAAATGATACCAGAAGATATTGTGAGCAAAGAAATAGCAAGTATAGAGGCAAGTTTTAACACATAGTAATTGATAACAAGTACTAAAAAAATGTCTAGTTTGTGATGTTAAAAAAATACTGGATAGCAACAGTGCATAATTTATAAAAAGGATGATCCAAGAGAAATAAATTCCAAGAAAATCTATCTGTTGAAATAGGGTGAAAATCTTGATTCTTTTTAGACTTTGTCAAGCTAAATATGTTTGTTAAAATCTCTTCATTGACTACTAAAAGAACAGCTACGGAGAGTATGATTTCCAAATTAGGGGAGGGGAGAAGAAAAGAATAACAACAAAAAGCCAAAAAGTGTAAATAAGTAGATAAAACCTCAACCAACCATGAAAGTCACATATATACATCATGTGGGACAAATAGAAAGCAAAAAGTAAGGTGATATTTATAGGAATATTTGCCCAAAGAGGTTAATTATCACAAACAACAGAATGAATGGACTAAACTCTAAAAAAATTACAAAACCAGATTGAAAACAAAACCTAGCCATATACTATTTAAACAGAACTCATCTCAAACTTAAAGACAACAGAAAGACTGAAACTAGAAGGATGAAGAAAATGGGCATTAAGGAGGGCAGGCGATGTGATGAGCACTGGGTGTTATATGCAACTGATGAATTATTGAACTCTACATCTGAAACTAATGATGTACTATATGTTCGCTAATTGAATTCAAATAAAAAATATATACATATACCCGGAAAATAACCCAAAAGAGAAATGATGATATTGCAAGTCACTAGCAAGATGATTGTTCTCAATTTTTTGTACACTGTAACACAGTCTCAGGATATACAAAGCAGAATTACAAACAGAATTTGACAGATTGAAATTGAAGTAGAAGATTTTAAACATCTATCTCAGCAATTGAAAGATAAAGAATTAATGCAGATAAAGAAGATTCTAACAACATAATTTACAGTTTGATTTACTGGATATTTATATTTAGAACTCTTAACTCCACAATTAGAAAACACACATTCTTCTAAAGCATACATGGAACAGCAAAAAAACTTGACAAAAGGCCACAAAGCAAATGTCAAAGAATCAACAAATGTCTAAAAATTGGTACTATGGAGACTATCTTCCATAAAAAAGTGCAATAAAATTAATACAACAAAAAAATAAAATTGCACATATGATCGGAAATTTAAAAAGACACTTCTAAGTGAACTGTGGCTAAAAAGAAGGAATAAAGACAAACATAAAAAATGATAGCTCACAGAAATATTAAATTTAACTACATTGGACTTAAAATTTCTAGACAATAAAAAGTCCCATAAACAACAAAGAAGCCACAGACCAGGAAATGATATTTGCAAACCATATCATTAATAAAGGATTAGTTTCCAGAATACATAAAACCACTTAGAAACTAATAAGCAAAAAATCTGCACAACAAAATCCCAGAAAAGTTTATAAACAGGTATTTATATAGAAAGGAATTTAAATGACTCAGAGACAAATGAAAAATTGCTCCATCTTACCAACACAAAGGGAGTCTTATTTAAAATAACAACCACAGGGGCGCAGGGTGGCTCAGTCGGTTGACTCTTGGTTTCAGCTCAGCTCATGATCTCAGGGTCTTGCGATCAAGCCCCAAGTTGGGCTCCATGCTGGGTGTGGAGTCTGCTTGAAATTCCCTCTCCTTCTGCCTCTTCCCCCATTTGTGCTCTCTCTCTCTCAAATAAATGAATAAAATCTTTTTTTTTTTTTTTAAAGAAGTCTATACAGCCTTGTGGCTAAAAGCTTAGATTTTATTTTTTTTAAGATTTTTATTTGTTTATTTTTGAGAGAGAGAGAGAGAGAGCATGGAGGGGAGGGGCAGAGGGAGAGAGAGAATCTCAAGCAGACTCCTGATGTAAGGCTCAATCTCCCGACACCGTGAGATCATGACCTGAGAGCCAGAGAGCACAAGTTGGGGGTGGCGGGTAGAGGGAAAGGGAGAAGCAGATTCCCCGCTGAGCAAGGGGCCCAATGTGGGGCTCGATCCCAGGACCCTGGGATCATGACCTGAGCCAAAAGCCAACGCTTAACTGACTGAGCCACCCAGGCGCCCCTCTTTAGGCAAGTTTCTTAACATCTCTGTGCTTTGGTTTGCTCATAGGATTAAGTACGTGTTTAGCACAGTGGCAAGCACATATTAGACACGCAAGTGATAGCTATGAATATTATTAAACAACATTTAAGTCTGAATGAGGCAAGACTTACTGGTGGGCCTGCTGGTCCCAGAGTCCCGGTATTGACTTCAGAACAGGAGCAGGAATGTGGTAGCTCTGGGCAAGTCTCCTCATCCCTCTGAAGGGAGAAAAAAAAAATAGCATAACTGTTAACAAGACAACCTATACAAATAGCTTTATGGACTCAAAGAAAACACTTTAAGACACTTAAAAAAAAAACTTTCAAGTGAACATTGGTGTGGAAAGGCAAAGAATATTCTCTCCTGCCCACAAAATATTTTCCTTAAAGAAAAATGAATGAGTGTCTAGTGAGTCATTGATAATCATCATTACCAAAGGATGTTGATAAAATGAGCTTGGGGATGTAGGTGAAGAAAGGAAGGCAGAAGTGGGTATAAAAGATTCTGGTTACTATTTCATTCAGTTTGAGTAGGAGTATTCTATGAACTAAAGGTCTTGAACACTTTCTTATTTCTATTTCAAAGGATTAAAAAAAACATGTTGGAATGGTCGATCAGAACAACTGCATCTACACTAAAACACATAAAACAAAATGAAAACAGTGCTTAAATGCATCATCAAGTCCTTGTAACAACTTTCCTTATGACTCACGTTCTGTCGTTGAACATAAGGAAACACCAACAGCATCCATCTAAAGCTTTGGGATAGGAGCTCATTTTTCTTCTCTTGCACAATTTTATTGCCACATGACATTACAAGATAGATTATGAACATCAGTCTAACATCTCTGGATGAGTAACTGGGGTATGAAGACAGAGCACCTGCTAACAGCTATCACGCAATTTGTGGCTATCCCATTTGAAGTACCAGCCAAAAAGAAGTCTGCACCGGGATAAGAAACTGCAGACCTTCATAGGGTTCACCAGTCCCGTTGGACAGGGAGAAAATAAGCTTCACTTTTTAAGAATCAGGGGAAAAGTAAAGCTGGAACTGAACAGAGCACGGATGATAACTAAATGATCAAGTGGAAAATAATCTCAGTCTCTGAAACGTTCACAACGGAAACCCAGGAAATGTTGAGTAGAGGGCCCATGTATACTATATATACTTTTCTCTAAATGTTGGACAACAGTCAAAGCTTTCAGCTCATTATAGGAAACCCCCCTGCTTGGGTTATACTTGGTAGTAATAATGATAAAAAGATTGATTTTCTGTAACATCACACAGGTTATACAGATTATGACTACAATTTCAGAACTGTGTCCCAAGATGCCTTGGGGCACCTTAGCAAACTTACAGGGGCACCATGAACATTTTAAAACCTCAAGAGAATTAGCAATATTCGGCACCCATTGGACCTCTTACGAACCACTAGCTCAAGGTAGATCATGATCTTAACATTAGATATTGAAATACTTTTCTGATGATGTCATATACTTGCAAATCTGGGGTTCTGGCAGTTGCTGTGATGGAAAACAACTACCATGGAAAAAATCAATGTGGAAAAAGAAGTGAGGTGGCAACGTCCAATCAGATTCCAACGTATGAAAAATTGGGTACTCCTGACAGGCTCATCCATCCCATTCCTAAGTTATTCTGGTTATTCAGGAATAAAATAACAATCCCATTTTCTTCTTTCAATTCATGTGTATTATTTTTTCATATGGCTACTGAGTTCTTAGAGCATAAACACTTAAGATTTTTGGACCTAATGGATTCATATATGGAATTGTTTGGCATTTTTTTGGCTTAGTGGTACCATGAAAAAAATTACTGCAACACCAAAGGTTTCCTGAACCAGGAAGTTTGAGAACCTCTGGACTCTGTGTAGATGGCACCCCCTGGAGGTGTGCAACTCCCGCCACGCATGTCAGTATGTCCTGCTGATGTCAGACACGTCTCCTTCTTAACCTCTTCTGATTTTCATTATCATCACAATGAATTGCCTTGTTATGAGTTTTATGAAATAGCATTTAATTTTCAGAGAAAATCAAATACAACTTTAGAACATTTCAATAAAGAACAGACCTATATAAAAGAAGAATTCTTACCAGGCCTGGAAGTTCACAGCATTTGTCTCTATTGGCCCATGATGTGGAACAGATAATATCAAACATCTGTAACTGGAACTGCAATTTAAAACAAAATTGTCATTCAATAAAAAATAGGTACACTCCGTCTATAATTATGATTTCATATCCTGTATCACGTAATAGAACTGATACATTTGTAACATAACTTTACAGTAAATAAAGTCATTCTAACAATATCAAATTGATTTTGTTCCTCAGACACACAGTGATTTAAGATTTTGTCTATAGTTACTCCATCCAGCCTCTAAATTCCCATATTTATCACAACTTCTCATCTCTGCCTGAAGGATCTTAGCACCCCTGTTGAAACTCGCCCCGTTCTGCCCTCATGGTCATGACCAGGCCTCTGCCACCCCACAACACCCCATGTAGCTCTTTCCTGGCACGTCTCCCACCATACAGTGTGATTATTTATATTAACTCCTCCTTAGACTGTGAGCTCTTCAAGGGACAGAGAACCACTTCATCTTTGTGTCCCCATCGTATGTGGGAGGTAGTAGGGATTCATGAAACCTTGTCAAATTAATTCTGACTTCAATTGCTTATGCATACATTCAACAAATTTTTCTTTAGTGTGTAACACAAGCCAGATACTACATCAAACTTTAGAATATGAAAATGAACAAAACCAAAATCCTGCCCTCAGAGATCTTACTGGGAGCGAAAGGTAGGCACATGAATGCTGTTTACAACATTGTAAGTGTTGTGACAAATTCACAAATAGTATTGTGAGAATCTGTGCTGATGTATTTTTATTTAAGCCATTGATCATGCCATAAATATTAGTCTTATTCTACTCATGTATGTTGGCAAAACCCAGTGTACATTTTGAAATATACAGGAACATCATTATAATATTATTAAGGGCTGACATTAGCTTCATGACCCAACCAATCCTAATATTATATTTCTTCTGATATTATTTTTGAGTATTACAAGTGTCACCGATTACAGAGCTAGGAGAAGGATGGAATCTTTTCATTTTAAATCTACAAACTTCCTTTAGCAAGTGGTGTTTTCAGCAAGTGCTAAAACCTTTCTTGGTGCCTTATTTTCTCCCCCAAATACTACTCATCCCTGTCAGGGGTCCCGTAGATGAAAATGAGAATACCTAAGTAGAAAGTACTACAAAATAGTTACTCACAATGCATGCAGCATTACAGAAGAGCCTGCTCTATCTGACAGTAAAGAGAAGAAAATCAAGCTTTCTCTTGTAATATGTAAGAACTGTGCTTTGCTGCAAATACGCTTTCCCAAGTGAGGTTTGCCAGATTAGTAAAGTAAAGCTTAAATTTTGAAAGCAGATCCATGAATTAAGGCATCGTGTTTTTTCTGTTGGCTTTTTTCTATATACAACTATTGAGTTGTTTGAAGAAATATGTGCATGGCTCGCCTCTCTTTTTTTTCTCCAGATTAAAGAAAAAAGTTCCCAATAGGTAGGATATCGGAGTCCGTGGAGGGCAAACATACAACAAAATAAAATTTAAAAATTCAGGTTTTAAGGTTTTGGGACCAAGAAAAAATAAGTTTTTCAAATTAAAACATTTTTAAGGAATGTGGATGCTGATTTTTATGAACGATAGCAACAGAAGTATTTCAAGGACCATAGGGGTGAGGAAGCTATGGAGCTAGACTGCCTGGGTGTAAGCCTCGAATCCTCCTCTCACAAACTAAGTCATTTTGAACAAATTATGTAATGTGTTCAAGTCCAAGTTTTCATTTGTAAAATTAATATAATAATAGTGGCTCTTTAATAATAGCTATTCATTAGTGTAATAATAGTAGGTATAACAGTAAAATGAGTTAATGTAGGGAAATATGTATAACAGTGCCTAGAATATAGTTATTATAAATAATAAGTATTATTATTTTAAGATTTTATTTATTTATTTATTTATTTATTTATTTGAGTGAGAATGAGCAGGGGGAGGAGCAGAGGGAGAAGGACAAGCAGACTCCAATGAGTCTGAGCACAGAAGCCAATGCGGGGCTCAATCTCACGACCCTGAGATCATAACCTGAGCCACATCAGGTCATGCTTAACCAACTGAGCCACACAGGTGCCCCTAAATATTATTTTAATGGAGCATGTACAGCCCTTTCATTATTGAATTCTTTAAGGTGCAGAAGAATAGAATACAAAGGCCAAAAGAGTAGAATCTAAATAAAAGTAATGCATACTGAGGGCAGAAATATAACAGTAGTTTGTTTCCACAATAATTGTATCTGTTTAATACTTTGGTTGAGAAAAATCTAAGCAAATAATGGCAACAATAGCAGTGGGCATTTGTTGAAAAACTACAATGTGCCAGGCACTATCTTAAGGACTTTGCTTGTATCATACAATCTTTAGATCACCACTATGAGGTATATATAATAAGTAATGCCAACCCCATTCTGCAGATTGCGACCTGGGAACAAAGAACCTAAGAAATGTAAGCACGTGTTGAAATTGGAGATCTGGTTGGGATTTGAATAGCATGTTTCATTTTCTTGTAGTTCATTTTGCAGTGAAAGGATCTTTGGTCTAATGTTTAAAATGCGGATACCCCAGCCTAACTAACTTTACAATGCCATTTGTCTGGGGGCATTTATTAAATGGGGCCCATTATGACAGTATTAGATAGATCCAGTTCAATCTAAGTCATTCATCCATTAAGAAATTCCCCATTTCTGAATAGAGCCCTCAGTGTAAAAGCATTTTATTGAATGGAAAGATGCATGTAAAGGAAAGGACTTTCATTAGCCCCAGTAAGGACCAGGCTTTCTTGAAGTTTTTCAAATAAACATTTACCACCTAATCGCCTAAAACACTATGATGTCTACACACACACCTTTGGCTAAACTTATGTCCCATTGAGTTACTGGGATCCTTCTGAGTTCATCTTATTTATTCAAGGGGTTGAATGCCTACTAAGTGCTGAATGAAGCCAATACTATCATTTGAGGAATGCTTGTGGGTTGCCTTTTCTTTTTCAAGTTTGATGAAGTCAGCAGCCTTTTGTGTTTGTGTGTGTGGATACAACAAATTTATTCATAATTGTTTTGCATTCGTAATAGCTTAGATTCCTCAGCCATTATTTAGGGACTTCTTTCCAAGGCACATTTCCGGGGCTTGATTAAAAAAACCCTCTGGCTTTTATTCCAAAAGCAATGACATACATATTTGTAGAGAAATTACGTAGGAAACAGTACAGACATGTCAAAAGATTTTATATTTGAGTGTCTGAAAATGCAAGACAATGCAGTTGAAAATGAGCAAGAGTCAGACTCTTTTTACTTTTCGTAACTTCTTTCCTTTCTAACTGAACATTATAAAAAATATATGTGCGAAAAAGAGAGCAAGAGGAAAGGGATGCGTGAGCTCCTACTTTCACCTTTTATAATACCTTCCAAGGGAATGCTTAGCCAATTACAATTATTGGACCTTTTGCTCTGAGTGTAACACAAAAGGCAAGTCATTTGGGGTCAAATGTTAGCATGAAAATAAGATTAAAATATTTCTCATCCGTTGAGTCACTGTGATCTGTGAATGAGAATAAAAATGTAGCCTGGCTCAACTTTCCACTCATTACCACATTTTATCCTCTGATTTTTCTCCAGCATAGCATAACTAAGCTTGTAATTTGAAGTCAAGCTATACCTAAAATTATACAAATATTTAGAGAGATTTACATTGCACAGGAATACTGGAGAAAGAGCACGGAGGACGTTGGCCACCTTCTGCTTTAATTTGGTGTTTAACTTTTATTGACCCCGCGTGCTGGGCCCATAACTTTTATTGACCCCATCTCAAAGCTAAGATTTATTAAGCATCTACTCCTTCCCAGCTATTTAACATGGTGTTTTTACTTGCTTTCAATTTATTGAATTTAAGGGAAACCATAAGGGCACTAATTCAATGAAGAGATGAAAATTAACAGCCATTGTATCTATTGGTAGTCATTAAAATGTTTAGGTGTAGGCATACTTTGTGGGGGAACATTTTGATTGCATTTACTTTCAAGGTCAGAACTGAAATAATGGTGTCTCTGAACATGTCAGGGAACAGACAGGGCATACACACAGACCAAACTCCCTCCTCTGCTTTAAGTTCCTTAATGATCAGCCTGACCCACTGGAAGAGAGCTTAGCATGGTAGGCAGGTATCTCTGTGCAAGTCAGATACAGTCTCATATCTTATTTTCCTCACTTTTTGAAAGGGGATCCCTCTCTAACTTCTTCAAGTCTCAGTTTCTGAATCTATAAAGTGCGGATAATATTAAGTGTCTCTTCCTGTGGTTATTGGAAGATTATACAAGATAATCTCAGAAAAGCACACACTGCCTGGTCCATCGCAGGCATGCAATAAATATTAGCTACTATTATCATTTTAAGGATTAAAGTATATAATCATAGGAAAACATGATTATTTTCTTATAGTTTAAAAACACTTGTTTCTATAGCATCATTGACTAGTCTACTGTTGATTCCTACATAAAAGCTTTAACTCAGTAAGTCATGTTATAAAAAAACTCTGTAACATAACTTGTATTTGTTTTTATTTACATAGCAGAGGCCCAAACAAAAGTTAATTGGATAATCATAAAAATGTTAGATTTGAAATGGGAAAGAAAGACACTAAGAACATGATCACACGCCAGAAGCTCAAAATATTTCTAAGATCATCTCTGGCAGCATTATAATTTCATCACGTATTCAGAAAAGGTAGAAGAAAATTCTTAGGAGAGAGAAGAACAGAAAGGAGAAACACAGTCGTTAAGTTTCTTCCCATGTGTGTTTTGATGGCTAAATTAAGCCAATTTATTGGCTTAGTCCCACTAGGGACTCTTCGCTATCTATAACATCTCGCATTACTGAACACAAGCTGTTTTTTGTTGTTTTTTTTTTAAAGATTTTATTTATTTATTTATTAGAGAGCGAGTGAGAGAGAAACAGCATGAGAGAGGAGAGGGTCAGAGGGAGAAGCAGGCTCCCCGCTGAGCCGGGAGCCCGATGTGGGACTCAATCCCAGGACCCTGGGATCATGACCTGAGCCGAAGGCAGTCGCACAAGCTGTTTTTATTACAAATGTGAGCAACTTTGATATAGTAGTTACTGCATCCCTAAATCCATTAATCTCTCCTCCACTCAACTTTGGTTTAAAAAGAATCTATTTTCTTTAAGGACTTAATATTTAGAGTTTTCCCATCATCTGGCATTTTTTGAACCACTGCTGAATTTGCCAGGGAATGCTGACCTATAAACTACTAATCACTCTTATATGATAATTACTCCTGGAATAATCCAAAACTTGCACATTACATGTCCCCTTTTGCTCGGTATTGGGGTACAGATGTAAATCAAGATTATGTTACCAGTTTGTGACTTCGAAATTGAAAACTGAAGACTTGAAGCTTCTCTCTTGCTTTGGACTCAAACAGTTAATAACCCAAAAGAGCAAGTAAGTTTCCAATCACATTCTTGAGATCTAATCTAATATTATCCACTTCAACGTAATCAAATTCTTCAATAAGTGGGCAGACTGAAAATCTATTTAGCAATCCTTTGTAGACTTCTAGATTCTAACAAAAGCCACAACTTTGTTCTTAGTAGCCTTACAAAGAACTCTTTAATTATTGACTTCTATAAATTCCCCTTTGTCTACTACAGGCTGGAAGTTACCACAGAGAGTGCTCTGTTTAATTGCTTTTCTTTCATGCCCCAAAGTAAAGATTTATTACCGGTAGACTTAAAGCCTACAGGCACTTTTGCTTTCAGAAATAAATTCCACGATATTTAATTGGTCATATATTTGGACTACCATTATTACATAGGTTATACTCTGAAATATAATTAATATAATTGTAATTATAAAACTGTAATTTTAAAATACAAATTATAATTAGGTGAAGGTAGGATATATATATATTTATAACTTGTCTATTATCAATACCACCTATGGAATACAATACATACAAAACAACGTTTTAAGAAAAAACATGACAAAATTCAAATAGATGACATTCTATTTAATTTCTATCAAGTGTTTCTTGAGAACTTGACCTGTTCATCTGAATTTATTAGATACTGTGGGGTAGAAGGAGGTAGATGTAAACGAAGACCATGACCTGGTTTCTATTTTAAGATTTATACTCTGGCTAGAGGCAAAATGAAAATATTCAGAAGAGCAAGAAAATAATAGATGGCTACAAATAATCAAGTGTTAAGCATTAGAGGTTTAGAAAAGGTGAAATGGAGATGGTAATATTGACATCCTTTAGGAATAGCTGCTCTTCATCGAATGCTACTAAGTATCAGGGATTTTATATGCGTTATTTCTAAAAAAATAATAATAATATTAATACTAAGTGATTTGGGCCCAGAATTTCAAACACCTAGAATTGTTTCTCTTTCTTAAATTGGAGCCTATTCATTCATCCATTGAAGCATCCATCTATATACATCCATTTATCCCTACAAGATAATCCCTAGTTTGCTAATTATGGAGCCTTATAAATTCTGGAGTGTGCTATCATAAAAGTCTTTTATGTGAAGCAGAAGTTGGTGTGTTTCTTAATCAGCATGAAATACAAAACATTAAGAGTCGACAACTCCTCGATATAATGTAAACATTCTTTTTTTTATAGTGAAAATATTTATATTTAGATCCAACAGCTGGACTCAGTTTAGTGATCCCAATTTTGTCAGCAACATTTAAAGCATCATAGTCAGGAGCCAAACATATGCTTTCTTCTCTCCACTGGGCTTGATCAAGGTACTGACCTTGGCCATGACAATGTCATAGAGCTCCTTCACAGCCCGTTTGATCTAGTACTTGCTGGCCTTGACATCTACAATGAAGACAAGTATGTTGTCTTCTATTTTCCTCATGCTGACTTGGTGGTCAGAGGGAACTTGAGGATGGCATAGTAGTCAAGCTTGTTTCTTCTAGGGGTGCTCTTTCAAGGATATTTGGGCTGCCTGCAGAAATGCAGGACCTTGGGCCCTCAGCAGGTAGGGGACATGTGAATCTTTTGTGGATGTTTCTGTGTGTGTGTGGGGGGACAACTTTCAGCACCAGTTTCTTGGCCTTCTAAGCTTTGGCTTTGGGAGGAGAAGGGGCTTCCTTCTTCACTTTTGGCACCATCCTCATGAAAGGGTCATAATGTAAACATTCTTAAAAGTCCCTTACCATAACTGAAAACAAGAAAGCCTTCCATAGCTTTTATATTCTCTCTTTCCAAACATCTATCCCATGGGTTCTCCAAAGGTAAGTTAAAACAAAAGTACTTTTAAAGATACATCAAGAAAAAGATGGCAGAGGAATAGGGGACCCTATTCCAACCGGTTCCCAGAATTGAGCTGGATATCTACCAGACCACTCTGAACATCCATGAAATCAGCCTGTGATGTAAGAATATAGATCTGGATCTCTACAAACAGAATATCGCAGGCGGTTGGTTTCAAGGTACAAAGTGGGAAGCCATGATTCCACGGGCAGATATTGGAGGATAAATGGCAGGGGGAGGGAGCCACGCCCTTGGGATCCTACACCACCAATGAGCAATAGCCTCCTGCACTGGGGATGGGGCACAGAGTTGCAGACTGGTAGCTGGGGGGAAAGGACTTTAGGGCAGTCCCCCTGATGAAAACCCAGAGCGGTGGGGCCGTGCGTGCACTCTGGGGGTGGCTGGCGGTTTTGGAAGCACAAAGGGCAGAGATGTGCCCTGACCTGGAGGTGAGGACTGGGAGCGCTGCTGAGGGGCGCACAACACAGGACGCTGCAGTTTATAGCAGCACAGACAGAAAGAGAGATAGTATGACCTGGACAGCTCACTGAAGAACAGACTGCAATCTCTCTGCTCTGAGGCAGAGGGTTGGAAACGGTCTCTTCTGCTCTGACTTGCGGAAGAGACTCAGAAAGCTGCCAGGGAAAGCCACCAGGGAACAAAAGCCCCCAAAAGCTGGTTTCCACTGAGCCCATCCCCCGCCACAGGGGGCAGGGCAACTTTGCCCAAACAGGGTTGCCTGAATAACAGTGCGGCAGGCCCCTCCCACAGAACACAGGCTGGGAAAAGAAGAGGCCAGTAACCCTAAGGTCCCTATAAAACAGGTGTATCTTGCTTGGGTTGTGGTCAATAATTTGGACTCTATACCTTCTCTCAGCCATCCCTCCACAGAATGAGTAGGAGGAGGAACCCCCAAAATAGGAAAGACTCAAAGACTGTGATTTATGCCACAGATTTACAAATGGATTCAGCTATACCAAGATGTTGGAGATGGAATTCAGGGTAGCAATTGTGAAGACAATACCTAGAATGGAGAAATCAATTAATGGCAATACAGAGTCTCTAAGGGCAGAAATGAAAGCTGAATTGGCAGAACTTAAAAATGCTATCAATGAGATCCAATCTAATCAGATAATCTAACAGCTAGGGTAAGAGAGGCAGAATAACAAATTAGTGATCTAGAAGACCAATTAATAGATAAGAAGAGAAAAGAGGAGGCCAGGAGAAACAACTCAAAATCCATGAAAATAGAATCAGAGAAGTAAGTGACACCATGAAATGTTCCAATGTCAGAATTATTGGGATCCCTGAGGAGTGGAGAGAGAGAGAGGACTGGAAAATATATTTGAGCAAATTGTAGCTGAGAACTTCCTTAATCTGGGGAATGAAACAAATATTCATGTTCTAGAGGCAGAGAGGACCCCTCCCAAGATGAAGGAAAATGGGCCAACACCCCGGCATATAATAGTAAAACTCACAAATCTTAGAACCAAGGAAACCATCTTAAGGGCTGCTAGGGGGAAGAGATTCCTTACGTACAGAGGGAGGAACATCAGAATAACGTCAGAGCTATCCACAGAGACCTGGCAAGCCAGAAAGGCCTGGCAAGCACATTCAGGGTACTAAACGAGAAGAACACGCAGCCAAGAATACTTTACCCAGCAAGGCTGTCATTTAAAATGGATGGAGAGATGCAGAGCTTCCAAGACAGGCAGAAACTGAAAGAATATGTGACCACTAAGCCGGTCCTGCAAGAAATATTAAGGGGGGGTTTCTATAAAAGGAGAAAGACTCCAAGAGTGATATAGAACAGAAATTTACAGGGACAATCTATAAAAACAAGGTCTTCACAGGCAACATGATGACAATAAATTCATATCTTTCAATAATCACTCTCAGTGTGAACGGCCTAAATGCTCCCATAAAACGGCACAGGGTTGCAGATTGGATAAAAAGACAGGACCTATCCATATGCTGTCTACAAGAGACTCATTTTGAACCTAAAGATACATCCAGACTGAAAGTGAAGGGATGGAGATCCATCTTCCATGCCAACAGACCTCAAAAGAAAGCTGGGGTAGCAATTCTTATATCAGACAAATTAGATTTTAAACTAAAGACTGTAGTTAGAGACACAGAAGGGCACTATATCATTCTTAAAGGGTCTATGCAACAAGAAGATCTAACAATTGTAAATACCTACGTCTCCAACATGGGAGCAGTCATCTACATAAGCCAACTGTTAACCAAAATAAAAAGTCATATTGACAACAATACGTTAATTGTAGGAGAGTTCAATACTCCGCTCTCAGCAATAGACAGATCATCTAAGCAGAAAATTAACAAAGAAACAAGAGCTTTGAATGACACACTGGACCAGATGGACCTCATAGATATATACAGAACATTCTACCCTAAAACAACAGAATACTTACTCTTATCAAGCGCACATGGAGCTTTCTCCAGAAGAGACCACATACTGAGTCACAACTCAGGTCTCAGCTGATACCAAAAGATTGAGATTATTCCCTGCATATTCTCAGACCATAATGCTTTAAAACTGGAACTCAATCACAAGAAAAAATTTGGCAGAAATTCAAACACTTGGAAGCTAAAGTCCACTCTGCTCAAGAATGTTTGGGTCAACCAGGAAATCAAAGAACTTAAACAATTCATGGAAGAATGAAAACACATCATTCCAAAACCTATGGGATACTGCAAAGGCAGTCCTAAGGGGGAAATACATAGCCATCCAAACCTCACTCAAAAAAATAGAAAAATCCTGAATTCACCAACTAACTTTATACCTTAAAGAACTAGAGAAGAAGCAACAAACAATGCCTAAGCCACCCATTAGAAGAGAAATAATTAAGATTAGAGCAGAGATCAATGAATTAGAAACCAGAAACACAGTAGATCAGATCAATGAAACGAGAAGCTGCTTCTTTGAAAGAATTAAAAAGATCGATAAACCAAAAAAAAAAAAAAAAAAAAAAAAAAGATCGATAAACCACTGGCCAGACTTATCCAAAAGAAAAGAGAAAGGACTCAAATTAATAAAATTATGAAACAGACCTGTACCTCTGAAAAAAATAATACATTATATGTCAAAAAAAAAAAAAGGAAGAAGAAGATAGCAGGAGGGGAAGAATGAAGGGGGGGAAGCGGAGGAGGAGACAAACCATGAGAGACTATGGACTCTGAAAAACAAACTGAGGGTTCTAGAGGGGAGAGGGGTGGGGGGATGGGTTAGCCTGGTGACGGGTATTAAAGAGGGCACGTTCTGCATGGAGCACTGGGTGTTATACGCAAACAATGAATCATGGAACACTACATCAAAAACTAATGTTGTAATGTATGGTGATTAACATAACATAATAAAAAATAAATAAAAAAATAAAATTATGAATGAAAGGGGAGAGATCATGACTAACACCAAGGAAATAGAAACAATTATTAGAAATTATTATCAACAACTATATGCCAATAAGCTGAGCAACCTGGATGAAATGGATGCCTTCCTGGAAACCTATAAACTCCCAAGACTGAAACAGGAAGAAATTGCCAACCCA
Organism: Mirounga leonina; assembly: GCF_011800145.1. NCBI lineage: Eukaryota > Metazoa > Chordata > Mammalia > Carnivora > Phocidae > Mirounga > Mirounga leonina. Next base: position 63,296,913 of record NW_023270415.1, on the reverse strand, counting down.
AATAGGCCAATAACCAGTAACGAGATTGAAGAAGTGATCAAAATCCTCCCAAAAAACAAGAGTCCAGGGCCTGATGGATTCCCTGGGGAATTCTATCAAACATTCAACGAAGAAATAATACCTATTCTACTGAAGCTGTTTCAAAAGATAGAAACAGAAGGAAAGCTTCCAGACTCATTCTATGAGGCCAGCATTACCTTAATCCCCAAACCAGGCAAAGATCCCATCAAAAAGGAGAATTTCAGACCAATATCCCTGATGAATATGGATTCCAAAATTCTCAACAAAATCCTAGCTAATGGGATCCAACAGTACATTAAAAGGATCATCCACCATGACCAAGTGGGATTTATCCCTGGGATGCAAGGGTGGTTCAACATTCGCAAATCAATCAATGTGATAGAACACGTTAATAAGAGGAGGGAGAAGAACCATATGGTCCTCTCAATTGATGCAGAAAAAGCATTTGACAAAATACAACATCCTTTCCTGATTAAAACTCTCCAGAGTATAGGGATAGAGGGAACATTCCTCAAGCTCATAAAATCCATCTATGAAAAACCCACAGCGAATATCATCCTCAACGGGGAAAAGCTGAGAGCCTTTCCCTTAAGATCAGGAACACGACAAGGATGCCCACTCTCGCCACTATTGTTCAACATAGTACTAGAAGTCCTAGCAACAGCAATCAGACAACAAAAAGAAATAAAAGGTATTCAAATTGGCAAAGAAGAAGTCAAACTCTCTCTCTTTGCAGATGACATGATACTTTATGCGGAAAATCCAATACTCCACCCCCAAATTACTAGAACTCATACAGCAATTCAGTAATGTGGCAGGATACAAAATCAATGCACAGAAATCAGTTGCTTTCTTATACACTAACAATGCAACTAAAGAAAGAGAAATTAGAGAAACGATTCCATTTATAATAGCACCAAAAACCATAAGATACCTCGGAATAAACCTACCCAAAGAGGTAAAGGATCTATACTCTAGGAACTACAGAACACTCATGAAAGAAATTGAAGAAGACACAAAAAGATGGGAAAACATTCCATGCTCATGGATCAGAAGAATAAACATTGTTAAAATGTCCATGCTACCCAGAGCAATCTATACCTTCAGTGCCATCCCGATCAAAATTCCAATGACATTTTTCAAAGTGCTGGAACAAACAATCCTAAAATTTGTATGGAATCAGAAAAGACCCGAAATTGCCAAGGAAATTTTGAAAAAGAAAAACAAAGCTGGGGGCATCATGTTGCCAATTTCAAGCTATATTACAAAGCAGTGATCACCAAGACAGCATGGTCCTGGCACAAAAACAGATATATAGACCAATGGAACAGAATAGAGAGCCCAAATATGGACCCTCAACTTTATGGTCAAATAATCTTTGACAAAGCAGGAAAAAATATGCAATGGAAAAAAGACAAGTCTCTTCAATAAATGGTGCTGGGAAAATTGGACAGCTATATACAGAAGAATGAAACTCCACCATTCTCTAACACCACACACAAAGATAAACTCAAAATGGATGAAAGACCTCAATGTGAGACAGGAATCCATCAAAATCTTAGAGGAGAACATAGGCAGTAACCTCTTTGACATCGGCCACAGCAACTTCTTTCAAGATACATCTCCAAAGGCTAGTGAAACAAAAGCAAAATGAACTTTTGGGACTTCATCAAGATAAAAACTTCTTTTTTTTTTTTTTTTTTAAACATTTATTTATTTATTTGAGAGAGCGAGAATGAGAGAGAGTACATGAGAGGGGGGAGGGTCAGAGGGAGAAGCAGGCTCCCCGCTGAGCAGGGAGCCCGATGCGGGACTCGATCCCGGGACTCCAGGATCATGACCTGAGCCGAAGGCAGTTGCCCAACCAACTGAGCCACCCAGGTGCCCCAAGATAAAAACTTCTGGGGGCACCTTGGTGGCTCAGTCATTAAAGCGTCTGCCTTCGGCTCAGGTCATGATCCCAGGGTCCTGGGATCGAGCCCCGCATCAGGCTCCCCGTTCAGCGGGAAGCCTGTTTCTCCCTCTCCCACTCCCCCTGCTTGTGTTCCCTCTCTCGCTGTCTCTGTCAAATGAATAAATAAAATCTTAAAAAAAAAAAGATAAAAACTTCTGCACAGCAAAGGAATCAGTCAACAAAACAAAGAGGCAACCCATAGAATGGGAGAAGATATTTGCAAATGACACTACAGATAAAGGGCTGGTATCAAAAATCTATAAAGAACTTCTCAAACTCAACACCCAAAAAACAAATAATCAAGTCAAAAAGTGGGCAGAAGACATGAACAGACACTTCTCCAAAGAAGACATACAAATGGCTAACAGACACATGAAAAAATGTTCATCATCATTAGCCATTAGGGAAATTCAAATCAAAACCACAATGAGATACCACCTTACACCAGTTAGAATGGCAAAAATGGACAGGGCAAGAAACAACAAATGTTGGTGAGGTTGTGGAGAAAGGGGAACCCTCTTACACTGTTGGTGGGAATGCAAGTTGGTATAGCCACTTTGAAAAACAGTGTGGAGGTGCCTCAGAAAATTAAAAATAGAGCTACCCTATGACCCAGCAATTGCACTCCTGGGTATTTACCCCAAAGACACAGATGTAGTGAAAAGAAGGGCCATATGCACCCAAACGTTCATAGCAGCAATGTCCACAATAGCCAAACTGTGGAAAGAGCCGAGATGCCCTTCAACAGATGAATGGGTAAAGAAGATGTGGTCCATATATACAATGGAATATTACTCAGCCATCAGAAAGGATGAATACCCAACATGTACATCAACATGGATGGGACTGGTGGAGATTATGCTAAGTGAAATAAGGCAAGCAGAGAAAGTCAATTATCATATGGTTTCCCTTATTTGTGGAACATAAGGAAGAGCATGGAGGACACTAGGAGAAGGAAGGGAAAAATGAAGCGGTGGAAATCAGAGGGAGAGACAAACCATGAGAGACTATGAACTCCAGGAAACAAAGTGAGGGTTTTTTGGGGGGGATGGGTTAGCCCAGTGATGGGTATTAAGGAGGGCACGTACTACATGGAGCCCTGGGTGTTATACGAAAACAATGAATCGTGGATCACTACATCAAAAACTAATGATGCACTGCATGGTGAATAACATAACATAATAAAATTAAATTAAAAAAAATAAAGATACATCAAAGCTAAGTGTTAACCTAGCACACATCTATCAAAGTCTGAAAGCATTAATGCTCCCCTATGTACACAAGGATTTCCCTTGTATTGTACCACAAAGAGAAATGCCACTAAATAGTGAAATGTCCCAAAGTAAATCACTTTACCACTCTGGGACCGTTTGCAGGTATATAAAGTGAATGGATCATACTAGAAGTGGACTTAGAACCGTGCTCCTTGAAGTTCCCTTAGGGACCTTTGGAGGATGGGGTAACCTGATACTCCATGTCCTCTCTCCCATTCAATTAGCATGGGTCTGTTTCAATCTTATTTATTTATTTGAGATACTAGAAGATTTCATTTGTACAAAGTGATCTTCAACTTAAAAAGACTCAGAACCATCAGGGCATTCTCCAGTTCCATACAGCTGGCTAGTGTTACAGATCTAGAAAGCACAAGACAGTAATAGTGACTCATAATTAACCTGATGATTCTGTTACATAGAAATGTTCATTAAAATAGTTGGAATTATTTACAAAAATAAAATGCCCTCCAGGCTAATTGGTTCTAATTATGAAATGACTCAAATTAGAGAATATAGCTAATTAGCTGTGAACACATGGTGTTAAAACAAAAGCTTGTGTACACTATTCTTTTTTTGTGGGTAGTGAGAGAAAAGAATGTGATTTCTTTGCCAATTGGAAGTCTCCTTGTCTTAAATTCTGTTATATGATGAAAAATATATTATCTTAGAATGATTTGTTACTTAAATAATCTATGATTAAAGGGTAAACTTCACATTAGCAATAACAAAAATCTAGTTTAATAATGCCCAAATCTAACCCAACTGAGAAACTTAAATAAATTTCCTGTGTGTACTATGTATAATAGTCACATATTTTGCATGAATTTATATTTGCTTAGAGTTCTGATTTATAGTTTTGATTCTCATTAGCAAACTTTTTATTCCGTAAGTCATTTGATAAGTATTTTACTATTTGCATTTTTAAATGCCTTTAGAAAATAAACTAGTCTAATTCTCAGAGTATTCTTATTATAATATAGCAGAAGTATACTGCCAAGAACTTTGAATGTTTTATTTCATTTAAAGACGCTGTTATTCTTCCATTTATCCAGCCAGCCAGCCAGCCAGCCAGCCAGCCAGCCATCCATCCATCCAGCCATCCAGCCAGCCAGCCAGCCAGCCAGCCATCCAGCCAGCCATCATCCAATCATCCACCCATCTATCCATTCATTCTCTTACCAAATTTTTCCCCTGGAAAACCCTTTTTTTTCTATAATAACAACACAGCTCCACTTGTTTATCCACTTACTGGTGCAGAGTTTCCATTTGGTCCCCTTGATCTGACCATTCTTCCCAGGACTTCAACACCATCCGATGTGATATTAGCTGAGGCATTTATTGCCTTCTCAGCCACATGCTTGCAGTCAATAACCACTTGGACCAAAGTCTTGCTGACAACAATGTGTATCTGGGTAAAAGTAAAGATGTTTTAGGAGGTAGAAAGTAGGAAGAAATATCAATCAAACTTACGTAATTGCATGACTCGTCACTAAAAAGCAGGCAAGAGAAGGAATTCTATCACTATGCATTTTGCTAGAAGTGAGAGGTTCTACATTTACCACCACCATGATTGTCCCACATTCAGGTAGCACTTCTATTTTTATTTACTTTGAATTTACTTTTTAATAACTTTGAAAGGAATCACGATCTAGCATTCATCTAAAGCATCAACAACCTGAAGTGACAGGATTAGTGTGGCCTTTTCTGAATGCACATTAAAATGAACACAAAAATATTAAAACAAAAAATGCTAAGTGATTTACCAGCAAAAGCTTTGTACGGTACTACCAGTTGTCGGCAAACCACATTTTGATAATATTTATTTAAGTTAAGATGAAGACAGGAGATCTAGAATCTGAAAGGGAAGAGGAATGCTTTCTGGTGACTCCAGGACCAAAAGAAATAAAGCTCTTTGCCTTAATGTGTGGTACAGTTTTCTCAAAGTGAAATTTCTAGAATCTGCATGTCTATGGTAATATATTCAAGAGTCTACACATTCTTTGTGAGGATTTGTAAAAATGTGTGTTATTCTGGAGGTGAGAGTCAAAGGTAAGCAGATTTTAAATGAACCACATTGTAAGCAAGTTCTGCCATGAAATTTCAGTGCTTATAAATGCGTTTCAATTTATGATGGTGTTTGCCTCGTGGGTATTTCTTTTTTGTGGAAGGCTACTTTTTTCGGGAGCTCAAAGAGTGGACTTAATAGGCAAATAATGATTTCACATTAAGTGAAAGCCAAAAAAAGGTACAAATAGCTACATAAGGGAAGGTATGTTAGTTCAAAGAAAAAGGGTACTAGGCAATAGTTACAGGAGTTATAGCAGCTAGTAATGTATTTGCATTGTGAGCAGAGGTCAATATCAGTGAAACATCATCTTTCATATTAAAATAATATTACTTTTAACTTTATTGTTTTTTTTTTTAAGATTTTATTTATTTGACAGAGAGCGAGAGAGAGAGCACAAGCAGGGGGAGCGGCAGAGGGAGAGGGAGAAGCAGACTCCCCGCTGAGCAGGGAGCCCGATGTGGGACTCGATCCAGGGACTCCAGGATCATGACCTGAGCCGAAGGCAGTCGCTTAACCAACTGAGCCACCCAGGCGCCCAACTTTATTGTTTTTTTTAAGATTTATTTATTTTAGAGAGAGAGAGAAAGAGTGCATGAGCAGGGGGAGGGGCAAAGAGAGAGAGAGTGGAGTAGCAGACTCCCCGCTGAGCAGGGAGCCTGACAGGGGGCTGGATTTCAGAACCCTGAGATCATGACCCGAGCTGAAACCAAGAGTCAGACACTTAACCAACTGAGCCACCCAGGTGTCCCATTAACATTATTGGTTTTATTCGATCTTTATTTTTGTTTCATAGTTGCATAGGAACTGAAAGCATAAGGATGTATATCAATTTTCATTTAATGTTTTATGTTAAATCATGATAAAAATAATTTAAGTCAACAGTAGAGGCTCTTGAGAATTCTTTTTCCTTCGAAGAGGAGTTAAACCATTACTCAACTGGAGAAACACTGCTGGAGTAAATCCCCCACATTACTTCCTTCCTATTAACATCTCTCTTATGATCATTTAGAAGGATCTAATTTGACTCATACGTTTTTGAAACTTGGAATACTTTTCATTATTACAAATTACAGAAATTTTCATGCTGGGTGCTAGACAACCTTGTATATAATATTCATGCTTCAAGAACCATTTACTTGTGGGGAGATACTCAAGTTTTTTTTTTCAAACAACTTTTGCTTTACAACAGGAGACATTGAAAACTTTTCAAAAATATTTTGCTTATTTAATTGCATTTAAGGATCTGTTTATATAATTATCAACTTTTTGAAAGACCTTGGGGTCACACTTCATATTCAAAGTGTAGAAATTAAAGCCAACCGAAAAACAAGAAACTAAGGTAATGTATTCAATTAAATACAATTCTATGAGCACATCAAATTTGATCTCTACATATTGAATTTGCATCAAGATTTTCAATTAGTATATCTATTAATGGAGTAGTTTACTACATGGTAAGCCTTTTCTTTTTGGTTAGTCTGGCTGTTTGGCTTTATAAACAGTACTGAAAAGAGTAGAAGAAGGCTTTTTTTTTTTTAATAACTTTAAAAAACTGGAAGGTTTTTATAAATTTAAAACTGGATTTTTAATGACTCTTACTTATTTATAAGGTCTTTAAGATCTTCCAGTAAGGTGAGTAAAGCTTAACATGCACCTAAGACTCATAAATGATTCTTCGGAATGATAATTACACATTTATGTTATGATAGCAATATGTTTTTAACACTTATGAAATCTTACATCTCCCTTATAATTTTTCTTGACTACTTTGCAATAGACTCTGCTTAACCAAGAAAGAATTGTTTCAAGACAAGAGGAGCTTGGTGAGTAAATGACAATATCTCCACAAAGAGATGCTAATGGGATTATTTTGAACCATGAACTAATAAATCTCTACGTGCATCTCATGGTTTTAAGATATTATGCTTCTGGTTGTACAGTCCTACTAAACAACAACAACAAAATTTTTGTATGTAACTTTTCTTGTGCAAAAAAGATTAAGGATCTTGGTATATAGTTGTTTTTATGCAGAGAGGGTATTCAAGACCCCAGAAAGTAGCAACCATGTGTAAATTAGATGGGCTTGACCATGTTCTAGGTCAGGAGACAGAAGCCAAGATGAAGACTGCTCTGCAGCATCCCTTCCTTCACTCAACACACAGAAGGGAGGATCAAGAGGCAAGGTTATTTGCAGCACCACTTATAAATGTTCTGCTCTACATGCAGCACTGGCAAGTTGCATTACTTAACAGCCCAGAGATCAGTGGGATCATTTGCTAAACACAAAGGAAACCATACATGTTGGAAGGAAGCATGGCTACTCTAGTGATCACCAAAACTGTTTCAGAGATATGAAGTCATAAGGAACAGAGTTCTATCACAAATACCAGGTAAAAATAAAAACTGTAGCCTCAGAATAATTTTTATAATGGTAGTGATGGGTTGTCTGTATATATATAAATATATCAGTACAAACTATCTTCTACAAACTAACATGAATTGGTTGATTGTGCTTTCATCTTCACTGGTGGCTGGGTAGACCAGCAATCCTTTCCACATCACACATAATGTGCGTCCTCCTAGTAGTGTAGTATCCTCTATTACACTGTTACTCAAAGTGTGAACCTGGACCACTTCTATCAACATCTCTTGGGGTACCTGGTAAAAATGCACACTTTGTGGTCGCATCTTAGAACTACCAAGTTGGAAGAAGCTTACTCCAATTGAAATATGAAATCCAAAGCACTATGGGATTTATTTTACACTTCTCTGTTGCTTGGCCCACAACAAATAGAATGAAGAATGTATATCTCTGTTGCTTTGCACAAAGCAAACAGAATAAGGAGTATATGTATATAAGGCATTACTCACCTTGTGAAAGCTACCATGGAAAATTTTCCTAATCTCAGGTCCTTCAAAAGTAACAGTTTGAAAATCCCCACTGTAGTCATAGTTGAAATATGTTAAGGTTTTACCACCATCTAATCAAAGAAAAACAAAAACAGTTTAGAAAGTATTATAATGGGTAAATAATTTTTATAAAATTCAAGTCAAGGCAGAGGTTGTGTTTAGAACAAAATGATAAGTAAGGAAGGAAATGATCTATAGTCCTTGGGTTGCCCCAGGCTTTCAGTTGGCCAATTAACTGACTTAATCATGTGGTGATGATAGTGAAGTAAGGACCCCTACACGTATTTTTCCTCTGGACTTACTTGCCTATACTCTCATCCCCAATACCCTCCCGGGAGATGGTTGTCTAAAGCTGGGAGTAGAAGCAGAAAAAAAAAAGGGAGAATAAAGTTAATCCTATTTTAAGACCTAGAAACCAAACCCTTTGCTTTATTAACCCCTGGAGCAATCAACTTTTCCAGGACATGCAACTTATACCACCCCCAAAGTGATATCCCAATATGACTTTTATTATGAACAAACTAAATCCACAAACTAAATCTTCCTAATCTTCAGGACAAGGAATTACAAAAAAGAAAAAAAAGAATATTTTTTCACTAATTAATTCCTAGGTTACAATTTAATTATTCACTGTGATTTCAAAGGGAATAAATTAGTCTTTTTTTAAAAGATTTTATTTATTCATTTTATTTATTTATTTATTTATTTATTTATTTATTTATTTATTATTTTTTTTAAAAAGATTTTATTTATTTATTTATTTATTTGAGAGAGAGAGAAACAGCATGAGAGGGGATAGGGTTAGAAGGAGAAGCAGGCTCCCCGCTGAGCCGGGAGCCCGATGTGGGACTCGATCCCAGGACTCCGGGATCATGACCTGAGCTGAAGGCAGTTGCTTAACCAACTGAGCCACCCAGGCGCCCTATTTATTCATTTTAGAGAGAGAGAGCGTGCAAGAGTGTGACCGTGTGGGGGTGGGAGGGGCAGAGGGAGAGACAGAGAAGCAGACTTCCTGCTGAGCATGGAGCCTGATGTGGGGCTCCATTCCAGAACCCAAGATCGTGACCTAAGCCAAAAACCAAGAGTCAGACACTTAACCAACTGAGTCACCCAGGTGCCTGGGAATAAGCTATTCTTAATCATTTTGAGAGATTTCTTTGTTTTCAAGTCCCATGTGAATACAGAGTTAATTATTTATAGCCTTTTAATCTACAGCTTTCCTTTAGTTTCAGTATGGATGCAAAATGCTTTCACAATATCATATTTAGTTGTTGATTCATTTCCATGTACTGAGAAGTCCTTTTACAAATACTAGCTGGAGGGTGCCTGGGTGGCTCAGATGGTTAAGCATCTGCCTTAGGCTCGGGTTATGATCCCAGGGTCCTGGGATGGAGTCCTGCATCAGGCTCCCTGCTCGGCAGGGGGCCTGCTTCTTCCTCTCCCTCTGCTGCTCTCCCCGCTTGTGCTCTTTTGCTCTGTCAAATAAATAAATAAAATCTTAAAAAAAAAACAGCCAAATACTAGTTGGAGATAAGCTTAAATGTTAAATACATTCCTTATCCAAATATGTGAGTTAGCACCTAACAATAGCCACTACATTTTGGTTCCTAGCTTGATTGGAATCCTAAACAAAAAAGGTATTTAGAAAACTCAGTGACATTAACTGAAAACTTGACGATCCTCTTAAATGATTATCATGTGTGACATCCAAGAGCATGTGATGGAGAAGCTTCCTTCACTGGTTCCCCTCATCTTTCCAACCTCCAAACAATGGACTGTCCCAGTCTTCAGACCTATTCTCTTTCCAGACACATATACAATTGCAAATGTATATCCCCATCCTAGAATTCTTCCCAAAATATGTTGCTGCAAATCTGGCATTTTTTCTGGGATATGAACTAGGCATTGTGATATTGCAATTTATAAGAAATATATATTTGGTCATTCAAATATATATGAAAAATACAATTTGGTCTTGGTCCCTGGTTCCTGGCTCACAGCTCCTAAAACACTTGGAATTTTCTGTGATAAGAGCTATAAAGATGTTTTTGTTATGTTAATAAGGTGACTTTTAGAAAGCCCTGTAACCTAAGTGTGGAGGGCTCGTTGCCAAGGGAACCAACCCTGTGATTAGAGGGTTGGAACTTTTTTTTTATGTTATGTTAATCACCGTACATTACATCATTAGTTTTTGATGTAGTGCTCCATGATTCATTGTTTGCGTATAACACCCAGTGCTCCATTCAGTACGTGCCCTCTTTAATACCCATCACCAGGCTGGAACTTTCAATCCCAGTTCTTTCCCGGACTTTGAGGGAGTGGAGAGTAGCTAGAGATTGAGTTCGGTTGCCAATGGCCAATAATTTAATGAATCATGCCTATTTAACGAAGCCTCAATAAAAATACAAAGGATGAGGTTCAGAGAGCTTTTGGGTTGCTGAATATTTGGGGACTAGGGAGGGTGGCTTGCCTGGAGAGGATGGACCCTCTGTGCCTCTTCCCACATACTTTGCCTTAAGCATCTCTTCCAGCTGGCTGCTCCTGAGTTATATCCTTTTATAATAAAGCAGTAATCTAGCAAACAAAATGTTTCTCTAAGTTCTGTGAGCCATTCTAGCAAATTAATCAAGCCCAAGAAGAGCTCAGAGAAATCTCTGATTGATTAATTGATTGATTTTTTTTTTTTGGAACCTCTGATTTATAACCAGTCAATCAGAAACACAGGTAACAGCCTGGCTTGCAACTGGAGTCTGAAAGGGGTAGTGGGAGGGCACAGTCTTATGGGACTGAACCCTTAACCTATGGGATTTGATGTTATCTCTGGGTAGACAGTACTAGAACTGAGTTGAATTCTCAGCATCCTGCTGGTATCTGAGAACTGCTTGGTGTTGTGTGTAAAACTCCACCCTCCTCATACCCCCCAACACACACATTGGAATTGGGCCAAGGAACCCAAAAGAAAAATCTTATACTTATCAATCCATGTGCAAAAAATGATTCTTGTTCCTCCCCTCCAGTAACCCTCTGACTCCTCCCACCATCAACTTAGCTCTTCCTGCAATTTTTACTACCCCAGTAATTGTCTCTTTCTGCCTTGCCCACTACTGAATCCCAGAGCCTAGTGCTGGCACATAGTAGAAACTCAGTGAATACATGCTGAAAGAATGAGTGGATGAATGAATGAAACAACGTTACATAATTTATTGCTAGTATTTACTCAAGGCTTAAGATAAATGAGTTATTCTACAATATACAGTTGACCCTTGAACAATGTGGGGGTTAAGGGCACCAACACCTCAAGTAGTTGAAAATCCACATGTAACTTCTGACTCCCAAAATCTTAACTACTAATAACCTGTTGCTGACCAGAAGCCTTACTTATAACATAAACAGTTGATCAACATATATTCTGTATATTATACGTAGTATGTATTATATATATATTATATTCCTACAATAAAGTAGGCTAGAGAAAATAAAATGTTATTAAGAAAATTATAAGGAAAATACATTTACAGTATTGTACCACATTTATCAAAAAAAAAAAATATCCTTGTAGAAATGGACTCATGCATTTCAAACCCATGTTGTTCAAGGGTCTAGCATACACAAAACAGGCAAGATGGCACGCCATATACATTACTCATACATGTGTGTGCAAACATATAAATGAATATACTTACTATCTAAAATGACTCCAACCAATGGGTCAGAATTTTTATTTAAAATCTCCCAAAGAGCAAATGGCTCCTCTGGAGTGTCAGGAAGAATCCGGAATAGAAAACTCATTGTGTAGTCAGAGGGCAATCCTTCTGGATGCAAATATCTGAAAAATGGAAAGAAAATAATATTTCATTGCATCCCTTTCAAAAAGTTATTTATCTGATTATGAAAGCAAATGCACTTTAATTATAAAGATTTGGAAAAACAGAAAAAAAAAATAACAGAGGACTATTAATCCCATCCAGAGATGACCACTGTTTTGAGGTGGTACATTTCCCTCCAGTTTTTAAAGAATGCTGCCCCTTTTCCTAGCACCATTTACTACACAGTTTATATTTCCTTAAATATTTTTTAAAAGTATGATATTTAATGTCTGCACAATCTTTTATTGTCTGGCTATTCCATAATCTGTCTAACTGGTCACTTCTTCTCAAACACTTAAGTCATTTCAAAAGTTTCAGTATTATAAATAATGTTTATCTACAGTCTTTTTATAAAACTTAAGACACTGTCACTTTCTACTATAGGTTGTAGTTAGCTGCATTCCTGTCCATGCTTTGTGCTGGGATGCACCAGCTAGATCTACCTTCAAGAGTTAAGAATATATTACTACTGCTGCTGGGAGTGATGTCTGTAGACAGCTATCAAATACCAACTCTCATCAGAGACTGCTCAGCAGAAAGAAGGGCTCTCCCAAGGTCATGCCAACTTTTTTTATGGCACTTGTTTTCAATGACTGGTCTTTGAGGGCATATGAAGACCAGAGCCTCTCATTCAAATGGAGGCAGCTTCATTTTCAGAACTCCTGTATGTGGGCCACCTGAGACTTTCAGTGAGATTGTTTCACGGCTTGACTTTTCTCCTTCGTCTCATCTCACCTCCTTCTATTCCCTTCCATGAGAGCACATCCACATCAGCTTTCTCGAACACTCATCTCCACCTCTGGATCTGCCTCTGAGGAACCGAGCCTTCTATACCATTTTATCTCTCTCTAACAGTTAAGTGGAGCACTTATATACTTTTAAATTTTTCCCCAAAGCAACAAATATAGCCCTTTACATATATAGGAGCCCCGTAATAGTTATTAAGTGGATAAATTTGAGAACATGGGATTTTAGCATAAATTTGAAAATGAAAGTTTGATTTGCATAGATAAAAATATTTCATTCATTTTGTTTATATATTAGTTCATTCATTCATTCAACAAATACTTATTGTGTGCTTGCTATGTGCCAGACATTGTAATAGGCACTTAAGATACATCAATGAATGAAACCAACAATGTCCCTATCCTTGTAGAAGCACTTAAATTCTAGCAGGGTGAATTATACAGTGTATTAGAAGGTAAACATGCCATTAAAAAAAACAACAAGAAAAATAGAGCAGTTTAATGGGGATTGGGAATGCTAGGATGTATTGTTTTGCAGTGTTAAATGAAGTCATCACCACTGGCTTCACTTAGAAGGCTCCTTGAGAAGGTTACATTTGAGCACCGGTTCATTGAGAAAGTTAGATTTGAAGAAAACCTCAGAAGAGACAAAGACATCCAGCTAGTACAAAGACACCAAAGTGGAGTGTGGCTGGTATGTCTGGAGAATGGACTGAAGGAGACAAGAGGTGAAGTCAAAGAGGTAATAGGTACCCAGATAATGTAGACCCTATAGGCCATTCAAGAGTTTTGACTTTTAATGCAAGGGGAATGGGGAATTGTGGAGATTTTGGAGTGACATGATTTACATTTTAAAAGAATTACTCTGACTGCTACTTGGAGAATAGACTCTAGGAAGGCAAGGGTCTGAGCAGGAAGACCAATTAGAAGCCTGCTGCAATGAGCTTGGGAAGAGATGACAGCGCCCCATATGGAGTTAAGGCAGTGGAGACGGCGAGAAGGCACAGACAACTGGATTCCTTTGTAGAGTGGATGTGGGACATGAAAAAGTCAATTTTTTTTTGCCTGAGAAACTGGTTAGATGTAATTGCCATTAAAATGGAAAAGGTTGTAAGTGAAGCTGGCTCTGGAACGAAGGTCAGCATGGTCTTGAACATGCAGAGTTTGAAATGCCCATTTAGATAGCCAAGCAAGATGCCTAGTACGCCATTAGGTATGCTAGTCTAGTTATGGGGAAATGGGAGGGGACTGGAAATACAAATTTAGGAGTCGTTGGCATATAGATAATGCTGAACACTACTCAAAAGATCACCAGAGAGTGGGTATAGACAAGGAAAACAAGAACGTCAAGGATCCAGACCTAATCCCTCCAGCATGAAGAAGTGGAGGTGAGAAGAGGAGGCAGCACGGAAAATGAACAGCCGGTAATGTAGGCAGAAGCTCTAAAGAGTGTGTGTCCCAGAAGCCCAGTGAGGAAAGGGAATCCAAGAGGAAGAAGTGAGCAACTGTGTCAAATGCTGGTGACAGGAGGAGTAAGATAAGGGCTGGGAGCCTGTGAATGGATTTTGATGGTGGACGGTGCTGTTCACTGGATGAGCCATTTCAGTGGGGTAGAGAGGATTTTCCCTTTGGCAATTCTCATTTTGGGCTAGGACTCCATGGAGGGTTTTTCAAATACCCATTTTAATATTCATCCCTAGACTGTGGAAAAAAAAAACCTGCTAAAAGGTAACACCAGATGTTGGCTCTATCTAAAAGCACATATACTCTATAGGTCAAAGGCATTTTTAACAATTTTCTAGAAAATGAAGCTACAGCTATAACAGCAAATATTGTGCATTATTAATAGAGGTCTACTTATTTCAAATAATATCTTCCCAAATGAAGCACAATAAAATAATTTGGATAGTATTTGTAATAGGCTAAAATTTAATAAATAATATTTTCGAAGAAGCTAGCAAAGCAACTTGTGTATACATTGGATAGATGAATTTATTTTTTTTTTAATTTTTTTTTTTTTATTTATTCATGAAAGTGAGAGAGAGAGAGAGGCAGAGGCAGAGGGAGAGAAGCAGGCTCCCCGCCCAGCAGGGAGCCCGATGCGGGACTCGATCCCAGGACCCTGGGATCATGACCCGAGTCGAAGGCAGATGCTTAACCGTCTGAGCCACCCAGGCGCCCCTGGATAGATGAATTTAATACTCTAATACGATCTCTCCCATTGGTCCGTGCACAAGTGCACACTACATCAACATCTGGACACTGAAAATGTTTCACGTTGGAATGTAAAATAGCAGACAACATCTTGAGAGATGATCCCTTGAACCAGGAATTTGCTGTAAACAGGCCCAGGAATCCTATGCGCATTATGAACTATAAAGCAAGTAGATAATGTGGTTTGTACATACATCCAATACTACTCATCCACTACGTGGGGTTGCTGTTGTGACTTCTCAAAAATTAAAAATGAGCTGAATTATTGGCACTGGAATGACATGGTTCAGGGTGTGGGCTCTGGGGCCTGACTGCCAGATGCAAACCCCAGCATTTTCACTAAACAAACCATGTGATCTCACTCAAGTCATTTAGCTTCTTTGTGCTTTAGTTTCAGTATTTCTAGAACTGAGATAATAAGTGAATCTAAGGCATAGAGCTGTTTGGAGCTTTGAGTGAGTTAAGGTGCTTAAATACGTAGAACAATGACTGGTATATGGTGGCGTTGGGTAAAGATCAACTATCTTCATATATTTTTTCAGACTTACAGTTATTAAAGTTCAACTGGCATTATGTGTGAGTCTAATGTTTTTAAACAAAGAAGTCTAATCATTTGTTCTTATCATCATGGAAAATCCTACTGGGAACTATTACAGCATATTTCAAGTTGACATCATTTTCACTTTGAGATACAATAACAAATGATTGGCTTTAATATCTTGCAAGGGAAACATACTTGGTTGGCTGGGAAACCAGGGCATCTTTATGAATTCGGTAACAGGGATACACATTGAAGGTACCAGGCTCCATGGAAACCCCCTCCACAGATGAAAAATCCTTCTCAACCAAACCAAACATTTCCATCATCTTAAATCCTAAAGAGAGAGAAAGAGAGAAAGAAAGAAAAAAAAAACCCAGGCATTTTAGGATTTTAAATTTCAAAATTAGTCTTTTAAAGATAGAAAAAGTCTGGACCTGTTTTGTATTTCCCAAATGTATTTGGAAAGATTGTGATAATGCATACCTGCAAGATCTACGCCATCCTTGTACACCAGCGGGCAGGCTGGGAAGCAAAACAAACAATATAAAACCCCGATTTAGATATTTTCCAAACATACTCTTCCCCTGTCCTGAGAACAGGAAACTAACATAATCTTTGCGGAAGTCAATTGTGAAGGGAATCCAAACCACATGTGGCTATGGTTTTCTGTAGATTCCTAAAGATTGAAATGCTCTCCCTTGGCCTACTACAACCAAAAGGACACGGCTTCCTTCTCCTCTCATGGATCTATTAAAATCTATGGTGGTCTCTTGAGAGCATGTGTTGGGAGTAGTCTCACTTATAGTGTGTCACCCTGATGAGCAGTCTTACTACATTTTGAAAACCATTTACTACAGCTGTTTAGGCAGAGTTGCTTTTAGACATAGACTCTCATCTCATTAGGGAAAGTTTTTATCCACCTAAAACCCTAAACGGGGGAGAGCGGAGGTTTATTTCCAAATGCTCAAAACCACAAAACTTAATGTCTGCATACTAAACAGCTCTGCAAATACATATTCTTTTCTCAGATCAAGATGGGACTCATTATTTAACTGGTATGAAATATTTCAGCCATTAAGCAACATGAGTTAAGTAGAAATTCCAAAGAACTAACTTGCTGAAGCGGTTTCGCAGACAAAAGTAATCAACTCATCTTCAATTTTCTTAAAGGCGTCAAAGTCATCCACAAAGAAGACATGCCGTGAACTGGGCTTGCTGCCAATGCTAACCAACTCTGAGTAATCTGCATCAGCCACACCAACTGCAAAGACGCTGTAACCTGTGGCAGGAGGGGAAGAGAGTTCTGATTATTTTAAACTGCACAAAATACAAATAATGCAATGTAAGACACGTCCCTGTGTTTAAAATGTTGATGAAGGAGGCCTGGTGGGGGTGGATAATTCATGTTTTATTGTCCATCAGAATTCTGCATGGGCACATGCCACCAAATGATAATTATTTCATCACCTGCTAAGCATTTCTCCATTTTAAAGAAAACTCAAGACAGGCAATGCCCCAGTCAGTGCTTGAGACAAAATAGTTGCCATTGGAGGAACATCTTTATGCTATATACTTCTAATAATTATTTTAAGGTTTATGGGATGAAATGTAGTTGAGACAGAAACTTTATCTCAGTTTATTCTTAACATGTAAAACCTGAGGTATTAATAGGCTAGCAGCCTGAGGTGGGTCATGGTTCCATGCTTGGCAAATAAATATTAAACTACTGTTTGCCAGGCATGTCTTAAAAAATGTAATCTTCATGATAATCCAATGAGAATCTCCATTTTACAGATGAAGAGGCTGAGGAGCTTCTGTGATCAGGTTCCCTCCCTGGCCCTTCATAATGGTCCTTTTCACAGTATTGCACTTAATTGCTACAATTTCTTATACAGGGCGTCCTGTATGTAACAAAAGTATTAGAGAAAATACAGCAAAATATTAGATTTGTAACTTGGAACATTTTTTAAAAATCACATTGTCTATGAGAGACTCTGGACTCTGGGAAACAAACTGAGGGTTACAGAAGGGAGGGGTGTGGGGGGATGGGGTAACCAGGTGATGGGTATTAAGGAGGGCATGTGTGGTAAAGAGCACTGGGTGTTATAGGCAACTAACGAATCACTGAATACTACATCAAAAACTAATGATGTACTATATGTTGGCTAACTGAACATAATAAAAAATAAAAAAATAAAAATCACATTGTCTAGTTAATATTAAAAAAGATTTACATTAAATATTCAGAAAGATTTAGAAACACATTCTGATGGGCCTATAAATTTGTATTCAGAAAACAATGGCAACATTACTATCCGTGGCTTACCATTTGATTGCATCTCCCCGGAGATTTTGTTCACATCATCTTGTGACCTGCCATCAGTTATAACCACGATGACCTTTGGGATACCTCTTCTGGTCCCTGACTCTGCAGTGAACAAACTATCTCGGACATGCTTGATTGCTTTTCCTGAAACAGAGGAAGGCAACTGTTCAATTTCATTCCTCCCCTTGTTTGTTTCGCTGCGGAGGGAAGGGTGGAAGTTCTTATATCAGTAAAAAAATCTTTTCAAAAAAATCTATATTCTTATGCCTCCAAAAAGTCATTTCAGTAATTATTAATGATGAATTACTCTGGGTCTTTGCTGAGTTTTGCTGTTGCTGTTATTCTTACCTGTTTTTGTATTTCCTCCTTTGTATGAAATACGTTTAATTGCATCAAGAAGGGTCTCTTTGGTGTTGTAGGCATTTAGTTTAAATTCTGTTCTGGGGTCATCAGTGAACTGAACCATTGCAACCTGGAGAGAGACAACGTATTTGTTTTCACATATATAAAGAATTCCTCCAGAGAGCACACACAATGGCATGATTACACCTATGATTTTAATTTCTTTTTTAACCCAAACCACAATTTCCTTGGCTTAAAATTTCACACAGGTTACATAGCAAATCTGACAACACATTAAGGAGTATTTTTTGTTCTCTTTTTTCAGGAAACAGTTTATTTTTAAAAATTTCTCTCAGTCTCCTAACAATCTCCTTTGAAAGTATGTAGACCTTTTGCTTTCTTGTTTGACAGATGGAAAAAAAAGCAGCCTTGTAATTTGACAAAGGTTAGAGAATCCGAGGTGGATTCTTTACAAGGACGGCTTCATGAAACAAACCTGTGAAGTAATTACGACTGTTCCACCGTTTTACACACGAGAAGACAAAGGCACTCAAAGTCACGTGCCTTGCACAAAATCCCAAGGGTGGCCACTGCAGAACCCACAGTTGAAGCCAAGTAAATCCCACCTCAAAATCCATGTTCTTTTTCTTTAAAGATTTTTATTTATTTATTTAGAAAGTGAGCGAGGGGAGGAGCAGAGAGAGGGAGAGACTCTCAAGCAGACTCCTTGCTGAGTGCAGAGCCCATGCAGGGCTCCATCTCAAGACGCTGAGATCATGACCTGAGCTGAAATCAAGAGTTGGACACTCAACTGACTGAACCACCCAGGCACCCCCAAACTCTATGTTTTTAACCACTACAATAAAAGCCTTCCTGGCTTCATTTCCTATAGTTTGCTCTTCTAACAGTGGAATTGGGGGGTTATCTTTAATTTACTGGGATTTTTTTTTGTTCGCTTTTCAGAATGATCATGGGAGGGAATAAATACAGCATCTTCAAAGTGCTTTCTTTGATCGTGTGAGCCTTCAGCTGCTACCAGCCTTCAAGGGCCACTGCTGCAGATGTTATCGTCTCCAGGGAACCACATCTGATCCTTCTATCCAAAATAAATTCCTTGCTCCCTGAAATGCCTTAGCACTTTATCTATTTTTCTCTTATGGTTCCCCTTATATCCAAATTTTCTCAGCCATTCCTCCATGATACATTCCGAATCCGTTCCTACCCGTGCATCTCCTTGTTACCACCCCTGCCCAGGCCTCCAACTCATCTCTGTGTTGGACTATGGTCTCTCTGCATCCACTCTTACCCGTGTTACTATTCACAGTCCATAAAACAGTCAGAATGACTTTTATTCTCTCCTTAAAACTTTCCAGTGGCAGGGGTACCTGGGTGGCTCAGTCGGTTGAGCATCCGACTCTTGGCATCAGTAAGCTGCTTCCAAACCCAGACTTGTCTATCCTCTCATTTAGGGTCAGATCTGATCGCTATATTATCCATATCAACTGACAAGTAGCCATAACAATAGCGTGGGATAATTTTTTAATGCATAGAATGAATTAAAGATTGTTCAGTTAGCCTTACTTGAGTTCCATCAGCACCGATCTTGTTCAGGGCTCCAACAGTGCTATACAGAAAGTTAATGATCTTATTGAAATTTTCATCTCCAATACTCCAGGATCCATCCACCATAAATACCAGGTCTGCCTTGGCAGCTCTGCATACTGAAGACCAGGAATGAATTTTGAATTCGAGATAAGGGGAAAACAGTAGTTATTACAACCAACAAAGCAGATGATGGTTTCCTTCTCGTAACTACAGCTCTTTGCCAAAGGAAAGGTATAAATCACATTCCAAGCTCTTGCTCATTATACTTCCTGATAATCATTTCTTTCCTGTAGTCAAGGAGAAGCTTGACTTCATGACTGAGAAGTTTTATCAAACATGTAGAATTATGAAAAAAATCAATCTCAGCCCTCCAAAATAGAAAATTAAAGAATAGAAAAATGAAGAACTAAAGTGATTTAGAGACAGAAGTAGCAACAAATACTCTCAAGTACTCACTTATTAGAAGAAAGTCCAAGCTATTACTCTACGTACCCTATTCTCTGCTTATTGAGTCAGTAACTTCAGAGAGATTCAAATTCAGAAGGAAGGCACAGGACATAATGGAAGCAGATTAATCTACAATTTGATATGCATGTGGGCTAAGGCTGTAAGCAAACTTCCAGCCTTGCTCTAAAATTCTGTCTATGCCTTTTTGCCACCCATTGGTACTTGTCAAGAAATGTACATTAATGCTAGCCCAGGGAGACTATTATCAGTAGTTATTACTGATACCAACATAACAAGCAAGAAACACACCAACAAAAACCCACTCCACCTAAAGCACTTTTCAGTAGTCCTTCATTGATGTCCTGTGCTGTTTCAGCTTATCTATGCCTGTCTTCCCCTTATTAGTGCGGATCATTATGGTTGACTCTGTTTTATGATGAAACAGATAATTAACTCTTCAATAATCTGAATCTTTTAATCTTAGGCCAGTTGCACACAAATATTCTATGAGATAGTGTGCCTTTCTCCTTTCTTTAGGAAAAAAAAAACACTTGGTTTTTATTTTATTCAGTTGTACTTAAAGCTATTCCCTTAAAGCTATTTATAATATAGAATAAACTATCTCCAGGCGAGGTAATAATCCAGGGACAATAAGGATCTGGTAAGGTTGTTGTTCTAAGTTCTGAGATTTATAAAATTTTACAAATTTATGGTTTGAATTTAGAGCTGAAAGGGATCACAAGATCTGCTAATTATAAGCTTATTAAAGAATATCTGGTCCTCTGTTACCAAAGAAAAATGAAATCAAGATGAGATTTCAACTTTGAAATGAGAGCAAAATCTATGTGAATATATACTCAAAATGAAGATTTCTGTAATAAATCAGAGAAAAAATACATCAAAATGCATGAAGGAATTACCTCTGGGATATGAAATTGTGTTCTTAAATTTCTTCTTTGTACACTTTCCTTCTTTTTAATGTTTGTTTAATAAACAAAACCAAGAGAAAACCTGAACCTAAAATCACAGCATTATCATATTATTCTTTTACCTTCTTTTGCTGGTGGAATGGTCGGAGGAAAAGTAGGTGGTTGAGTAGGAGGTGACTCTGTAGAGAGAAAAGGAACGTGGATTAGCCATCACATCTGTGGTGAAGAGAGGGAGGTCATGGAGTAATAATTCTTCAGTAAAGTCAATGATTTTGGCCATTGTCTTCTTGGAGAATATAGTGAAGTTAGTGACTACTATAAATCAGCCACAGCCTGTGAAAACTGCCTCCATCCAACCCCTAAACTCAGACTGAAAGCTTGAAATGCCATTTTGCCACAATTCAGTTTACCCAGCAGGAGTCAATGCAATCAAACTGTCAACTACAAAGTGGTTCTAATGCTGATTTAAGGCAAGACTCTTGCCAACCCATTTCGGATTAGTCTCTGGCTTCTTTCACACATATAATAAACTTCGTTTCTATTCTGCCTAACTAAGGACTGACCATCAATTCTTGTTCAATAGCACTTTCCCCCCCTTCTCACTCTGCATCCCCAGGATGTGGTCCCCAGTGGAATCTAATTTGCTCTCTTTTCTGCTCAGACTCTATCTGGAAAACTTTCAGTTCTGAGGACCAAATGGCAAGACACTGGGAGGCCACCGTGTGTCCAGATCAGTTCAACCTGGATGATGAGGGATGAGATGTTCATGTAATATGCAAAGTGTGATTGGCTAAAGGAACGGGGGATAGTTACATGAGAGTGGTGACTTTCACAACAGTTCATGTGGTAAAGAGCAAGGAAATCATGGAATCATTAGGTAAACATCCTACATGTTACTATATTCTTTTCTTGTTCTTATTTGGCACTAAAAATTTAAGAAAAACTGAGAAAATTCTTTTATCATCTCAGATTAATATGAGGGAAGACTCTTGAATAATTATAGCCATTCCCTCTGAAACAGGTGAGCACCAAATAGCCAGAAAGATCTGAGTTCAGGCAGACTGATTACTTGGTCAGGAATGTTATAAAGGGAATTCCTTCACTGGCAGGAAGGTTGGAGAGATGAATTTTATTTTATTTTATTTTATTTTAAAGATTTTTTATTTTATTTGAGAGAGAGAATGAGAGAGAGAGAGAGAGCACATGAGAGGGGGGAGGGTCAGAGGGAGAAGCAGACTCCCTGCCGAGCAGGGAGCCCGATGCGGGACTCAATCCTGGGACTCCAGGATCATGACCTGAGCCGAAGGCAGTCGCTTAACCAACTGAGCCACCCAGGCGCCCCGGAGAGATGAATTTTAATTTTAAGGTCTCTTTCAATTTTAAGAGGCAATATTTATTTAATTTAATTTAATTTAATTTAATTTATTTATTTGATAGAGAGAGACACAGCAAGAGAGGGAACACAAGCAAGGGGAGTGGGAGAGAGAGAAGCAGGCTTCCCGTGGAGCAGGGAGCCCAATGTGGGGCTCGATCCCAGGACCCTGGGACCATGACCTGAGCCGAAGGCAGACGCTTAATGACTGAGCCACCCAGGCGCCCCTAAGAGGCAATAAAATACAATTATTTGAATAAAATAATTCAACATTTTAAAAAAACAAAGTAACTGTATATTACCAATATAGAAAAATGTTTGAGATTAATTAGTATGTGAAATGAAGCAAGTCACAGAATACCAAGCTATGATCCTATTTGTGAAACATAAAAAAACCTATCAGATACATATGTATCTGATGTATATCAATATATCTCTGTATTTCTATATAGATATAGATTGGATAGATAGATAGATAGATAGATAGATAGATAGATAGATTATGGAGAATTTCTTGAAGGAGAACAAGCTGGTACAAATGGGCACTTGTGGGAAGGAAGAATGGGGAAAGAGGGAAGTCAACAAAGTACTTTTTACCTTCTGTTCCATTATTGTGAATGTATATCACTTTAATCTTTTAAAGGCAATTTTTGAAGCTAAAAAGTGTCAAATGTAAAATAAAAAGTGAGAAATCTTAATACCAAAACTAGGACTGTAAAACTTTCTTGAAAGCACCATAAAATGCTTCTAAAGCCAGATGTATTTATCTTAATATCTGTGGAAGTAGTGGGTCATCTTTATAATTGTCCATCTTCTTTATTGTGGGAAATTGAGGCATATCCTAAGTTCTAAGTCCTAAGAACCAAATCAATGAGAAGCAATGGCAGACAGATCAATATGTTTGGGCAGAACATCTGGCCAAAGACTCTTTTGGGTAGGAAGAACCACAGTGAACTGGTGATATATGTTTGTATCCTCTATGTGGCATACAGATGGTCCCTGTCTTCAATATGTGAGGGGCTGTCCCATAGAAGAGGGAGCAATCTTGATCTGCATTGATTCAGAAAGGTGAACTAGAGCCAGTGGGTAGAAGCTATAAGAATACAGATATCCCCAACATAAGGGAAGCACATCAAACAGAGCTATCCAAATTAACCCTGGGTTGGTAGTTAACACTTGTGGAGTTAAGGTTAGGGGACGTTGAAGTAGACCAGGGATTTAAAGGTCAGCAAGTAATGAAAATGAGCAAAGAACTAGCCTACACATTAACAAGGAACAAACTTGAGAGCACATATACTGTATAAAAGAGATAGCAGTTGGTCTCAGCAGATTGGCACCATGATATGTGTGTCCTGGGTTGTCAAATCTTTTGAACTTTCAACAGATTCTTTAAAGCCTGGGAAAAAAATGTACGGCTCAGAGAAAACCTATTTCACGGTGATATCTACCCCGTGGCCATCAGTTTGTGACTTCTAAGAAGACAGCCATGGTGATATAGAATACCTGTTCAGTAAGATATGGGTAGAAAAGTTCCTCAGCAGGTTCTCTTGGATCTTTACCACCACCACATGGGGTTGAGAGAACAAGTGTTTAATTTTTACTGCTGAGCAAAAAGAAGCTCAGAGATGTGGAACTGCCCAAGGCCACCATGTTAGAAAGGGTCCCAAAGAAGGCTGTTTGACTCAAAATCTTGTGCACCACCAGGTCCCTAGTAACTTCAAAATTATATGATCCTCTAACTATAAAATAGAATTCTAATCAGCCATAAAAAGAAACATACTATTGATACATCCTACAACATGAATAAGCTCAAAAACATACGGTAAGTGAAAGATGCCAGATGCACCTTTGAAATGTCCAGAAAAGGTAAATGTATAAGAAAAGAAAGCAGGGGTGCCTGAGTGGCTCAGTCGTTAAGCGTCTGCCTTCGGCTCAGGTCATGACCCCAGGGTCCTTGGATCAAGTCCCGCGTCGGGCTCCCTGCTCCATGGGAAGCCTGCTTCTCCCTCTCCCACTCCCCAGCTTGTGTTCCCTCTCTTGCTGTGTCTCTCTCTGTAAAATAAGTAAATAAAATCTTAAAAAAAAATCACTCTCTGCCTTTCAAATAAATAAATAAAATCTTAAAAAAAAAGAAAAGGAAAGAAAAGAAAGCAAATAGCCTGGGACTGAAGATAGGACAGAGGAGTGTGAATGAGTATGAAAGAACTCTTTGGGTTGATGGAAATGTTCTAAAACTGGATTGTGGTAATGACTATACAACTCTTTAAATCACTGAATTGTACATTTAAAATAGGTGAGTTTTACGATATATAGACTATACCTTAAAACTATATATGCAATATAAAATGTGGAATATTTTAGTGTTAAGAAATAAAATTTTCATATTAGAAAAAAATTGGATGATGTCATTTATTATACTTTCACTCTCTGTTTCTGAAGGTCACACATTGCTGATGATTTCTTCCTGCCTGTGCCAGATGAACTGGAAGACCTATACATAGACAGAACTTTCCAAATGTCAGATATAAGATAGAGGGGCTACCAAGAAAACCCATCGCCCACCACCTATTCAGATATAAAATCCTCAGGGACTTTGAGTCTAAGTTCAAGATACTGAGTTAAGTACACAAATTTCCCCAGAATTCGCTACAATTTTCATGTTTGTGCCTTTACATCAGAAATCCTTGATTAAAAGCCATTCCAAGAAGTTGACACTCTCCTTGGTCTTTAGAACATGTAAAAAGTGCTTTGTTTTAATTTTATACTTTCCGTTTCCCTTCAGCACATCAGATCTGCAGCCAACTTGGAAAAAGTGCAAGAGCCTCTTAAGTAGGCAATAACTTGAGGGCCAGCCATTTGGAACATCTTGGCTCCATTCCCACCTCATAGCTGTGGTAACATGCCATTGTTTGAATGTCAGGACCCGGGCCTTAAACTTCATTTCACACTCTGCATACCACAAACGTTCCTTATGGATATAGATCACAAAAAAAGGTCATTGTTTCAAGCACTTTGCTATCATATGGCCTTACAGTCCTTTGTGAAACATATGGAGGATGGAAAAAACCCCATACAGATGACATCAGTGGGCCACATGCAGTGAATTATGGGACTGGAGAAGAGGAAGAAAACTTGTATTACAGGTATTCCTGGGCAGCAATAGCGAACATTTCTCTAAATGGAATAAAGTTTTTGAACCCAAACAGGATGCATAAAATACTATTTGTCCATGGAGACAGGGATCGGAGAGGACACACTT
This sequence comes from Mirounga leonina, assembly GCF_011800145.1. Taxonomy (NCBI): domain Eukaryota; kingdom Metazoa; phylum Chordata; class Mammalia; order Carnivora; family Phocidae; genus Mirounga; species Mirounga leonina. Next base: position 63,271,039 of record NW_023270415.1, on the reverse strand, counting down.
GACTTACGTGTTTTTTCCATTATGCTCACACTGGGTCCCTCGATCTCCTGAAGCTTTGTGTAAACATTGATTTTATATTCTGAATCAGGCTGAAGTCCATAGAAGCAATGCCTGGTTGTCCCTCCACCCACAGTGGATTCTTGCTTTTTTGTGTCTATAATAAAACAAAACATACATGCATGAAATTTTTAAAAACAGTTATCAGTAGATGATTTGCTTCTAAAATGCTTAATATGCATGGCCTAATCAGATAACTTCAGATTGAATATACTTGTTTAGGTACTGTACCTTTTTCTAAAGAGTTAATACATTCACTGATTTTTTTTTATAATTGAAAATCACATTTTCATTATGTTCAAAAATGAGAATAAAAGACTCCTGAGATCAATGCTTTAATGGAAAATTATTAGCATATATAATTGTGTGTACATGTCATAATTGATCTTTTGGACAGGTGGGGAGGTGAGCATATTTACTTTTTAAAAATTAGAATATTCTTTTATCAACATGAATCTCCAGAACACAGCCAACCAATTACAAATTGACAAAAAGACACATCCTTTTGGCCCCATACAACTTTCTACCATGCAACAAGATGCCCTTCCTGCCAGTGGCCTAAAAATATAGATATGCTGGGGTGCCTGGTTGGCTCAGTCAGAACATGCAACTCTTACTCCTAGGGTGGTGAGTTCAAGCCCCACACTGGGTGTGGAGCTTACTTAAAAAAATAAAAATAAAAATGTAGGTATTGAGTTAGGATTATAGAACTCTAGGCAGTCCTTATGCCTGTGGATGAAGGGGTGTGCTTCCAGGGTCTCAGAAGCTTCATCCACAGGTCCAGGTTATTTTCAGAACAGCCACAAATGCAAGCAAGGGTTTGGAGTGGCGGGGCACCTGGGTGGCTCAGTTGGCTAAGCAACTGCCTTCGGCTCAGGTCATGATCCTGGAGTCCAGGGATCGAGTCCCGCACTGGGCTCCCTGCTCAGTGGGGGGTCTGCTTCTCCCTCTGATCTTCCCCCTCTCGTGCTCTCTCTCTCATTCTCTCTCTCTCAAATGGATAAATTTAAAAAAAAAAAAGAGTTTGGAGTGGCGCTGAGACAGTCAGGAAGTCCCCATAATGCCCAATTTCCTACTTCTCAGCATTCATTTGTAACTGATACTCATGATTTCTTTTAATGGCAATGAAGACTCCTAGGAAGTTCAGAGGAGGTTGGATCCACTCTGAAAATCATTTTCCCTTCTTTCAAAATCATAACTGAGTAAGTAAAACATGGTGCTTCTGTGGCTTAGGGCTCTACATTCTGTAGAACTGTTTTCCAACTCCTGGTTCCAAAGTTCTTTTGGTTCTACCAAAAAGACAGCCATATACAGCCATCTCCACAAAGGACCTTCTCTTTCTTGTCTCCACCATGGCAGAAGCACAAAGAACCTAGTAGACCCAGTTTAACTGTTGGCTACTTTCTTCATTCCCATATTCAGAGCAAGATGGCTTTGCCTTCCTGGAGAAGTTAGTGCTGGCTCTTGGGTCTGGAGTCTAGGGTACTTGGATTAATGATATTCATCATTTTCTGAGGGCTTACTGTGTGCCAGGTTCTGTGCTTTGTATTTCATAAAACAACAACAAGAATGATAATAACCAATATTTAATGAGCTTTTGTCATGTGCCAGGCACTATTCTAAAGATTTTATGTGGATTGACTCATTTGATCCTTATAATATGTATAATTATCCCCAATCTAAAGATAAGAAACTGAAGGCCAAAAAAGTTAGTCTCCTAATCAAGTCCATATGCTAAGTAGCAGAACTGAAATTAAATTCAGAACTCTAAATCACAGTTTCAGAGGATGCTGCTTTAATTTCCACTAATATATCATAAAACAGTGGAAGTTACATGTGTGGTTTTTCTAAATAAAGCAGTTTGAGATCTGTGGAGTGCATATGAAATTAAGCAAATGTGATATCTGGCAGAGATCGGAAGAGGATCCCTTATGATTCAGTGCTTTATTTCTCCACTGGATAAAGCTGCCTCCTTTGGCAGCTTTAATTACTGAAGGGTTTCAAATTGATTTTCTTCATTGGCATAGAGTGTTTCTTTTCTTTTTTTTTTTTTTTTTTTACCGTGTGGATAATTGGTTAAAAGGAAAAAAATCACTGCTACTGTGAAAAGAACAATTATTTAAAAAGCTCTAGATTGAGCTTTATTTCACCCATAAGCTGTATCAGTCTACTTAATGCCTTATCTAGCTTTATTTCTAGGAATTTAAAAACCTGTGTTAAAAACTACATTGATTGAATACATTATATATATTATTTAGTGGTTCAAAAGAACTCCTTCAAAGTGTTAGTTGCAGATTATTAAATATAAACAAAATATAGAAAACTTAAAAACAGAACAGTACAAAATATAAAAAATGTCAAATAGTAATTTTTCTATTTTGAATATATAATACCTATTAAATTTCTATCTATATTTTAATATATTTTGGAACAAAACATACATCTATTACAACACACATATATCAGAACAAACATGACATATGTCATTTAAAATCTGTCTGGACAAAATCCTTTTTAAAAAAATATAAATAAGGTTTTTAAAAATATAAATAAATTAAAGCTACTTGTTAAATGGAATTTGAAATTTATTTTTTTATTTTTATGATTGAAAATATAAAGGAGTTTCAAAAGTGAAATTTATATAATCTTTAGTAATATATTTGTTCAGAATGAATTAAGGTCTACTTCAAAAATTTTCTTATCATATATATTATCAAATGATGAAATAAAAGAAGAGTTGTTCAGGTGTTTGTGAAATTGTATCTCGCTATGACAGGAATTTGATAGTAAGAAAATGTTTATAAACTCTGCACTCTGCTTTGCTCACGTCCAAGTTCAGTCTGTGGTTCCCAGGCTCAAGACCCCACACAAACGGCTTCTTTCTAACCTTTACCCACAACTTTGGATCCTCTTGCAAGCTTTTGTGAGTCATTTGGAAAATAAACATCCTATGGCATGGATATTAATCCATCTCCATAAAAGCTTCCAGGAACTCTCCAGGAATCAATTCTAGAAAGTGTTTTTCTGTCATCTCTATTTCTCGTGGATACTCATACACTTTATAGACCCTCGACAATAGAATATAAATGGATTTTACTGCTAAAACAACAAAAAAAAAATCTCAAAACATTGGAAAACTGGAACAAGCACTGTAAAATTATTGGGAAACAGTATTGCTTTAATTCCCAATAATAGCAAAGAGGGGTTACATGAATGGGGATGTATCCATGTTGCTTTTGGCATGTGTGATTTAGGTCTACTGGCTTTGCCTTAAAGGAAAACATTCAAACTGATCAAATGATGACTAATTTCCTCAACCCCTTGTGCCAAAAGCAGCGAGTTAATTTATTTTTTTGGAAAAGGGGAAGAAATTCTGTCTTTGTGCCTTCATTCTCATGAAGCAAGGCTGAATATATCGTCTGGGTTATTATTCTGCTGATAACGATGCCATCAGCTTGACTCACCAAAATGTCCTATGAGTACTTACTGAGATCCACAAGCAAAGAATATCCAGGATCCAGAATACTCTGCTGGCATTTTATGATATCAATGCTTCCAATCCCCAGGTCTCTCAAATACCCTGACCAGCAATCATAATGTCACTGCTTCAAAAAGTTTAATCTTGAAAATATGTTTTGTTTCATATGATCTTTTGCTTTGGATCTGGTGTCTGGTAAGGTAGGCTCTCCACTATGCTGCCCATTCTGTTTGTCAATGATACCGCAAAACTGGCATTTCAACACCAAAAGACAGAAGACAAGTTGAACGTCCTTTGAAACCTTCCTTAAGCAGTCTAGAAAGAAATTCACCAAGTTATGGAGATTAGGAAGGGAATAAAGTATTTGGGACCATGTAGAATCTAAATACGTGAACCTAAAGGGAAATGCTATACCCAACGTTAGGTGCTAAGTCAACTCAAAAATAGCTGGAGAGAGAGACAGAATCCCAGAGCATCTACAGAACTAATGGAGGCTCTCATGGGGTTCTGAGCCACCCAAGACCAACCAAAAGTCGCTGACTTTGGTCTGTCCTACCATTAACCAAATCCTACAATTTTAATTTGGCAAGGGGATGAATGACTCAAACACAGATTTATTTCAGTCTCTCCTGAGAGGACCTCATCCTTCTGGTAACTTTCTTTCTTTTTTTTTTTTCTTCTTGGCTATAAAAAAAGTCATAATATTTATATGAGTAGAGGACATCTGTTGTTTTTGCCTGGTTTGCATCTATTCCCTCTTTCTTTGAATCTGTTCTTCCCTACTCTTGGTCTTTATGATTTGGGAAGAACTGAATAACAACCCTCCTCTCCTCCAGATACAGAGATGGGAGGCAACCAAGTTTGACCAGTTTATTTCATGCCCTTGAACTCAATGACAGATTTAGGGGCATGTGACCCAAGCCAAGCCAATATGACTCAGTTCCTGGACTTTTGTTGGAATTATTGAGAAAGAGAAGCTCTCTTTTCACTCAGACTGGTTAAGCTCTTAGCTGGGAGGATGTCATTCTGGATCTGACTGGGGCCAACTCAGAGAATCTGGCTGAGCGTAAGCACAGAGCAGAAGAGAGCAAGACTTGGTCTTGATGGCATTGTTTGAACACTTAGATCCAGATGTGCCTGGTGCTAGACACTTCCAAACTTCCCAGTATATTAGTCAATTAATTGACCCTTTGCTTAAGTTCCTTTTATCTGCATTTCTAGCATTTACAAACAAACCTGAATGATACAGCCTGACTACTTTATTCACAAAAACCTTGGAAATTTGTAGGTATAACCTCAGATAAAAGCCTCAAAAAAAAAAGTAATTTTAGAGAAACTGAAGCCCAGAGAAGTTGACTAGCAATTATGGTTAAAACAGAGGCCTCTCCACTGACTTCATCTCAGAATACAAATGCACACGACCAGACCATGGGGACTATACTATATCAAAAACTAATGATGTAATGTATGGTGATTAGCATAACATAATAAAATAAAATTTAAAAAAAAAGAGAAAAACAACTGAAAAAAATTACTTGTCAAACAGTAGGAATTGGTCAGAAGCATTAAAAAATAGGTCACTCTGGGACAAAGCTTTTCTCTATCACATGGAAGAATTAGATCCCACTTCTCTCTAGTATCGCCTCTTGGGTGGAAGGACTAAAATTTCTGCACAGGCAGCATATGTAGCCAATGGGAGATAGTCCAAAGTTAAAACAAAGGGGTCTTTGAAACCATCTGCCTATGGAAGAATCTGCATCTGACCAGAGTCCTTCAAAGGCACCAATCAGGGTAACGGTTGCATTTCTTTGTAAAATAAAGGAACTCAACCTGAAATCAAGCTCATAGATACAGAGAACAGATTCCTGGTTGCCAGGGGCAGGAGTTAGGGTGGGGGGTGTGTAGGAGAAATCAGTGAAGGAGGTCAAAGTGCTAAAAAAAGAAAAGAAACGCAACCTAATTCTTCCCTACTCTATAGAGTAGGAAAACTATGACTTGATCTAAACTATATATTAAAATAAACATACTCCCTACTGCTATCCTCATGCTCCCTCCCCACCCCAACACTCCTCTTTGAGGCTGTGAATTAGAAACTGTTGCTGTCTGTTAATTAATATTATTCAGTTAAACAACTGGATGAATGAGATGCAAGCTAATTGGGCTCATAAATCTCCCAGCTATAAACGTTGATGAAAAATCAATTGAGCAACACTTTGTTCATTCTTGTTTAATTGAGGCTATCAAGGCTCAGTTGAAGAGGTATTTGGAATCCTGGAAACAATACTGAGGGAGTACAAGTTAACTTCTCTTGAAGATAAGAAGGAAATGTAGACTCATATTTTTTTTGCTAACAAAGGGCTTGGCTTCAGAAAGAGCTTTTTGAGGTTTTAGACTACCAGGTCAATGTTATCAGACACATCCATCCCCTATTTTCTGATAAAAATCCCAGTGCTAGTTTGCAAATATGCTAAAGATATTTAATTTAAAAAAGACTATGGAGCTCACTAATTCCATTAATAAAGCCAGTTTTGATATATCTTTTTGTCAGTCTATATAATTTTTATGAAAGACAATGAATATCCATAGGAGCCTATGTCCCTTCATCTCAACTTCTTAAATGATATAAAAGGTTAAAAAAAATTGTGGGATAGTTTGGGAGTGTGATTTTTATCCTCAGTATTTTTTTAAAAGCCTAACAAATACCACTAAATGTCAACCTTTCTATATGAAAATGTGACTTAACTCATTTTATAAAGATATATGAAACATAACTCCTCAAGATTTTATACTCGTTTCTCAAACAATTGCATGGCTTTCATGTGCTTTTGCTTAAACATCCCATAAATCATATTAAATACAACCATGAAATCCTTATGGCTTGTCCTGACTTTTCCTTACTCACTGTTTATTCCAGAATAAAGCCACTCCCATATGTTTAGTCATGCCAGGCTAAAGGGATCCTTATAGGATCACACACAGGGGATCAAGGAATTAGTGGCTTAGCATGTCTGTTGAGACACTGTCTTGGCTGGGGTTGGCAGGAGTCTCTTCTCGTGTTGCTTATGTTCTATTCTCACATTCTCCCCGTATTTCCAAATGCCCTCACCGCTCTATTAATCTGTGCTTTCCACTCTCTGGATTAGACCAAAAGTGAAATTTCTGCACTTTGGCTGTAGTTATACCCAAGATATGGGCTACTAAACCCAGTCCCATTCAGACCCCCAAAATTAGCTCCTGCTTTTTAAAATGAGAAAACCATCATCATTTGTCCAGAAAGAAAATTTTTTTTTTTTACCAATTTTATTACCGAATTTGAAAGATTAGAAGAATCACTTGGGATTCTCCAGTGTCTCCTAGAGTCTCCCCCAAATAACAAGACATATCTTTTCTACTGATAATATAAATCAGATCGGGCGCCTGGGTGGCTCAGTCATTAAGTGTCTGCCTTCGGCTCAGGTCATGATCCCAGGGTCCAGGGATCGAGCCCCACATTGGGCTCCTTGCTCAGCGGGAAGCCTGCTTCTCCCTCTCTCACTCCCCCTGCTTGTGTTCCCTCTCTCGCTGTGTCTTTTTCTGTCAAATAAATAAATAAAATCTTTAAAAAAAATACAAATCAGATCAAAGTATTTTTCATTATTTGATCTCATCTTCTGAATATTATCCAAGCTGATAATGTGAAAACAGGATTCACAGTCCCTAGAAACTCACTTTTTGGGAACCAGCCTTTTGTTGTTATTCTTGAAACTTTTACTTGAAATAAACATACATTTTTAGTGTTTCAACTTTGAAACTAAGTCCCAAACTGTAGATGCACCTGAGAATGGTAATAACTGAAAAACCTGCCTCTGATGGCAGAGATATATTAAACCATCTCCTGAATGAATTTGTTGTTCACCAACTATCCCCCAAAATAAAAAGAGTAAGAAAAAACATTAAAGGCAAACTGAGATCCCCATGGAGTAAATGCCAAAATAATAGCACCATATGATTTTACTGTGTGTTAGTCCTGGTTGTTTGTCTCCTATTACCAGTAGCAGCTAACATTTCTCTGGAGCTTCCTGTGTGCAAAGCACTGTTGTAAATGTCTCACGTGGATTTATCTCAGTTTAAACCTCAGAGAATGCCACAAGACCGGCATGGTCATACCCATTAAACAGATGAGAAAATGATCATTTGGAGAGATTAAAGAATTGGCTTCACTAGCCATTTTGACTCCATATCCTGCAGGATCCATAATATAACGTCGCCTCCTCAAGAAGAGGGCTCTGGTCTAATGTTACATACATGTTGTCCACAGAGATTTACACAGAACCAAGTACATGAGTGCCTGACAAAATCAGGCTTGCACTTACCCTGGAGCGATTCTATAACCACCCTATAGGCAGTGGCATGACGATGCACCTGCCACCGAGCACACAAGCTGGTCATTTGAATCTGGTCTGCTTGAAGATTGGTCACACCCAAGAACACTAGAATGAAACAGAAACATACCTACGTCACATTACAGACAATGCCATATATGTCCCCAAGCCTGAAGTGAACTTTAACACAATAAAATTCCAATTCAAAGAATTAGAGGGCGCCTGGGTGGCTCAGTCGGTTAAGCGACTGCCTTCGGCTCAGGTCATGATCCTGGAGTCCCTGGATCGAGTCCCGCATTGGGCTCCCTGCTCGGCAGGGAGTCTGCTTCTCCCTCTGACCCTCCTCCCTCTCATGCTCTCTGTCTCTCATTCTCTCTGTCTCAAATAAATAAATAAAATCTTTAAAAAAAAAAAAAAAGAATTAGAATTCCCATAGCCAGTGGTGGGAAATCCATCAACTCAATAAATTAGTGCACAAAAGATAACTATTTTATTACTGGAAAGAGCAGTTGCAAAACATTATGGATGATATGGTCTGTTTGATACTTGTAAACAAAAAAGGAAATATCTGTTCACAGGGAAAAGACCAGATGTAATGGAGGGTGAAATTCTGAGTGATTTTTAATCTTCCCTCTTTATTTATTTGTGTTTTCTTAAATATTCCACAATTAATATATAATACTTTTATAAAAAAATTAAATATAATATGCACTTATCGAACACTGAAGGATGGCCTTGGCTTCAATAAAAGGGACAAGAAAATTGACAAAAGGGAAGTCTTACTCAAACAAGAGCAGTTTCATAAGGACTGGCCTTCAAAGACGTGATTGAAGGAGGTGAACATGTTTTTGAAAATGTAAAAATGAAAGATTTAACACATTAAAAATTATAAAAAACAAATACACAGATTCCTATTCATCGCAGAACTAAGTCCCAAACTATAGATGTACCTGAGAATGGTAATAACTGAAAAATCTGCCTCTGATAAAGCTCAATGATATACAAAATGATATATAAAAATGATTCACAGAAAGGTTATCTGGGGGAAGCAATAAAAATAGTGTTTCTCCAATACAAGAAAGGAGTAAGTATCTGGTGTTTATCACTTAGACTCAAGCAGAAAAAGTAGAAAATTAATATTTACTTTCTCTAATGACCTCTGACTTTTGTCCACATCATTTTCTCTTGTTTTTCCCTCTGTTTTCGCTACCTTATATCACAAAAATAGTTTAAAATTATTTTTCAAGATGGTAAAAATAATCTTGCCTAATCAAAATTTACATCTTCACATTGTTCCTTTCTGTTAAATTAGAGAGAAGACCTCTTTTCCCAATGCCGAATAAATAAGCCCTCTTGTTCCATAAAAAAAAAAAAAAAAAGGAAATCATTGATGATTTATGTCACCACACTAAATTTAACAAACTCCTTAAATTAATTTATTTGCATTGTATGGGCTTTTACTCTGCTTGGGAGAAAGAGAGAAAACAAATAAAAAGCCCATCTAATTTTTACTTTAAGGACAGAATATAAAACAATTCAATACTCTCTTTTAAGATACATTTGGAATACCCAATGTATTTATTGAAGGAGAGAAGAGGAATGGGACAGAAGAAGAAGAGAAACAGAGAAAAGAGGATAGAAAGAGACAAGACAGAGCATGGAGAAGAGAGGCCAATAAAAAAATCACAGCGACAGAAAAAGTGGCCCTGAGAGAAAGAGTGATCTAGAGAGGAAAATGAAGATAAGCCAGTGAAGGGAAGAGAGGGGGAGGGAAAATGTGCAGGAGAGTCTAGGGTGCTCCTAAGGCAGGACAGTGGGATTGCTATAATAGAACAACAGGAAAATCCCTTGGAGGTTACCCTGGTGCCCAGAATGGTATCACGGCACCAGCCAAGTACGAGATCAGAACCACAGGCCAACATCTTCCTAGATCTGTTGAAGACAGCCTATTTCTTTTGAGATTAAATTGATTTGTAATCCAGCCTTTAAGGTCTTAAAATAATCCATACAAAAAGATTCAGGAAGCCTCCTCTAGTGAAAAGCCTGGCCCTATCTAACATGTAGGTGGCCAAATACAGGTGGCTTGGGGTCTGGTTTAATATATGCCCCATTCTTGCAACATTCTGTTCATCAGATAAATTATTTGATGAGGGATGACAGTGACTTATGGGCTAAGGGTATAAAGCACAATTATTACAATAATAATAATGGTTATTCACTAGTGCTTGCCATAGGGCAGACATTTTACGCATTATTTCTGCAAGCCTCACAATTAGCCTATTATCTTCATGTTAGAGTTGAGAAAACTGGAGCTCAGAGAAGTTAAGTCATTTGCTCAAGATAACAGCCAATAAGTGGCAGATTTAAGACTTCTACTTTTGACTATCCTTCTCAGGTGTGGGGCTCGCACAGCTGAGAGCACTCAGCATGATTTTAATTAGCATACAGCCACACCATGTTTATTTTCATTATTTATGTATTATCTTTAATGTGTGTTAGGATAATTACGTGGGTTTTGAAAAGTATTTAAGTTAAAAAAATTGTAAGTCGATTTAAAGAAATATATTAAACAGATGGTGTGGAAGGATAACAAACATGAGGAATATGGAACATACGTGCTGGAGTTTGGAAAACATTCTTATACCATGGCTGTCTGGAAGTGGTATATGCCAATGAGAAGTCCCAGATGGTGTGCAGACAGCATGAAAACCCTTAAAAGGTACAGAAGAAAGTCCTTTTTGTATCTTTTATGGGTGGCAAGTGTGTGTGTGTGTGTGTGTGTGTTCACATAAGGGGGGAGGGGCAAAGACTTTGAGAAAAGGCAAACCTCCCCCACCCCCAACCCCCTCCGGCCCAACTTTGACTGGCATTGGCCATGTCAGGCTACAGGCTGGTTGGAAAATTTCACCTAATGTGAAAAATGTCAACAAAGACTTTCCAGAAGGAAATCCTATCAGCCACCGTCAAGTATATTTGAATGCCAGGTTCTGATGTTCAGCCTGCCAACCAGGACGCTGAACTACACAGCCCTGAGTGAGGAGCGCACTTTTCTTTCCGTGAAACACCATCCAGAAAGGGCAATGCTGAGGAGAATAAAAGCCAACCGCCAAGTTGAAGCAGGAGTTGAGTTACAGTGAAAACAAAGCAGCAAAACCACATGCAGGGGCTGAGGCAACGGGACATCAGTCTTACATGTTTTCACCACGCCCGTCAGAGCGTCGCTGAAGCCTGAGGCCTGGGAGGCAAATATTTTCACATTGTAGTCCATTCCGCTGAGGAGGTTTGTGATAAGAATGGTGTTAATGTCAGCTCCCACAAAAGTTTCCAGGGTCGGGCCAGCAACTAAGGGAGAAAGAGTGATTTCAGTTACACCAGAATATGGAAAAATGGGAACACTCCTGACGGGAATTGTACTGGTTGACTGTGTTTCAGTTGCCCAGGATTACGTAGAAGACAAACAGCAGAGCTGGGTTTTGAACCTAGCCCCATCTGGCTCTGAGACGGACATACCTGATTACCAGGCTAGGGCTCTTTTTAGGGATCTAGGCCTTTCCCTCAAATACAGTTCTTTCCCTAGTGCTTATTCAGAGAAGCTGGTCCACCTCACAATCCGCCATCTGCCACATTGTAAGGCTGACTACATCGCCACAGGCTTCGTAGGCTTTGGGGCACTTGCCAAACTAAAGAAGTCATTCTCAATTGTCCCTTCTCAGACACCCAGCCTTGTCCCAGCAGGCCTGCAAGAGACAGGAGGAGCAGATTTTACGTTGGACATTGTGCTGTACCTTGCCACATGGGGGTCCAGCATAAATGTTACCACTACCAGTCCTATCCCCTCCTCTGAGCATTTTTAAGAACAGACAGATGACACTATTATCCCAAGGCCCTTGACCAGTTGGCTTCTTCGGTGTCTTTACATTTTCACCTCTTTTTCAGCCCAGTGGAGTCTTTGATTTAGCATTAAAAACATTCCTACACAAACTTATTTACCTCCCGCGTTTTCCCATCTGTGCTCATACTTTAAGAGTTCTGAGTGACTAACAAGTTCCTAAAATACTCCTTACTTTACTTCAGAACCCCCTCCCAACAACATATTTATATATTTCTATATGTGCATGTTATCTCAGTAGTGATTTTCTCATGCACGAAAATCTTAACTCAAACGACCACATACAATTCTCCCACTTAACTTAGAGCAAGATTTCTCAACCTCAGGGCTATGGACATTTTGGGCTGGATAATTCTTAATTCTGGGATGGCAGGGGGCAGGGGGAGGTACTGTGACTCGTATGATGCTTAACAGTACCTGTCAGATGCCCATAGCAACCCCTCATCCTCCCAAGTTGTAGCAATCAAAAATCTCTCTGTTGGGCTGCAAAACTGCATCAATTGACAATCACCGGCCTAAAACAAAGCTGTTTTCCCTCAGAACATCTGATAAATATTTACAAAATGGTCTAAAGGACGAATCTAGCAAGGCTGTTTTATGAATTAACACATGCTTCAGGCCTAAAGAAAAGCAACCACAAAATTGGTGATGGATCGCAAAGAGTCAGTCTTGAGCAAGCCAGTGCATCCATGGTATATTCTTGCTATTTTATTTTCAGTTCGTAGAGATGTCTGGAGAAATTGGAGGTGGGGGTATTTTACTTGTATGGACCTGGATAATAGGACACAATAGAAAAAGGTGAAAAGTGTTCCAGAGGCAAGAGCAACATCTCAGATGACACACTGAGCCTCATGTGCTCTTTGAAAGCAGAAAGAGGATTTTAATGGTTGAAAGAATACTCTAAATTTTCTTGCCGAATCAGTAAACATAATTAGAGAACCCCTTTCTTATGAATAATCAGAGTTGAAGGCCCAAGTCCAGAAAACGGACAAGACCCCTCTAGTATCTACTTTTAGTTTCCTGTTTAAACTTCACAGAAGTGCTTAATGTCAGGAGTTCATAGTGTAACAAGTGCCTCATCTCTCCAGACATCTGGACCAAGGCCATGATTGCCCCTGTTGGCGCCATTCTCCTGCTTTCAGGATGGAAAGATGTGGCAGGTAAGGCGAGTGAGAGATCTCCTCATCCAGGTGGCTAAGAGGCTGATGGAAAAGCATTTTACAACCACAACCTTAGGGCTTTGATGAAATTTATACAGTTTCCAAATTTTATACAGTTTCCAATACAGTTTCCAAAATGAAGAGACTAAGAAGTTGGTAAGCCAACTTTTTCCTACTAATCCAAGAAGAGATAGAAGAGGAATTAGAAATTAGAGATTCTGAATGTTTAGGGCTTATATATCCACTGAGCCATAGAAGCTTCCTACTCCTACCAAGTCAAGATGTCCTTCGGCTGGTTCCTTGTCTGGGGTGCACCTAGGTCAGGTGCATAACAAGTGTGTATTCTGCTCATAAACATGCCCAGTCATTTTTTTAGGTGGAGTCATAACTTCATTGTTCTGATAACAGAAGCCTAACCATACATACAAGGAGAACTAATCATACAAGGAAAAAAAAATTTTTTTCAAAAAAGTTAAGACCCTTCCCACTTCTCGAAACTAAAGATAAAAGCAAAGATAGATAGAAAATCAAAACAAAAATAACTTATCTTGAAAACCATTTCAGATCCCTAATTATGGTAACAATATTTTTTTACAAAGCATTACTTACCACTAACAGGTTTGTAGACAATCCTATAGCCCTTTACGGGGGAAGGTGGGGGATCCCATGTAATGCGCAACCTGTTATACCATTCTTCTGAGACTCGTAAGTTTTGGGGACCAGAGGGCGGCACTGAGCAGAGAAAAGCAAAACCAGTGGTTTAGTGTAGTTTCCATCTTTACAAACAACACTGTTAACAAAATCTAAGCTAGCTTCCCATAATGTTAAAAATATTTACAAGTAAAAATGTATTAAAACACACAGTGAGATTTTGAGAGTCTATGGTTGTTCTAAAAATTAAATATATAGAAAATTAATTCTTGTGGTGAAACACTTTCATGTGAAGATCAGTAGTTCATTCAAGGTCATTCTCATTCTTTTGTCTTCAGTTTATTTTGAGTAAAACTGAATCAAATAGTGTTTATGAAACATTTCTGTCTATACACCACTGTGTTCCACTATCAAAGTATGTTTGTACAGCAATATCCAGGGTGCTCGCACCATGGTAATGATGGTAACTCCAGGAGGGAAGATTCTGGTGATTTTTTTTGCTTTCATCTTCATATTGCCTATATTGTTCGAAACTATATATTATTGTTTACCAATTTTTTATTAAAACATTAAGCCATTTATATGGAGAACCTTTGTAAACCATTGTGCATATTGACAGATACTACTGTCATCATTTTTGTTACTGTTGATGGAACATAGCTGTGTTGACTATTGCTTACAATAGGAAGATCATCTACTAACACCTTGAAATAATTCTACTGTATAGATAATTGTTGTATGTGGTGGTATTTCTGCAATAAGATTTAAGTCTTTACGAACCATGAGAGACGATGGACTCTGAAAAACAAACTGAGGGTTCTAGAGGGGAGGGGGGTGGGGGGATGGGTTAGCCTGGTGATGGGTATTAAAGAGGGCATGTTCTGCATGGAGCACTGGGTGTTATACACAAACAATGAATCATGGAACACTACATCTAAAACTAATGATGTAATGTAGGGGATTAACAGAATAAAAAAACAAAACAAACAAAACAAAACAAAACAAAAGATTTAAGTCTTCAAATGGTTTTTATTTGTGTGAGTGCATATATTTGCTCATCATGAAAGCCTTTTACAGATTATGCTAATTTTTAACATACGACAGTTCAAAGTAGATCTTTGAGCCCAGGTCAGCAGCAGTTAGATGGAGCCCCATTGCCTTCCCATTGCATCCCTTCCTTCCCTTTCCCTCCCTCCCTACAGCGGCAGGGTTTACAGTAACTTTATTGAATATTTGAGTGTTAAAAATAATCCAAAACTGACTCAGAACAACAGAATTCACTGTGCTTATTTTAAACCAGCAGCTACAGAATTTTCATGGCTTGTATACTTACTTGAAAAAGTCACACTTAAGCACCCAAGTACAGAATTCAGGCCTTGCCGCCATTCTGCACCCAGTCATACATAACTGGTTGGTAACTGTGGTGGATTAAAGATGGGTGCCGGATTTTTACCCTCCTCCCATTGAGTGGTGGAGGCTATGGCCCTCCCTTTGAATTTGGGTGGGTTCTATGAATACCTCATCCAACAGACTACAGCAGAAGTGACTCTGTACCAGGGCCAAACATAGCCCTTAACTATCATGACAGTTCCCACTTTCCACCTCTTGGAACTCTTGCTCTTAGAGTCCTGAGTCATCACGTATGAACTATGACTCTCCTGCTGGAAACAGTACATGGACAGGCTCAGAGACCACATGGAAAGAGAGAGGCTCAGCTGAGTCCAGCCTTCCAAGTGTCCCCACCAACATGCCAGCCAGACATGTGGGTCAAGTTGTGTTGGATGCTCTAGACCAACCCAGCCCACCAGGTGACCTTCATCCATACCACGTGGAGGAGAATTTCCAGCAAGCCTGGCCTAATTTCCTGACCTATAAAATCATGCACTAGAATAAAATGGTTCCTATTTGAAGCCAATGGGTTCTGAGGTCGTTCATGCAAGTACAGACAACCACACAGCAATGAAGACAGCGAAGACTTTGTGGTGCCTTTAACCAATGGTGTGCTCCTTGGTGTATGCTCCTTGCTTGACTGCCATGGCCAAGTCACCCAAAACAAACACTGAGTGATGCCCCCTCTGAGCCACCCAGCACCGTAGGAGCTTTGCACGAAAAGGCCAACAATATGGATGAGGTTCTGGCCTCTCATGCTGCTGCTTCTCCGAGGGGGGGAGACACACAATAGACAAATACACGAGTAAACAAGAAAATATCAGGTAGTCATTAGCGCCATAACATGAGAAAACAACAACAACAAAACAACAACCAAAGAACAGGTTGAGATCTTAGAGAGTGGGAGCTACTTTGCATGGAGTGGTCAGAAAAGCCTGAGGAGGTGACTTTGAGCTGGAACCAAAATGGCAAGACAAAGCCCCAAATGCAGACATCTGGGGAAGGATATTCTGTATGGGAGGAATAGTACATCGGTCCTAAGGCAGCAACAAGCTTAAAATGTCCAGTGAAGAGCAGGGAAGGAGGTAGGGCTGGGACGCTTGTTAGGAGGTGAGATTAAGGAAACTGGCGGGGTCCAGGTCTTAGAGCACCTTGTAGGGCCACGGGAAGGATGTTGGATTTTATCCTGAGTACAACGGGAGGCCATTGGGAGACTTGACACAGAGTTCTGACGTGAGATGATTGGTATTTTGAGAAGCTTCTCGGGCTGCCGGGAGGAGAGTGAAGGATCAAAGAGCGGAAGCGCTCATTTTAGTGACAGAGAGTAAGGCGTGGATCAGGGCGGAGCCGTCAGATGAAGACAAAAGAGGACTGGCCCGCAGAACTCATTTTGGAGAATCAACAGGACTTGTGATGAATTAGATGTTGGAAGAGGAAGACGTAGTTTGTTAAATCTTAGCTTTTACACACGAGAAAACTGAAGCCCAGAGCAGCTTGCTCACCTTGCCCAAAGCCATACAGCTTGCCTGGGTGGAGACAGGATTCAGATTTTTCTGTCTCTCAATCTCTTTTGCTCTTTTCACCACACTCCACTGTGGCTTTCAGGGCACATTGCAGGGGATGGGCATTTTCAATTAATTAGTCAGCTAGTAGGCACAGAGAGAAGGCTTCACTCACAGGTTTTTCCGGGGGCAGAGACGCTGACACCTTCTCCATCATCGTAGATGGGAGTCACCGTGACTTTGTACTCGGTATTGGGAAGCAGAGGCTTCAGAAGGAGATTGTTCTGGCTCCCAGGCACCATAACCTGAAGAGAAAAACAAAGGACCATGGTGCTGCTTAAGACCTTTATTCCTGTTGTTTTACTAATGGAGCAGGACTATGGGGACTTGGAAATAATCAGAAGCAAGGCAATGTGCTTGAGAAAAAGAGGCATGCGTGCAAAAGCATTTCTCTCTGGAATTCCCCTCACAGCAGCCCTCAGCTTATACCCTCTAAAGCAGGTTTAAATTTGAAGCAATTAGGCTCTGAGGAATCATCTTCTCTCAACATCTTTTCAGCATTTGTAAAGTACCCAGAAGTGAGAATCATCATCTATTTGGAAAGCAGGTGTTTATAGCTTAGGAGGGTTCATTCTATAACCCAGCCTGCTTATCATTTTTTATTCCACTTAAATATCCTCTTGAAAATTCAGCCTTCCATTCTTTACTCTCTCAGACATAATCCAATCCCAGCACTTTAGAAAAGAATGGAAACTAGCCAAGAACAACAGAACCACACATTAAATCCGCGTTTTCCAGAGCAAAACAGAGTTAGCAGTAGGACTAAAAACTGAGGCAGCTTTTTTATTTCTAAAAGGAGATGTCTTCCTCAATCTGAAATCACCATCACTCTACCTCTCAAGGCTACAAAAACGGAAATGCAGGGGTGAGGTCCACACTGCACAAGCATCAGTGTAACATGCCACGTGGCTCAGTAGTGAAAATTCTGGTATCCCCCCAAAGAGCATATGGACCAGAAAAGCCACATGTTCTCAATGTTAAAACCACAAGCCTTTCTGCCTCTGCTTCTGCAGTCAGATGCTGGCACATCTCTGGGCCATCTGAGGAACTTAATCATGGCTGGAAAAATGCTAAGTAAGATCTAAGAACTGACCCAAACATGTTTCAAGGGAGTCACAAGACTGGGACCGCTGGAGATGCTTTCTGATTCAAGGGCTGGGTAAAATGCCAGCAGGCAAAGGGCTGTGCTGTCTACTTCTGGATGAGGGAAGAGACCTATAAATCATGGAATAAGCCCTAGGAAGCCTCGAGTTGAACCCAGAAGCAGCTGTTGCTAAGATACTGCTAAGCTCTAAAAGCAATTTTCTAAAATGTACTGTTAAAAAGGAAGTCTGAATTAGGTGATTTTATATTGAATTAGTATGATTTTACTCCTTGAATGAAAGGGACACTGAAATATACTACAGGGCTGTATGGATGTGGACCCGGGAGGAAGATTTTTTTTTTTTTTTAAAGAGCTCTGCTTTATTCTCGAATGAGTTAGATAAGCCCGGCATTAAGGACAGGTAAAGGAAGAACAGGGGTTGCCCTGACTTGCATTACCCCATCAATGTAGCTTCCTTCAGGGCACTTCTTTTAAATAGAACTCCTTCGAAACAGAGCCTGGGCATTCGGTCCAAGCTGTCTGTTTAGCAAACCACCCATGTTGATACTCCTTAAATAAGGTCATCTCTCAAACTGAGAAATGCACGGGCTTGGAATAAATCACATTTAGACGGTGGAATTCTGAAAGCAGTAGTGCCATTTTGGAGGAATCACTGAGCTTGTTAGGAAGTAGTTGCTGTGGTTTATAATAATAGTCATCTTTTACCCAGCAATTACTACGCGCCAGGTGCTACCCTAAGAATTTTAATATAGCAATTCACTTACTCGGGGCGCCTGGGTGGCTCAGTTGGTTAAGCGACTGCCTTCGGCTCAGGTCATGATCCTGGAGTCCCTGGATCGAGTCCCGCATCGGGCTCCCTGCTTGGCAGGGAGCCTGCTTCTCCCTCTGACCCTCCCCCCTCTCATGTGCTCTCTGTCTCTCTCATTCTCTCTGTCTCAGATAAATAAATAAAATCTTTAAAAAAAAAAAAAAATTCACTTACTCTTCACCACAACCTTTTGAGGTAAGGAGTAACCTTACATGAATTTTACATATGGGGAAACTGAGGCCCACACAGCTATTGAGTAAAGAAGCCATCCTGAAATCCAGGATATCTAGCCTGAGCCTTGCTTTAACCACTACACCCTGCTCCACGTGGCTACACCACTTGAACCTTTTTACCCTAATGATATTCATTTCCAAGAATAAAATGTAAATCTCCTCTTGGGAATGCAAAGTTCCTTCTGCTTGGCCTCTGCTTGTTTGCACAGAGCAGGGTAAAGATGGGCTCTTACTAAAAACAGATGCAGCAGATCACAGCAGATGGCAGTTTTGTTTATAAAACAGTTCTATAAAAGATGCTTATGATGAAATGAGATGCAAATCTAACCAGTGGACTTTCACATTTTAAATTTTCTTTTAGAAATGGAACTTCATGTCTGGCTCCATTATTGTCCAAAGCTGTTCGGAGC
Source organism: Mirounga leonina (assembly GCF_011800145.1). Lineage (NCBI taxonomy): Eukaryota > Metazoa > Chordata > Mammalia > Carnivora > Phocidae > Mirounga > Mirounga leonina. Next base: position 63,251,936 of record NW_023270415.1, on the reverse strand, counting down.
AGCCTGGATCCCATCAGTAGAAATAGGGTTCCCTGCATCTCATTGTGTTCCTACCTTATAAAACTGTGTCTAGACAGTGAGTCAAATGCTATCTGTGGTAGGGGGCTGGGTAGATTTGGTGTGCCATTTTAACTCCAATCTATTGAAGACTAATATTTTTATAAAATACAATAAAACAAAATTTCTGGAAAACATGATCATGTCCTTGGATGCTGCAGGATCGTCAAATCGCTATAAATGTTTCTAAAAGCTTAATCTTACTATCCGAACTTATCTTGTAGGAGACAGAGCCACACACTGAGTATACGTGTTCTGGAACATTTCTTGCAAATCAGAATTCAGGTCATGGTGATGGATGTTGACATCTAGGCTCTAGGAAAGTCTGAAATCCTGATCAGCCTTTTACAAATAAAGAAGTGTGAGACCTCCATACCCTGACAACAGATTCAGGGCAAAGGCATTGCCGGCCAAGTAGCTTTACTTTCTGCAAGTTCAAAAGCTTTTTATTGGAAATATTTGGTAGATTTGATTAGGTTTAGCGAGTATATGAATACTTCACTTACTCGATTGGAAAAGGAAATTGAATTCTCCTTGTTTTCCATATACTGAAGTTTTACTTTGTTTACTAATGTTACAGACGAATACGATGCTCTCATTTGATCATTTCCTCAAGCAAATCTAATGAGCTTTTATAGTTAAGGAAAATTTGGTAAGACGGTAAGAGGCATTTCTCTTATCTAGACACAACTTTCTCACTTTTATAATGTGCTTTAGCTCTCTGCCTTTCTCTGTCATGCATTATTACTTAAAGATACTCATTTGGTGTTGGGAATTCAAGGCCTTTGAATTTTGTTACAGATTCGCAACCGCCTCCCTATTTTTGTTTTATAATCTAAATCTAGATGCACCCACTTTCTGTCTCTAATAATAATAATACACTTATGTAGAAGTAACATTTCCTAAACACTGAGATATGAATTCTCAATTAATCCTCAGTTGGGTCCCTGAAAATATGCCTGTAAATTAAGTGTGTACAAATCCAATTCAAGTGGAATTCGGTAGAGGAGCTTGATATTTAAAATTCCACAGTACTTTCTTCGGTTTAGCAAAAACACTTCTGCACAGTAAATAATCACCACCAAATTTATCAATATTTTTCATTTTTATGAAGGGTTTGCTTAACTGGGGCCACATGTGTGTTTCAGACTTTTGATCTTTTGTTTCCTTCATGTAGGTGTCCAAGTGTTTCAAAATAAACAGTGTGAAATGAAAGAAACTAGTAAAGGGAATATTATCTAGAGACAACCCAAAGTAAATATTATTATTATTTTACCTTGCATAACTTACAAGTACATGCATGAGATTAAATTGTTAGTCTTCCCAAGTTGCAAGATAATTTAGCAAGAAGCTTAATATGTTTCTTGGAAAGAGTAGAAATAAAAAACAAAACTCTTATTCTGGGAAGTTTTTATGGGTCTCATTTTTAGGAACTAAATTAAAATATGGGACAATAACAGGGCAAATGAAACATCCAAATTATGTCCCTAGTTACCATTGTTAAGTACAATCTTATTTTGAATTTTTCAATCGTGGGTCATTTGAAATGTATGATCTGAGTGAATTTATAACTCAATTTAATTTGTTTAAGTGTCCATCAACCTTCTAAAAGCACCCCAGACCAATTTCATGGACCTTCTGGTTGTTCACCGTGCACCTGACTTATTCCGAAGGGTATCACTGTGCTCTGTAACAAGTCCTCTATCAGCCTGAAATTAAATACTTTCCTGAGACAATTTTAGGCTCAAATAATTGTTTATGTAAGCACATAAATGAAAATAATTTTTCATCAAAGGCTTTATATGTAAGGAGGAGGAACAAAGGATAATAATGTTATTCATTGAGCAATAATGAATTTGGAGATGTCTTTCCTAGAGTGTCTCAAAATAATGCAGCAGGGGGCAAGAAATACAAGTAATGAGGTTAAAGAAGGCGTAGTCCATGACTAAAAAGAAAAATTTCCTTTAGATGCAAACTGGAGTTATCTGGTCTGATAGGAAGCCCATCCAGGAAACAATGTTCATGTTCTTGAATAAAAGGAATGATATGGTGTCAATTAAGAAAACACGGGAAGGCCATGACTCAAAGTGTACCCAGGTTTCTAATATAAAAAAACAAATTAGATGAAACAAAGAAAACTCGGCATATAAAAATCAAATCCCCTTAGGGAAACAGTCAGATTTAAGAGTAAGTTAGAAATGACTATAGAACTGCCGAAAATGAGTTGATGTCAGTGAAAAACATAACTATGTATTAATGGATGCTCTCTTATTAGGAACACTTCAACTATATAAAGACAACCTTTCATGCATGCTTTGCATAGAAACTTTTAATCATATTCCCAAGGGCAAAGAAGTTTAGTATATGTGTATATATTAAAAGTCTATATGTTAGAAGTTTATATATGTGTGTGGTTGATCCTTGAACGACACAGGTATTAGGGCTGGTGAGCCCCTGCACAGTCCAAAATCCATGCATAACTTTTGACGCCCCTAAAACTTAACTACCAATAGCCTTCTGTTGACAAGAAGCCCTACCGATTTGTGTAAATAGTTGATTAACACATATTTTTGTATGTTGTATGTATTACATGATATATTCTTACTATAAAGTCAGCTAGAAAAAAATGTTATCAAGACAATCACAAGGAAGAAAAAATACATACACAGGACTGTATTCTATTTATCAAAAAAATCCACATATAAGTGGACCTGTGCAATTCGAACCCGTGTTGTTCGAGGGTCAACTGTATATACACACAGTGACGGTATGCAGTGGACAACGTATGACCCAACTTTGGTGCTCTAACGAATTGTCAGGGCAGCAGAAGCAGCATGGGAGACAAGGTTCAGAAGCTTGCTCAATTTGAAGCAAGTCGAATGTGGAGCTAGTTTTGGAGATAGAAAGGTCATCAAGAAACCAGTAGTGAAGTCTGCATGAACAGAAAACATTAGTTTCTGGAGATGGTAGAGTCACCAAGAAATGAGCAGTCCAGTTTGCACGGATCTCTGGAGACAGCCTCATAAGCTCTGTTAGTCAGGGAACTGCATGGTTTCTAGGCAGTTGTACATATACAGACCGTTCCTACCACTTCTTCCGCATGGTCCCCTTGAGCAGTCAGGTAGGTCACCCTGAACTGCTGCACGCTGCTGTCTGAAATGTCCCATTTTACCCGCAGGCTAGAAGTGGTTTCGTCATCTACAACCAGGTTTCTGATTCCTGTTCGGAAAACTGGAATAAGCACAACCAAGGATTAAAGAACTTTTAACCCATCATATTCCAAAATGAGCTCTAGAGACCGTCTGCGGACATGGCAACAAATATCACTTAATATATCTCTCTAATGTAGAGTCATATGAAGAACAATTCAGCTTTAGTGGTTAATGGCAGGGGTGGGGGTGGGCATCATATCTACGGGTGGCAGATAGAAATGAGTTTAAGAGATACTTACAAGGTGGACCATGGACTCCTCAAAACTATATATATATATAAGTAAAGGGAACTGGGGAGAAGTCCTTGGGCAAGGGGAACCTCCAGGGGAGCATGCCCACGAACACCTCCCACCAGTGCTCTGCTGGAGAAGCAAAAATGAGGGACCAGATGGGGTCAGCCTCAGTGTATGATCCAGCATCCAACATACATCCTATTCATTTGTTCCCTCATTTCTATTTCAACACCTGTCACTCAAAGCATACATCTCTCACCATGGCTGCCTCTATCCATTCAGCCCATGTGGATATTATCCTTCCTCTGATATCTGTCCAAACTCCTTCACCCATGCTCTCTGACACACTCCTTCTCCTCTCCCGAGATGCTGGCTCCCTCCTTTATCCCATCTGACTTCATTTCACTCTGTCCATCTCCAGTGATTCTTTCTTCTCTTCATTCATCCATTCACTCCGCAAACATTCACTGAGTGTTTCCTTTATGTCAGACTGTGTTAGGCCTTTGAGATACACAGGGATGAACACTTGACAAAAATAGTAAAAGTCACAGAGGAGGGAAGAGAGTGACATTTAGCAGGCAAAATTGGGGGAGGGTACCAGGTAGTGGGAATGAGAGACAATGTCTCACCTTCAGGGCTAGGAGTTCTAGATGGCAGGAGGAAATGGGAGAGCTTGGAAAATATGGCTGAGTCCAAGAAGAAAAGCAGAAGGATCTTGGATGTTATGATAAAGAGATTTGGGGCACTGTGCTAAAGAAGGGCTCGATAAAGATTAACTGGAGAATGAATGAATCAGTGAATGAATTAATGGGTGATGGAGAGCCACTGAGAGTTTTAGGTGGGAAAAAAAGCGGTATAATCAAACTTGTGTTTCACCTAGTTGACTCTGACAGCTAGTTGGAAGGTGTATCATAATGGGGGTGAGGGAGGCGGAAGTTAAGTTGAAAGAGAAAATAGCTGAGGTGGGAAGCCCATTAGACCAGCCAGGTCTCGGTTACCCACAGAAATGCAAGGACACCATGATGTGAGTAATTCTCAACAGACGGCAATAGAAGTCACTGTAATCAAGAGAAGGAATAAAGTCCTGGGCTGTGCTATGTGAACATTCTCTGAAAGACTAAATAGGAACCCAAAACAAAGATGGAACAGGTAGAGATGTCACAGTGAAGTCCAAAGACTCATTGGCATTTAGGGCTAAGGAAAGGTTGAGAGGTTCTAAGAGGAATAAAATTTGAATTGGAAGGCCCCATTCCTAAATAATAATGTAAAATAAATAAAACTGGGACAACATAACTTCTGTTTAAATCAAACTTTTCTTATGGGTAAATGGGGACAAATTCTATTTGTCCTTACCTGACGTCACAGGTCTGGTGGGGGCTATGGTCGTAGACGGTTCGGTCCAAAAACTGTCAACTAAAAAAATACTCATTACTTTAAAATTTGGTAATGATCGTAACTACACGTTTGTGTATAGCATTTTATAGTTTTCAAAGAAAATTTCACCTATATTATCTCACTTGTTTCTCCCAACCACCTTGACTCTGGTTGCAAGAAAGAAGAAATGAGCTGTAAATAAAGCAGACGTGATACCTATTCTGCTGATAAGGAAACTGAATCCCAAAGAAGTGAATGTTTCTAATCACAGATACTAGCCTTCAGATAAACATTTGAATTACACATATAACTCTGTGAAACCTCCTGTTACTGTGAAATGGGGCATAACCATCGTAATTAAAGGAAAATAAACAGTGCTGTAGATCATGCTGTGAAAGGGCAGCCAAACGAGACCACCAAGGAAGAGAATAAGTGCATTTTCTATGTCGTGTATTCACCCTGGGCAACCAGCGCATTGGAGCAGTTGTGTGGTTCTCTGCCCAGAGCCCCCTCTTCAGGGTCAACACATTCATCACCAGCTTCTGGAATACTGGCTGCCAATGGCTCAGAGCTCTGGGAACTGCCCCCCCGAGGTCACAGACTCTGTTATGGGATGGCCCACCTCCAAATACTGGAGATGCAGGGATACAAAGGCTCAGCCTCATTGACTCAGTTTGGGACAACTGCGGAGGGTCATCCCAGGTCCAGAACTCCTCATGGAATTAGCCAAAGGCTCAGTTTGAGCTTCTCCCTATGCCTCATCCTGCCATCTTTACTTCCTTACAGATGTATCTCCCAACTACAGTCTTCAATTAACCTTCTGGATGCAATTTTCTGTCTCAGAATCTGATTCCACGGAACCTCATCAAAGAAAATTTAATATGTGGTTAATAGCTCATATTTAAAAAATGAAGGGATGAATGAATCAGCGAGTGCATTTTATACAAGATTCTTGGAACCAAGATTGACTTGGGAAATTCCAAAAGCTCTTGGACATGCTTGCCCTCGGTTTATTTGTTCGCTCCTTTATTCACTTATAAATTATTTTACCCATCCATCCGTCCATTCAACAAGTATTTATTGCACAGTTAAAATATAACAAGCACTATGCTACTGCTGGGGACATAATGGTGAACAAGACAGATATGGTCTCTGCCTTTATGGTGACAGCCTAGGATTCTCATATGCTTCACATAGCAGTTTCATTAAAAAGGTGAGGGCACATGAAGAACTCTGGGGGATATAGAGAAATGGAAGCCTCTGTAGGCAGGAATAAGGTGGATGGGCAGGCAACCAGGTGGGCGGGGGAGGGTATCAGAATGGATGGTGGCCACTGGTGAAGTCCCCTCAGCCAGACTGACACTTACGTGTGGTCCCCACAGCGGTTACCACCTCACTCTCGCTCCCATCATCCATTATGGCCAAGAGCGACACTTCATATTCAGTGCCGGGCTCCAGGCCTTCAATAACATGTGAGTCTTGGTCTTCTTTTAGGAGAACCTGAAAAGCATTTGGTGCTTAGTAATTGGGTTTACTGGAATAGCAGTGAAAGTTAAGAAAAAATAATAAAAAGGAGAAAAAGGTATCCCGAGCATAAGCAAGAAACAACCAAGCATAAAGAACTCCAGGGCCACTGAATTCAATTTTAAATTCAAAGTAGAGACCTAATTCCTTTCCATTCCCTCAACAAACAAGCTATTAATATTGCAAAAGTACCAGCTGAAATTTTTTTTATTCAATGTCATTTATGAAAGTCAAAGGACCTGAAAATATATTATATATATGACAAAGACCTTAGCCAAAAAAATACCATTTTAATCTTAGAAAAATCATATGATTTGACATTTATAAAACTCCATGCCAGGCAAAATATTAATTACTTCTGGGATTCTCAATCTCTTCTAAAGTGAAGACTAACTCAAATGTGCAGTGGGTATCCACTTCCAGAGAAAATGCTCCAGATTACTTTTCAGTCTATTTCAGACAACTCACTTCTTCAGTCTTCCCACCATAGACTGGAATCCACATCAACTTGTGCTGCCCTTCATCAGCCGAAAGGGGATGCCAGGTCACTCTGAAACTATCTGTCGTCACCTCATCGATTTCCAAGTATTGCTGGGCTGGAACCTCCTCTGTGAGCCAAGGAAGGAGACTTTGTCAGAGAATGGAGAAGGCAAGGAAGCCAAACTCAAGCAGCTCCCAGGGCTGTGGGAAGAAGGCTCTCTGAGGAACCCCTGGCTTTAGGAAAGCACATGGAATCTGAGAAAGCCATGCCCATCAGCCCAGTGGGACCTCAAGTTTCTGCAGCCAGCATTTACCCACGGTATAAATCAGGAAGACCATGGACACAGCACAGTTTTTAAAGTCTTCCAGTAATTTCCAGAACTCTTAGATTCTCTATTTGGCTCTTTTCACGAACTATAAAAAGTAAGAGTGTCCTATTCATTAGTTTACCAAGATATTATTTTCTCATTATGTTGAGGAAATTAACAAATTGGTGTCCTCAAGGTCTGGGAGATGTCCCCGTTAGTTTTATTTGCTTTTGTGCTTAAATTATCCCCTTGTAATAAGTTAAAGAAGAACCTGACATCCTTTTAATCTTGTACATATGGGTGCCATCGGAAGTGAAAGATGATTCATCAGACCTTCCACAGTTTCATACTTCAGGGATGTACAAGAGCCCGACATCCAACTGTGTGTCAGTCATTCTCAGTCATTGATTTTTATTACTTGAAATTCGAGATTTTATTATTTATTTTTTAAAAGATTTTATTTATTTATTTGAGAGAGAAACAGAACACAAGCAGGGGGAAGGGCTAAGGGAGAGGGAGAAGCAGACTCCCCACTGAGCAGGGAGCCCGACATGGGGCTTGATCCCGGGACTCCAGGATCATGGACTCAGGGATCATGACCTCAGCCGAAGGCAGACATTTAACCCACTGAGCCACCCAAGCACCCTGAAATTAGAGATTTTAAAACTCTTTCACAGGACACCAGGAGAATCCCAACTGGAGTTAGCCCTCAGGAAGTTTTGCGGAATTACTGAACTTCTTTCTGTCAACATTATTTCTCAATGGAGCATATTTCTTCTCTCTCCAAAATAGCTCCTCCTGTCCTCAGTATAGCACTCACTTGTTTTCCCAAGCAAAGCAATGTTAAGTTCAGAAAGCAAACAATAGAATTGTTTCCACCAAGAGGCAAAAAATTTTGTATTTATTGACTACAGAGTATATATAGAAAAGGAAAATCATGCAGTCATGCCTTATGTTTTTTATTTTAGTATTTAAAAGATTCCATATTGTTGTATTAATGTATCAGGCTGCATGAACATATTATTGGCTACAGATCGATGTCTTAGGTTACATAGTATGAAACTGTCATTCTTGCAGGTCAAAAAATTGTTGGGTATCAACAATTTTGGAAGTTCAACTTAACATACATGCATATGAAAACAGAAGAAAGCTGTGAAATTTTTAGACCCACAGAACAAAAGAAATGGTGTAAGATTAGGAATAGAAGAGTACACACATTTATTTAACTGGGACCTTTTGAATTTAGATGATCTTTCCTCTCTTTCCCTTGCTTTGATAGAAAACAATTAAGCAGTACACATTCTAGTCACCTAATTGTTCAGTTGTTAATGCAACGTAGGGGCGCCTGGGTGGCTCAGTCGGTTAAGCATGCAACTCTTGGTTTTGGTTCAGGTCGTGATCTCAGGGTCATGAGATGGAGCCCCATCTTGGGCTCTGTGCTCAGTGGGGAACCTGCTTGAGATTCTCTCTCTCCCTCTTCCCCTGCCCCTCCCCCCCCACATGAGCATGTGTGCTCTCTCTCTCTCTCTCTCTGAAATAAATCTTTAAAAATAATAATAATTCAACACAAAGATCAAAATGCAATCCCTTCAAAATCACAGTTGAGGAAGCTGCTCCAGCTTCTGGTTTCTATATAGTTACTCTTGGAAACTTCCAAACCATAATAAGGCTTACCCGTGGTAAAAATTCCAGTCAGAGGCTCCGACTGCCCCTCATCATAGATAGAGATAATGGCCACAGTGTACTCCATGAGCGGCGTCAAGCCCTTCAGAGGGAAGGTAGTAACAGGATCGACTTCAACCTGCAAAACAGAGACGTCGGACCAGCTACATCCGATACTCTCCAGACACAGGAAACAAAAGGCATTTTCTTATTGTCTGTAGTTTACTGGGCCTGGCAGCAGAGCTATAAGGACTTCCAAAATATTACTGAATTCTAGAATCAGGCAGCTTCTGTATTACACAATTCTAATCTTCACCTTTAAATAGATTACCTCTCCATTAATTCTGAGGACATCTTTGCAAGCAACGTTATTTCCACTCGTTAAAGATCTAGAAGGGAAAGTGCACACACCTGAGAATGCTACCAGAAACAAATACAATGTTTCCAGCCTGATCTGCTAGGAGCAGCCAGTTTTTGGCTTCACTGCCTGGGCTCCCTGACCCATGACGAATTATCACACAATAACTCCTGTAAGAGCTACCCAGATGAGCCACCATGCAGGGGAAGAATCAGGGGATATTCACACCAAAGATCGTAGTAAACACTTGAAATATTCCTTTATCTTCCACAGAGAGATTTATTTGGGAAAAATATGTACCAATCTCTTTAGAGTACATAAGGGATGAAGTGTTAAGGATAAGGACCCAGGGTATAGGAAGGATTAGAAAGGGAACAGCAAAGAATGAAGAAAGAAACCATAAAGTAAGGGCGCCTGGGTGGCTCAGTTGGTTAAGCGACTGCCTTCGGCTCAGGTCATGATCCTGGAGTCCCAGGATCGAGTCCCGCATCGGGCTCCCTGCTCGGCGGGGAGTCTGCTTCTCCCTTTGACCCTCCTCCCTCTCATGCTCTCTGTCTCTCATTCTCTCTGTCTCAAATAAATAAATAAAATCTTAAAAAAAAAAGAGAGAGAGAGAGAGAGAAACCATAAAGTAAGAAGAAATGGAAGCAGGATTTAGAACACAGAGCCCTGAGCAAAGCCATCCTCCATGAAGAGAAAAAACACACACAGCTTTATCACTGAAAGTTTGGGTCTTGGGCCTCTGAGCTACATAGCACTGGGGGCATATTCTAGACCAAGTAAATGGTGCCTGACTTAAGCATTTTCTGTACATTGTCTCGATTAACCCTTCCAAAACCCCTGTAGGGGAGGCACTTAATAATAAGATGCTGAGGAATGGAAGAAATGAACCTATTTACCTGATAGCAGACTCTGCCAAAAAAAGATACCATTTAAAATGTTTTCAAGAGGTATTTAGAGCAATATCAGTAAGATCCATTATTTACAATACTATCAATGACTAAACTTGATAGCACCTGAGGTTAAGGGGAAGTTGACTAAGCTTACTGTATGGATTTGCTCACCGCAGTCAATGTGACCTTTACCAAAATATAAAATGTGTCACTGTCCTACTTAAAACCTTCCTTGGCTACCTCTGTTGCCTTCCAAATCAAAACCAAGCATCCTGCGATGACCTCTTGGTCTTGCATAATCTGGAGCAGTGCTCTTTTTCTTGCCATAATTTGAATCACCCGCTGGGCTCCAACCACACTGACCTCTCAGGTAGTGTCTTTCCCACCTCAGGGCCTTTGTACATGCAATTCATGCTTTTTGGGATCCTAGCTCTTTTCAAAACTAGACCTTTGTCATCTCTCAGGACTGTGCTTAACTTTTACCTCCTGACAGGAGGTTTCTCTTGTCACCTACCTCAGTAGGGCTATCCCCTAACACTGCCCTTGTTTGTTTCCTCCCAGCACCAAACACAGCCTGTGATTATTTTATATATTTATTTTCTCCTGTGTAGAGGGTAAGCCCCTCCAGGGCAGGACCTTGTTTAGCTTCTTCAGTACTGCATGTTGAATTATATTTGTTTTTGAGTGAACAGAGGAGGCACCAAAGATCATTTTTAAGAAAGATAAAAAAGGGCTCCTTAGAACTCAGAGCAATCCAGAAACCATATACATCGCTAAGAAATCAAATGCAGGTCAAAAAAGAGAGTGTGAGTCTTGGGGGAAGGAGCTTCCATTTTCATCCTTTTGGAACCCTTAGCCACTCTTCTAGAGAGGGCCAACCAACCTCAGCCACCCTGGCTGAGATACCAGACACAGAAGTGAAGTCATCTTGGAAATTCTGGCTCAGTCAAGCTCCCTCATGAATGCAAGAGTCACCTCGGCTGACACCACATGGATCAGCAGAGCCAAGCTGTCCTTGCTGAGCTCTGCCCAGGTTGCATAATCATGGATTATTATTTTAAGCCAGAGTATTAGTTACAGGAGTGAACTGAAAATATTGATTATCTTCTTCTGAATCTGGGTCTGATAATATTATAGGTCATTCTTAGCATTTAATGTTTACTTTGGTTTAGGTATTGTCTGCATGCTTCCTGTGTATTAGTTCCTTTAACCAGTAGTCCACAACCTTGTAGAGTAGCTAATTATTACCCTTAATTTGAAGATGGTGAAACTGAGACTCTGAAAAGTTAAGGAACTTGCCAATGGAAAACCAGCTAGTACCCAGTGCGTCAACACAAGTATTTTATAGGACTCAAAATCCTATGCACAGTATGGCTTCATTAAACTCACAGAAAAGACAAATCTGTATTTAAAATAGGAGTTCAAGACATGTTCTCCTAAATGATATTTACATATTGCCTCTGTTGTTCTGGATTATAATAGCTGGGTTTACTGAGCACTTAAACATATCAAGGACTTCACATTCATTGTCGTGTTTAGCCCCCTCTTCCCCCCACCAAACCCTAGGTATTTATAATAGCTATTTTACAAACAAGGAATGGGAGGCCTAAAGACCTAAACTAACTTCCAGGACATAAATCTATTAGCTGGAATGGGTAGTTATGCCTTGACTTCTAAGTCCCAAATCTGTGACAAATAGGCATTTCATGAAGATACCAAACATACACAAAGCAGTTAAAAATCAAACTTTCTTTGGTACACCAAGAGACAAAAAGGGAAAAAGTGTGTATATACACACAGTTTTCCCCTTTTATATATGTACATAGATACATATGTATATACATACATATCTTTTCAGCATACATGTTGAAACATATATATATATATATATCTGTTGAAAAGATCTTTTATTTATTAAAGCATTATTTGACTTTGAACAGACCATATTTTATGCATTAACTACTGATTATTTTATTCCATCAAATGAAAACGTTAAGGTGTGATCTATTTTTATTAGTTATATTATGTTTTAGACTGAGTTCTGGAACTGATTTTGTTGGTAGTACTTTTAAGATGTAGGAGAAGAATTTGAGAAAATGATAACAAATGACCATGATCTCATGGTTATATAACTATTTTTGAAAAATTTTCAAACAGTCTGGCCTAAAAGCTTAATTTCAGTCTAATTCTGGGATGGATAAAGAAAGAGTCCTTGATGAGGAACAAGGGATTGGGCTCCGCTCTGGGCTCTCTTGTTGAGTCATAGCTGTCGGGAACTGGACTTGCGTCTGAGTCTAAAAACTGGCCTTTCACTTATAAAACTCAAATGGCAGCACTTTAGTTTTCCATCCTGCTTGCACATTTCCCCAAATCCTCTCCCAGCACATGCTCTCTGAGATGGCCCTGTCCTCAGCTGACAAGCCATGTTTTCAGCATGTTTTCTCTAAGGGTTGCATGAGGGGCTCTCTGTAAACTCTCAGAACAGTGGCTGGTTCAAGGTAAGCGCTCAACACGGGTTAGCTGCCATCACCATCATCACCATTGACATTTGGGTGCTCTGTTTCATTTTTCTTCCTTGGTCTCCAAGCAGTTGGAGAGAGGGATAATACAGAAAAGACAAAAGGGAGAAAGAGGAAATGAAGGAGGGAAGATGGGAGGAACAGGAAGTAAATCAGAGAAATATAAATTGAGTCAAAAGCAAAAGCTTATGATCAATGGCAGGTTACATAACTAAGTAGATTTTGGTTGGGACATTTTAAAGTTCATTCCAGAATGCTTTGGAAGTTTCCTAAAAACCCAACTATAGCATTGCCTGTAAATAAAAGCTTAATTAACACAAGTTAAAGCAAAATATAGTAGGAATACTCACCCTTAAAATCATATATGCCAAAATTAGGCAAAGTAATATTACACTTAGACAAAAGACATTTGTCTAGCAACATTTAGTCTCAATGGCATGGTTAAGAATTAAGAAATAAGAACACACACACACACACACACAGACATATACACACCAGTCAAACTGGAAATGCTACAGTAAAACCACATATTGTTTATGTATTTTACTCAAATAAAATTTTCTCAGATTTTAATTCATAGACCATTTTCTCATGTTTAAAATTCAGTTTTACCAAATATAGTTTTCTAATTTCCCAGCACAATACAAATTAGAAATAGCAAGTGCCAAAGGCATCTCCAAGAAAAACATTACAAAAAAACACATGTAGTTCTCAACAAATATATTAGTCTGGGGTCATTCTTTATAATAGCAAATAACCTAAAATACCATAAGAGGCCACAACAGCTGTTGTTAACAGGATGTTAAGTACATTTCTTGTGCTGATGATTTCACAATATATACAAATATCAAATATTAGCAAATGTGCAGTATTGTGCATTCATTATCCAATGTCCCGTGTGAGGGGGCATTCTGCAAAATACTGCTTGGATTTAATTGTAGGAAACAGTTTGTCTCTGCAAATGAAAATAGTTTCTTCATCTGGTCAGAAAATAGAAGTGATGTAATCCAACATATTTCCTCTTGGTCTTAACTTCTTGGATCAAGTTGAGGAAAAATAATAATAACTTTGCTATCTATCCTGTTAAAATATATTCCCAAGGAAGGAATTTGTGGAGAAATTATTTGTGAAGAAGTTATTAGTGACTGAGTATAAGATACTGTATCTTCATGAGTTCTAGGAAGTTCTGCTATTTTAAAGTATCTTCCTACACAAAACTTGAATTACTCAGCTTTGTATTTAACTCATCTAACTAGCATCTTTCAGATGGTAGTTTACTCAAAAGCAGAGAGATAAAGTGGACTACACTGACATTAATTCTAGTTTACAACATCTAGGAAGATACCTACTTCCCCACCTCCTTGCACCGGGGCAGACTATATACTCCAAAGATGGCCACATCAACATATATCTCCCATCCCACCTGCCTCTCACCATAGGTGGGACCTGTGTTCCTCCTCATGTTGAATCCATGTGGGGACTTGTGATATCTCCTACCAGTTGCGTGGGGTGGAGGTAATGCTATAAATAAGAAACTTAATGGATCAAAAACCAGGGCACGTGAAATTAAATCTTAGCTATCTGTGACTTCTCTGAGTAACTGAAGGTGACAGAGCTTTCACCTAGTGCGCTCTCTCTCTCTCTTTCTCTTTGTCTCTTCGGACACATGTTTGGGCACTCCTGAGCCAGCATGTAACAAGTCCCTAAAACTGCCATGCTGGAGGGATCATGTAAAGAGTCTAGTTGGAGACACGGAGAGCTGCTCTGGCTTCCAGGACCCAGTCTTCCCAGACCAGGCACCAGACATTTGAATGAAAAGCCATCGTGATGACATCAGCAGCAGCCACTATCTGGCAATGATCTCATGAGCGACCCCAAGCCAGAAATATAGATCCAAGTAGTTGACGCACTAATTCCTGGCAAAAACTGTGAGAGAAAATAAACAATTTGTATTATTTTAAGCCACTATAGTTTTGGGAATGATCGGTTGTGCAGCCAGAAAAAGCTAACATACACCCATCAAAAAAAAAAAAAAAATAGAAATTGTGATCCACAGCTTACCTCATTAATTTCCGTGCCATCTGCATTGTTATATACAATTCGATAACCACTGATCTTTCTTGACGTTGGGTCCCAGGCTAACCGAGCACTGTTCGAGCCAACATTGGAGATTCTCAGGTTTCTTGGTGGACTTAAAGGCACTTTGCAGTAAGTGGAATAGAAAATAATTAAAATGTTAAATAACATACACCTAAAAAAGCCAAAAAAAAAAAAAAAACAACCCACCACCCCAGCATCTTTGATTTCTAAACGACTCACATATGAAAAATTTTACCCAGATAATAACTTACAACAAAGAAAACGAACAAGTTAACAAAGAAAAAAACTTTCCTTGTAAGGAATGAATAGTATTAATAAGTTACACGTGCTTAGAAATAAATAAGATTTAGGTACATTTTCTGTGTCTTTCTTTTCCGATCAATGCTATTATTACAGCCTGCTATAAATAAGAAACTTAATGGATCAAAAACCAGGGCACCTGAAATTAAATCTTAGCTATTTCATTCAATTGTCATTCGATGCTGGCAAATCACTCTGCTGGTCTTCTCCACAATGTCCCATGTGTAAAGCGAGGTTGATGGCCTCTGTCCTCTCTACTTGGGGATCTACTAGGCATTTTCAACTTAACCTGTCCCAAACCGAACTACTGACTCCTGCCAACTTTTCCAATCTTCTCTCTCAATCTCTCCCTCTGAACAAATGGAAACTCCATCCTTCCTATTGTTCAGGCCAAAAACCCTTGAGTCATCCAACGTTCAGGTTTCTGAACATAGGTCACCTTCCCACTGAGGCCCTCCAGGATCACCGTCCGTAAAATAATGCTTCCACCCCATCCCCAACTCCCGTCCCTGGTTTATTTCTTATATTGTGATTTTATTGATCTACTGTCTCTCTCCCTCCATATATTGTAACCTCAGAGGATTAGGGATTAATTTTGTTCCCGGCTTTATCCCCAGTGTAGCAAGTTCTCAATATATATATTTGTTGACTCCATGAGTAGAAGGCGTGCCCTGGATAAATCCCACTGGCTTTGTGGGAAGGTGTAAAAATGAACACTTTGCAGTTGCTCTAAAATTATATGAAGAGGCATTAGTATTTCTGCAGATTCCTGTCAATTCCATAGTTTTCTGTACTTCTTCAAGGGCCCTCTCCTGATTCAACAGATTAAAATTTGTCAATAATTTTTGAGTTTCATGAGCTTTTACAGGCTTATAGTACAACCAACTGTTAAGGTTTATCACATGCTCTATGAGTCTGAGATGCTCTGGAACAGATCACTATAACTCATGTCTCTCATTAAACCCTTACAATAGCCTGCAAGGAGATTCTAATATCCCCATTATATAGGTCATAAAACTGAGGTAACTTGGCCAAGGTCACAGTTAGTAGGAACAGAAGAGCAGTTAGAGTTAAATCCAGCAATCAATCAATCAATCGATTCACGAGCCTGTGATAGAGGGCTTAGAGAGCCAACAAAGCAAACACCTAGAAGACAAAAAATAACAGTTGTCAGCCATCGCCACAAAGTACGATGCTTCCTCACCCAATTAGCGAAAAGTGAAAATTGGTGAAAAGACCAATTCTTTTCACTCATTCAATACATATTGACTATTTGGCCATAAAGAGCCTATAGAGTTTAGTGACTCTCTTAATACTTCAGGGGCTGGAGAGAAAGTATAGGAGAGAGAAAAGCAATATAATTATTTTAAGTGTTGTGTACGCTTTGCTCCAAATTTTTCTGGAGTTCAGTTAAATTTAGCAGTTGGGTGGAACGATGTCTAGTTTCCTTTCTGGATAAAAATGCCAGTCCTAGGAACAGGTACCCACAGACATCATTTTTTTAGGACCATCCCCCTCCTTTTTTTAATCAACTGGTATATTTCCTGCCACTAAATAAAATACACATTTTCTTAAGTTACAATTAGCTCCTAAGAGGTTTCAACCTAAGCCAGTATTCCCAGTTTAGAATCCCAACAGGTATTTGGGCTTTTATTCCAGTACTTCCTCTGAATGACTGAGCTGCTCACGTGTGGTTTCTTGGCCTGTGACAGGATCGCTGGCCTCTTCTCCGAACATGGCATAAACTGTAACTGTGTACTCCGTATTGGGCATCAACCCACTCAATTCAATATCTGTGTGGGTGTCTCCAATTTTCATCTGAAAAGAACACACGTTAGCAGATCGTTAGCCAATGTGTACCATTCATGTTGATCAGAGTGTGGCTGAGGAAAGGTGAGACTTGTGGAGTAAGATTTTGTGTCCTCACAACCCCTTATTCAAACGCTTCAACCATAATTTTTCATTGTCTGGTGTCATTTTATATTAGGAACAGGTGCCATGGGGCCACACAAAACTGAAAGTACCCATGCATGCTGTTTTCGGATAACGCTTCACATCTGGACAAGTAGTAATCTCAGCCAGAATAACAGAGTCACAAATTTAGTCCTCAGAAGAGTGTGGGTGGAACTGAGTCAGAAATGTTGTCTAGAAAGAGTATAAGCTCTAGGTCAGCAAGCTGGGGACACGCCAAGTGGGCATCTCTCATCACTGGCTAATTTTAACCAGTCCCTTGGCTGGGTGCCCAGTCTTCACTTCAAGCCTGACTGAGCTGGACCAGTTTTGTTGCCCCATTCAACAAAGGGGCCTATGCACTTGGACTGCAAGTTCTTTCCAGGTTGCAGAAGAGATCAATCCACCTTCACCTTGACATCCAGCGTGGCAATTTGCTTTTTGATTCCGGGCTGACTTTTCTGACCCTTGGAGTCAAATAAACTAGCCAACATTCTCAGTTGTGTGACAAGTGCCTGACAGCATGGTTTTATTTTTGTTTTGGAAGGAAGAAAAATATCTCCAGAGTCAGTCTCCAATCACACAAGTGCCAATGTTATTGTCAAATTAGAAATTCTAATTCTGAAATATTTCCACACATATAAAATAAATGTAGAGAAATGAATGTGATTCACCCTGTTGCACCCACCACTCAAATTTAATAAATATGAACATTTTGTCATATTGACTTCCGATCTTATTTTTTTTAATTTTATTTTATTATATTATGTTAATCACCATACATCATTAGTTTTTGATGTAGTGAGCCATGATTCATTCTTCGCATATAACACCCAGTGCTCCATGCAGTACGTGCCCTCTTTAATACCCATCACCAGGCTAACCCATCCCCCCACCCCCCTCCCCTCTAGAACCCTCAGTTTGTTTTTTCAGAGTCCATAGTCTCTCATGGTTCGTCTTCCCCGCCGATTCCCCCCCTTCATTTTTCCCCTCCTACTATCTTCTTTTTTTTTAACATATAATGTATTATTTGTTTCAGAGGTACAGGTCTGTGATTCAACAGTCCTACACAATTCACAGCACTCACCATAGCACATACCCTCCAATGTCTTCTGATCTTATTTTTAAAAGAGCTAACATATTCAGATAAAACAGAAGTTCTTTCTCATTCTTTCTGTTCCCTATCTCTACCCTAATGTTGAGGTGTCCCTTACTGATCCAGTTATTTACTTCTACTATGTATATATCTGTAAATAACATACAGTTCTGTATGTTAACAATGTACATAAAGGGAATCATATCAACATAATTTTTTGCAACTTTTTTTTCTGTCAATATTTCTGTTTCAAGGTGTATCCATGTTGATGGGCAGGGACAGAGATGACATTATTAATTCCTTTATGGAATTCTTTTGTGTAAATATTCTGCTATTTTCCATCCCTCTATTGATGAACATGTCAATCGTTTGCAACATTGTGTTTTGAACAAATGCTTGCATCCCAAAAAGCCTTGCAGGAGGTTTCCTTATGATATATTCCTTAAAAGGTTATATATATCTTCAACTTGATGATATCTTTCAAATTATTCTCCAAGGCAGCTGTACCAATTTACATACCAATTTACATGAATAATTCTGTTTCCCATATGCTCACTAATATGCAGTTATTACTGAAGTTTAAAAACTGCTGATCTGCTGGGTGTGAACTAGTATTACTTTCTTATTTTTTTCCTTCTTGGTGAAGCTGATCATCTTTTTAGCTTCATTTTTTTGTCTCCCTTCTGCCAAAATAATTCAGATCAACATTAAATCCAAATGAACTAAAGCTTTCTAAACATTAGGCGAAAACAAAACAAACAAACAAAAACATGTCACCAATGCTCTGTTCCTGACACTCAGATTCACCATATTTTTGGCCCTAAACATTTCTGTCACCAGAAGCAATGTTAAAGACAATGTTTAGACAATAGTAAAGATTTGAGTTCTGAACTCCCCCTTGACCACTCTCTCTGCCTAGTCAAACACTCCCAAGTGTTACAGATATTTCCTCATCATTCCTTGAATATCTATATTATAGTAATCATTCCTTATAAATTAAAAACAAAGCCTAAAATAAATCATTTGAAAGTCAAAGATTCATCATTTAAGATGGAAAAAATGCAAAAAAAATCCATGCTAATCCATTTTTCTACTTCTCAAATTAGGAAAAAAACTTTCTAAGTCAGTGTACATATGGGGAAACAACCATCTGTGAATTGCATACATCAATATAAATTATAACAAATTTCTCTAGAATCATTTGCTAATACTTAGCATAAGCCTTTGCATGCCCTTTGGAAAAGATAAACTCCATTTCTAGGAATTTATCCTAAGGAAATAATCTGACAACCTTGCAAAGTTATATGTTAAGAATGATCACAAAAGCATATTTATTCAACACATTATCTAAATGCCCAATAACGTGTAATTTATTAAACATGTCCTGATACAAAAAACCAATGTAATACTATAGCACCATTTAAAACAACCATATAAAATATTATTTAGTGGTATGAAAAGATATTCACAATAAACAAAATAAAAACAGGAGACTACAAAACCATTCCCATTTTCTGTGTTTAAAAAAATGCATTAAAAAGGACTTAAGCAGGGGCGCCTGGGTGGCTCAGTCGGTTAAGTGACTGCCTTCGGCTCAGGTCATGATCCTGGAGTCCCGGGATCGAGTCCTGCATCGGGCTCCCTGCTCGGCAGGGAGTCTGCTTCTCCCTCTGACCCTCCTCCCTCTCATGCTCTCTGTCTCTCATTCTCTCTCTCTCAAATAAATAAATAAAATCTTAAAAAAAAAAAAAAGGACTTAAGCAAATATTAACAATAGCTATTTCTAGGTGGGGGGATTACAAATGATTTTCCCCTTTTAAATAATGTAAATTTTCTAAATTTTATACATTTAACTTTTAGAATTAAAAAAAGCCATTTTCAGGAAGTCAAAGATTCTAGGACTCTAGTAGGCAGCAGGTGGTTACCTCTTTTTCATCCCCAGCCAGACCCTCCGTGAGAGGAGCATAGAGAATCAGGTATCCCGATGCTCCAGGCACTGCATTCCATTTTGCCCTCAGACTGTTCTCGGTTACATCATAGAGTTCAAGATCAGAAACCATGGGTAAAGCAACTGCAAGAGATTTTTTTATTAATGTTCAACCATTTATCAGTATGCTTGTCTATTTCAAAGTATCTAGGTGTTACTATCTACTAAGTAAATATAGTTTACTTTTCAAATAATATTCATCCTTAAATATGTTCACACAATCATGCCAACCCCTTCCAGGAGGGCAAACATGGTGAATGTTTAAAAGCAGGAACAACATCTTCTAGTTTCTTATATCCCACTACAGTGATGGGCACGTTTCTCTGGGAGCCAGTCAAGAGCAAGGGGACTATTCTGACCACTGTTTTATGGCCCTTGCCAAGCGTCTGCCATGAGGCAGTTATTAAACACAGTCACTGGGTCACTTAGTAAATGTGACAGAACGTGTGGCTGGATGAACAAATATGTGAATGAATATATACCCATCCACGCAGACACAATGAGGAGACATGAATGAGTCGGTAGTTAAATTAGTTCATAATACACATTCACTAAATACTTGCTTATTAAGTGAGTACATATATTTTGTGTCCTTCATCACCAAGGTTGCTCTCCCCTTATCAAAGCAGAGGTCTATAATATCCCTCTGAATATGCAGCACTTGCAAACTGCAACTACAACATGGACCCACATCGCATAGAGCACCACAACCATTGCCTAGGAATTGGATTCAGGATGGCCATCAATACAACCTGAGCAGAATTCCAACTTAAGAAAGGCCACCTAAGCAATGCTGTACAAGGTCAGACGCGGGGTAGAACTCAATACATACGTGTGGTTTCGGTTCCCCGTAAGCCTTCACTGGCCGTGTGAGCATATATTGCGAAGACTGCTATCTGATATTCAGTTAAAGACATTAAGCCTTTCAACACCGTGGAAGACACACTTCCATCCACCACCACCTGATTAAAGAACAGTTCGAGGAATGAGAGTATGGAATATCTGACATGCAGAATTGAAACCAAAGAGCAAAATATCTCTAGCAAGAACACATCATTCAATATTTTCTTATTTGTGCCACGTCGTCTTTTCCACTGAGGCAGTCAGTTCTCCTTGAATTCCTCTGGGAATTGATGCACCTTTTATGAAATATGTCCAAAAGTCCCTTATTAAGTTATATCTGAGAGTGTCTTTCCCAGGCTAATTGTTATCTTAACCACCTGCACTTAAAATTGACATGTGATATTTTTCCATGGAGTTTTGGGAAGCATTTAACAGACTTATTAGTCATGAAAAAGATAGAAGTATTGGAAGCACTCTGACTTCTTTTTCAGTACAGATGATTTAAATTTCCCTGCTCTACTTCTTGAACACCTAAAAAAAATTAAAAATCTTGCCATAATACGGAAGAATACTGTGAAACATGCTGAGGTCAACCAAAGGTTGGAACAACAAAAGGTTTGCACTTCAAAAAAAAAAAGGCG
Source organism: Mirounga leonina (assembly GCF_011800145.1). Taxonomy (NCBI): domain Eukaryota; kingdom Metazoa; phylum Chordata; class Mammalia; order Carnivora; family Phocidae; genus Mirounga; species Mirounga leonina. The sequence goes on along the minus strand of NW_023270415.1, from coordinate 63,230,399 downwards.
GGGGGGGGGGGGATTTCATCACATTTTAACATATTCCCTGTGATTGCTATGTCAAAGGTAGGAAATGGGAAAAATCCAATCAATCATCTCTCAATACGCGTTCTCTCCTGTGATGGCCAAACCATGAAAAAGCCCAGCCACAGATGCTTTATTATGGCTTCTCAGTTGCGCTAATCTCCACCAATGTCCCAGAAATCTCAAACCTTAGAGGACTATATGACCACTTAATTTGGAACACACAGTCTTCAATAAGGCAGACAATTCAGACCACTCCCAAAGTAGAAAGACTACATGAACAGGAAAAAGGGGTTCTGGCCATATAATGAACTACTGATTCCTTCTGCTTTAGAACTTAATAATTTTAAAAAGGAAAAAAGTCAAAATAAGTTGTGTTAGAAATGAACACATGACTCATTCTGAGGGTTATTAGATAGAGATGGGAGGAGAAAGTATGAATGCCATAACCTGAGAGATGGGAGAATAAAGTAGACACTTGGAAATATATTTCAGTCCAATGAATTTTAAATGTTTGTGACAGAATAATCTCCTTATACATGCATTTCTGTCTTGTCCTCACTACTGTGGAAGACTTGAAAGAGTGAAAATAATAGTTTGAAAATATCGTCTCCTTATTACCTCCTCTGGTTTTCCACCCCTGGCAGGATAATACACGACTCTGTATTTTTCCACTTTTCCTGGGGCATGAGTCCAGTTAACCATAAAGCTTCTGGCAGTGACTTCAGAAGTAATCAGCTCTGTAGGCGGCCCAATGGTGGCAAGAGCTGAGGCTAAAGTATAGAAATACATTAAGTGAACCTCGTTCCCAAAATTACTTCTCATAAGCCTGTGAAACTCCAATAGTCAGAAATGACTATTGGTTTTGTGCTACCTCTAAGATTTTATCTCTTGACAAATTGATTCAATTATTCATTCCTATATTTGTTCACTGAAACATTTAAGTGCCTATTACATACCAACCACTATGTTAGGTTCTGAGGATACAAACTTAAATAAGAGAGTCCTTGACTCCAAAAAACTCTCTTAAACACATTGCTATAGAATAATTAAAAAAAACAAAAACAGAAACACAACATTGATTGAGCACGTGTGTATCTAAAGGTACTCTCCTGAGCTCTTTAGAAGTATTATCTTAATTCTCAGTAGTTACTATTATTGTTCCCATTTTGTAGGTGAGAAAACCAAGGCACAATGAAGCTAAACAACTTGACCAAGTCTCACACTTAGTAAGTATCAGAGCTGAGATTGATACTTGAGTTTTTGATATAAGAGCCTGTGTTTTTAAGCATCAGGGGGTACAGTCTTTTTACAGAAGACTTCAATTCAACAAATGGCCAGTATCTAAAAGTAAAAAGAGAAGAAAAGGCAAATAACATATACTGAATGCTCACTATAAGCTAGACACTATGTAAGCACTTTGTGTATGTTATATACATATTAAGACAAATGACTCTATAAAAGATTTGGGACATGTAAAGTTCAAAGTCCTAGAACTTTAGTATTTCTTATCCTCTAGGGACTTATCCAAAGCAACCTTAATAACCATATTAATGAGAAAAAAACATAGTTACTGAGCACTTAACTTATGGCCAGGGACTATATTATATGCTCTATCAACAACCACAGGTAGAGTTTTTTTGTGGGAAAAATTGGTCTTTAAAGTAGTCACATTAAAAACTCAGAGAAATGTATTCAAGAAACTACTGCTTGGCTGTCAAACCTAGTCCCAAGAGATCTGGTCCAGAGAGAATGATGGAAGAGATGTAGCCAAATAGAATCATTCCACACCCTGGATACAATGAAGGCAGGAAATAAAACCAAATTCTCAAAGGAAGATCTTGATATTACCCTCTCCCCAGATCACATCCCTGTAAACCAGATATAACCTGTAGACCAATGATATCATGAGGGACAAAGGTTAAAAAAATACATGATGGTTGTGCTTCCAGGAAGATAGAATTGATGTACTTTCCCCAATTATTTCTGCTAAGTACAATTAAAAATTCTGGAAACGATGTATTAAGACAAGCATAAGAAGACACTGAAAGAGAGAAGAAGGTATATGGTGGAGGAATTGCAGGACCTGAAGAATGATATAGTGGTGAATCCCCTGAGTTTTCCTTTCACCTCATATGTCCTAGACAGGGAACTAAAGAATCCAGAATCTATTGATAAGATGACTGGACAGAAAAATTAGCAAGGATACAGAACTCAACAAGACCATCAACCAACGGGATCCAGTCAAACTTACAGAATATTGCACATGACAATAGCAGAATACACATCCTTTTCAAGCACCCACAGGGCATGTATGTAGCAAGATAGACCATATCCTAGGCCAGAAAACAAACCTCAGAAAATTTAAAACAATAAAAATCACACAGAGTGTGTTCTCTAATGACAGTGAAATCAAACTAGAAACCACTCGCAGAAAGGTAACAGAAAAATACCCAAACACTTTGAAATTATAAACAACCACTTCTAAATAATCAATGAGTCAAAGAGAACAGGTCAAAGAAGATCAAAAAATACTTTGAAATGAATAAAAGTGAAAATACAACATATCAAAATTTGTAGAGCACAGCTAAAGCAGTGCTGAGAAGGAAAATTATAGCATTTAAGTAATTAGAAAAAGAGGGAACATTGCAAATCAGTAATCCAAGTTCTCATCTCAACAATCTGGAAAAGTATGAGCAAGATAAACTTAAAACCAGTAAAAGAAACAAAATAAGAAAAATAAGAGCAGAAATGAATGAAATTAAAAACAGAGGAAAAATAGAGAAAATCACTGAAACCAAGAGCCAGTTCTTTGAAAAGGTTTTTTGTTTGTTTGTTTGTTTTGTTTTGTTTTAAGAACAAACCTCTAGCAAGGCTGAGAAAGAAAAAAAAGAGAGAGAGAGAAGATAATAATTACCAATATTGGGGAAAAAAAACAGAGACTATCACTACAGACCCTACAGACATCAAATGAATAATAAGGGAACAATACTATGAATAACTTTCCACACATATATTCTACAAATTCTATGGAATGAACCATTTCCATGAAAAATAGAAAGTCTCACCCTAAGATGGGGAATAAGGCAAGGATGTTCACTCTCATCACTCTTATTCAACACAGTACAGGAAATTTTAGCCAGTGAAACAAGGCAAGAAAATAAAAAGCACAGAGATCAAAAGCAAAGAAATAAAACTATCCCTATTTGCACAGTATACGATTTATCACCTACATAGAAAAATCCCTGAAAATCTAAAGGAAAAAAATCCTAGAATTAGCAAATTCAAATAGTAAGGTCATAGGACACAAAATAAACATACAAAAATATAATTGTATCTGTATATACTCACAATGAACATATGGACACCAAAATAAAAAATAAAATATAACTAAAATTCCCCCAAATAAAATTAAATACAGAGATGTAAACAGAACAAAACCTGTATAGAACTTGTATCCTGAAAACTACAAAATGCTGATGAAGAAATCAAAGGATATCTAAACAAATGGAGGAATTTACCATGTTCAAGGACTGGAAGAATCCACACAGTAAGGATGTCAGTTCTTCCCATGTTAATATTTGATAATTGAGTATTGATTTAATGCAATTCCTAACAAAATCCCAACAAGATTTTTGTAGAATAAAGATTTCTCTAATATTTATATGGAAAGGTAAAGGAAGTAAAATAGTGAAAGCAATTTTCAAACAGAATAATCAAGTGGGAGAATTCAGTCCATCCAATCTCAAGACTTATATAGCTATAGGAAATTAAGCTTGTAGGATACTGGAAGAGGGTTAGACTCATAGACCCAATAGAAAAGAATAGAGAATTCAGATATAAACTCACACAAATTTGCCCGACTGATCCTTGACAAAGGTGCCAAGCAACTCAATGGCAGAAATAGAGCATTTTCAGGAAGTAGTGCGTGAGAATTGTACGTTGATAGGCAAAAAAACCCAAAAGCCTTGATCTAAACTTCAAATCTTCTACAAAATTTTAACCTGGATCATGGACTTAAATGTAAAACATAAAACTTTTAGAATAAAAATACAAAAGAAAATTTTTAGCATGTACGGCCAAAGAGTACTTACTTAGACTAGATACCAAAAGCAATAACCATAAAATGCAAAATTGATAAATTGATAAATTGGACCTAATCAAAATTTAAAACTTTTGTTCTGCAAAAGACCTTGTAAAAAGGTCTAACAAAGGATTAGTATCTAGAATATAAATGAAGAATTGTCAAAACTTAACAGATAAAAACTAAACACACACACACATTCGTCTAATTAAAAATTGGCAAAAGACATGAACAGCCTAAGAGCAAATACAGATGTAAAATAAGCACGCAAAAAAGATCCAATTTCATTAACCATCACATTAAAGCCACAATGAGATACCACTACACACATATCAGAATGCCTAAAATAAAATATAGTAACAACAACAAATATTGGTGACCATGGTGACCATGCACAGAAACAGAATCACTCATATATTGCTGGTGGGAGTGTAGAATGCTGCAGGCTCCCTGGAAAACAGTGTGGCAGTTTCCTAACTAACACTAAGCTAAATTAAACATGCTGCTACAATATGATACAGCAATTGTGCACTCCTGGCATTATCCCAGAGAAATGAAAACTTATGTTCACACAAGAACCTGTATGTGAACATTCATAGCAGATTTATTTGTAACAGCCCCAAATGAAAACAACTCAGATGTCTTCCTTTCTCTTTTTTTATAATTTTATTTTATTTTAATTCAATTAATTCACATATACTGTATTATTAGTTTCAGAGGAAGAATTTAGGGATTCATCAGTTGCGTGTAACACCCAGTGTTCATTCCATCACGTGCCCTCCTTCATGCCCATCACCCAGTTACCACTTCCCCCCCCCCCCCCCCCCCCCCCCCCCCCCCCCCTGTTTCCTATGGTTAAGAGTCTCTCATGCTTTGTCTCCCTCTCTGGTTTCATCTTATTTTCATTTTTCCCTTCCTTCCCCTATGTTCCTCTGTTTGTTTCTGAAATTCCAATATGAGTGAAATCATATGATAATTGCCTTTCTCTGATCGACTTTCAAAGTGTCCACAGTTAAGCAGACTGTCGTTCGTCCATATCATGGAATATGACAGAGCAGTAAAAAGGAAAGAGCTACTGATAAATGCAACAAGTAGGATGAATTGTCAGGAAATTATCCTGAATAAAAAGTCAGTCCCCAAAGAGGACATACCGCATAATTCCATTTACATAATATTTTCAAAATGAAAACTATTTAGAGATGGAACACCGATCACGGGTTGTCCAGGGTGAGGGAGACATTGTGGGGAGGAATAAGTGAATGGGGCCATAAGAGGACAACAGGAATGATCTCTGTGGTGATGGAAGTGTTCTGTACTTTGGCTCTCAATTCCAGTATCCTGCCTGGGATATTGTACTGGAGTTCTGGAATATCTCACCATTAAGGGGAACTTGGTAATGTATACACGATCTCTCTCCATCTTATTTCTTATAACTTTATATGAATGTACAATTACCTCAAAATCCAAAGTTTAGTTAAAAACAAACACTCATGATGGTCCAAATGCAACACCATGGAGAAAATGATCTAGTGGTTAAACTATTCCTCCCTCAGTGGGCTGTCACTATATTCCCTTTCTACTCTCATGACTCACGTCTTAGGGGAATAAAGGGCTCTATTTAGAAAGTCAACATGAAAAATGATAAGAATTTTCATAATCCACAATAGACATTTGGGCAGAGTAATATCCACATGAACGGAATGACTGCCTTCTGTTGCTCGCTTTACCTTTGATCTCCCTGTCCTGTTCTTCCACCCGGGAGCAGACAGTCCTCGTCAGGCTCTCCACAACTGTGTGCATCAGGTCAAATTCGGCAACATTGTAGACATGAGTGCTGTCTGGTTCAGAGGCGATCTCCTGCAGTTCGTTCTCATCTGCGTTTTTCACCCCTTGCATTGAGGACAAGAGGGAGGGTCATGACATTCGTGCCCCATTTGAAAAACCAACCTCCGTGAGCCTGTCCTGAGCCCACTGTAACCCCCTTGCAATCGAAGCATCTGCTACTTTAAAGAGGTGCATCTCATGTTAGATTGGTTTTGTAAAAATCACCTTCAGCATCATTTTTAAATGATTACATCCTAATTTTGTTCGGTGTATCTTAACAGGAAGATAACAACGTCTGTCTTGCATGAAGAGTGCAGAAGCAATAGTAATTAAACCAGCCTTCTAAACTATCAATACCTTAGGTTTCAATTTCTAGAAAATAAGTTTACTTAAATTAAGAGCTACTGTTAGAATAAAAATTATATATTTAGAAGTATTGTTATTACTATTTATAGTATTATTATATAACATTAAGAGACAGCTTGGGAAAAAAATTTTAACATATTCAAGTACAACTGGTTGACTAGTAACCACTGCAATTTTGCTAATGCAAATAGGGAAGCTCTGCTTTTCCCACAATCTTTGTGGAATTCCATTGCTACAAGTCAAGCACAATGCTGGGTGTTTGGAATGCAGCAGGGAACAGAGGGAGACAGAAAATCCTCAGCTCCCATGCAACTTTCCCCATCTATCTTAGCAGTGGATGCTAACACTTAGAGTGTACATGCTATGCCCCAGGAACTGCAGTGCTTTATGTATATGAACACATTTAATCCCCACAATCAACCCTAGGAATTTGGTACTGTTGTTGCTCTCATTGTAAGGTGTTGCACAGCAACGTTAATTAACTTGCTCAAGGAAACACACTAGTGAGTGTGCAGCTGGGATTCCCACCAAGTAGTCTAGATCTAAAGTCATATGCTCTTAACCACTATATCATGCCACCTCTCAGAAGATCGCAAATTAAAACGAGTAAGTGAAACTATAAATAGAAAAGGAAGGCGCAGTGTTGGGTTTTATGGGTGTGGAGGTAGATTTCTCTTCCCCAGGCTTCAGCAAACAAGGGGCCTTTCTTTATAAATCCGTCATTGCAATCACCTAAAGGTATTTTTTTTTAAAGGTGCTGTGGAAGCAGGGAAGAGAGATTACCTAGGGCAACATGAATGACTTCTCAGATGCCTGGCTGTGCCATTTGATTTATCTTCTACCCTCGACATATTGAGTGACACAGTGTTAGTTGTCTCTGAACTATGTGCTTTAGGGGGTTATAAGATAATAAATACTAATGATTTCCAGGTAATTTCCAGAGAAAAAGTCCAAATTACATCTGTGAGTTCACTTAAAGTTTTGTTTAAAAACGTACCCATTCATTATCAGCAAGACCACAGAATGGAAATTAAACACATAAATTAATCCCATTAGTTTATTGTCTAAAAAGATTTCCTCTGTTGGACAAAAGGATGGTAAAATAAAAAATAAAAATTAGATAAATTTCTCTGATGTTTCTTGCCTGATGGACTTCAACAAAAGCTTCTAAAATGTATAGTTGGATCTGTGTCCACAGGAACAAAAAGCACCGAGTACATGAAGAGACAATGAACTTAATGTCAATAATGCTTTTGATGGCTTTTAAGTAAAACCAGCAAGTTTGTATTCATATATAAGAATATTCTATGAAAAAAAAAAACCCTCTAACTCCAATAAAAACAACAAAAAGTATATTTTAAGGAAGATAGCCCCAAATCTCTATTATCTCTCTCTTACCTTTCCAAACTAAATAGTTTGTTGCAAACAGCTTGGAAAAGAGAAGAAAAGGTCATCAGGACTTGGAAGGAATTTGTTCTGCAAGGATTTTGCCTTCCTTATCTCTGTGGCCCAGCACCCACCACAATGCCTGGCACAGAGCATGTAAGCACAAACTTCTTGAATGGAACACTCTATAAACCACATTTCCAGTAGAAAATCTAGGAAGGGGTCAGATGACTTGTTTCTTGTTTGGGGATTTTGTTTTGTTTTGTTCTGTTTTGTTTTGGTTGGCCTCTACTAAGTAAAAGACTTTCCTGCTGCCAAAGAAACTGTAAATATTTTAATCGAGAGCAAAGTTGCATCATCTAAATGTTTTGCAGTTATTCTGAATGTGTGCCACATGTATCCTTTTCCACAAGAACAGTACCTTATAAAGAGTTCATCTCAAAGAAATAATACTGCATATCTAGAACTTTAGGCTTTCTAAATAGTTGCAGGACCTGAATTCCTTGGAAATGATGAACTGGTTTCTCCCTATACTACTGGAGAAGAGATTGCTATAAAGTGATACTAAAGAGAAAGTCCTGGGGTGCCTGGGTGGCTCAGTGGTTATGCATCCGACTCTTGGTTTCAGCTCAGGTCATGATCTCAGGGTCATGATCTCAGGGTTGCGAGATCAAGCCCCAAGTTGGGCTCTGTGTTCAGTGGAGAGTCTGAGATTCTCTCTCCCTCTGCCCCTCCCCCCCTCTCCTCTCTCTCTCTCTCGAATAAATAAATACATCTTTACAAAAAAAAGAGAGAGAGAGAAAGTCTTCACTAATTAAAAGCTAACAAACATGTACCTAATCTTCGCATGCTACTTTACGCTTTTCACATTTTATGGACGGCATCTCATCCAGAGATCCTCACACTATAGGGTATATGAAAGTTACCACCACTTCCATCTTAAATGTAATGAAGTTGGGCTCAGGTCACAAGACTGGCTACAACTAGAGTCAGGACTAGAAACACTCCAGGTCTCCTGGCTTTCAATGAAGTGCCCTTTGCATGTACAATTACATATTGTTTTAAGGAGTTGTGTGTCTGTGCCCCTTACTGAAATAGGACCATGGTAACACATACCTATGGCGAAGAGTTCTACACCAGATTCACGGAGGTTTCTAGATGGTGGAATAATATCATCTTGGGACTTTCCATCTGTGATTAAAATGCCAATTTTGGACACTCCAGTCCTTGCTCCTGCTTCTGGTTTAAAGCTATTTTCAAAAATGTAGTTCAAAGCAAGACCTGGGAGAAAACAAGAAAAAATAAACACAAACCAATCACCTCTAATAAAAAGTCTTCCAATTCTGCAAAATTAAACCAAAATATGAGTAACTTATTGATCTAAAATTTTTTTTATTAATTAAGATTAGAGCAGAGATCAATGAGTTAGAAACCAGAAACGCAGTAGATCAGATCAACGACTCTAGAAGCTGGTTCTTTGAAAGAATTAATAAGATCAATAAACTACTGCCCAGACTTACCCAAAAGAAAAGAGAAAGGACCCAAATTAATAAAATTATGAATGAAAGGGGAGAGATCACGACTAACACCAAGGAAATAGAAACAATTATTAGAAATTATTATCAACAACTATATGCCAATAAGCTGAGCAACCTGGATGAAATGGATGCCTTCCTGGAAACCTATAAACTCCCAAGACTGAAACAGGAAGAAATTGACAACCTGAATAGGCCAATAACCAGTAACGAGATTGAAGAAGTGATCAAAATCCTCCCAAAAAACAAGAGTCCAGGGCCTGACGGATTCCCTGGGAAATTCTACCAAACATTCAAAGAAGAAATAATACCTATTCTCCTGAAGCTGTTTCAAAAGACAGAAACAGAAAGCTTCCAGAATCATTCTATGAGGCCGACATTACTTTATTCCTCAAACCAGGCAAAGACCCCATCAAAAAGGAAAATTTCAGACAATATCCCTGATGAATATGGATTCCAAAATCCTAGCTAATAGGATCCAACAATACATTAAAAGGATCATCCACCACGACCAAGTGGGATTTATCCCTGGGATGCAAGGGTGGCTCAACATTCGCAAATCAATCAATGTGATAGAACACGTTAATAAGAGGAGGGAGAAGAACCATATGGTCCTCTCAATTGATGCAGAAAAAGCATTTGACAAAATACAGCATCCTTTCCTGATTAAAACTCTTCAGAGTATAGGGATAGAGGGAACATTCCTCAAGTTCATAAAATCCATCTATGAAAAGCCCACAGCGAATATCATCCTCAATGGGGAAAAGCTGAGAGCCTTTCCCTTAAGATCAGGAACATGTCAAGGATGCCCACTCTCATCACTATTATTCAACATAGTACTAGAAGTCCTAGCAATAGCAATCAGACAACAAAAAGAAATAAAATGTATTCAAATTGGCAAAGAAGAAGTCAAACTTTCTTTTTGCAGATGACATGATACTTTATGTGGAAACCCAAAAGGCTCCACCCCCAAATTACTAGAACTCATACAGCAATTCAGTAATGTGGCAGGATACAAAATCAATGCACAGAAATCAGTTGCTTTCTTATACACTAACAATGCAACTATAGAAAGAGAAATTAGAGAAACTATTCCATTTACAATAGCACCAAAAACCATAAGATACCTCGGCATAAACCTACCCAAAGAGGTAAAGGATCTATACTCTAGGAACTACAGAACACTCATGAAAGAAATCGAAGAAGACACAAAAAGATGGAAAAACATTCCATGCTCATGGATCAGAAGAATAAACATTGTTAAAATGTCTATGCTACCCAGAGCAATCTATACCTTCAACGCCATCCTGATCAAAATTCAAATGACATTTTTCAAAGTGCTGGAACAAACAATCCTAAAATTTGTATGGAATCAGGAAAGACCCTGAATCGCCAAGGAAATGTTGAAAAAGAAAAACAAAGCTGGGGGCATCACGTTGCCGATTTCAAGCTATATTACAAAGCAGTGATCACCAAGACAGCATGGTCCTGGCACAAAAACAGACATATAGACCAATGGAACAGAATAGAGAGCCCACATGTGGATCCTCAACTCTATAGTCAAATAATCTTCGACAAAGCAGGAAAAAATATGCAATGGAAAAAAGACAGTCTCTTCAATAAATGGTGCTGGGAAAATCGGACAGCCACATGCAGAAGAATGAAACTCCACCATTCTCTAACACCACACACAAAGATAAACTCAAAATGGATGAAAGACCTCAACGTGAGACAGGAATCCATCAAAATCCTAGAGAAGAACATAGGCAGTAACCTCTTTGACATTGGCCACAGCAACTTCTTTCAAAATACATCTCCAAAGGCTAGTGAAACAAAAGCAAAAATGAACTTTTGGGACTTCATCAAGATAAAAAGTTTCTGCACAGCAAAGGAAACAGTCAACAAAACAAGGAGGCAACCCACAGAATGGGAGAAGATATTTGCAAATGACACTACAGGTAAAGGGCTGGTATCAAAGATCTATAAAGAACTTCTCAAACTCAACACCCAAAAAACAAATTATCAAGTCAAAAAATGGGCAGAAGACATGAACAGACACTTCTCCAAAGAAGACATATAAATGGCTAACAGACACATGAAAAAATGTTCATCATCATTAGCCATCAGGGGAAATTCAAATCAAAACCACACTGAGATACCACCTTACACCAGTTAGAATGGCAAAAATTGACAAGGCAAGAAACAAAAATGTTGGTGAGGTTGTGGAGAAAGGGGAACCCTCTTACACTGTTGGTGGGAATTAAGTTGGTACAGCCACTTTAGAAAACAGTGTGGAGGTGCCTCAGACAATTAAAAATAGAGCTACCCTATGACCCAGCAATTGCACTCCTGGGTATTTACCCCAAAGACACAGATGTAGTGAAAAGAAGGGCCATATGCACCTCAACGTTCATAGCAGCAATGTCCGCAATAGCCAAACTGTGGAAAGAGCCGAGATGCCCTTCAACAGATGAATGGATAAAGAAGATATGGTCCATATATACAATGGAATATTACTCAGCCATCAGAAAGGATGAATACCCAACTTTTACATCAACATGGATGGGACTGGTGGAGATTATGCTAAGTGAAATAAGTCAAGCAGAGAAAGTCAATTATCATATGGTTTCCCTTATTTGTGGAACATAAGGAATAGCATGGAGGACATTAGGAGAAGGAAGGGAAAAATGAAGGGGGGGAAATCGGAGGGGGAGATGAACCATGAGAGACTACGGACTCTGAGAAACAAACTGAGGGATTTAGAGGGGAGGGGTGGGTGGGGGGATGGGTTAGCTCGGAGACGGGTATTAAGGAGGGCATGTACTGCATGAAGCACTGGGTGTTATACAGAAACAATGAATCTTGGATCACTACATCAAAAATTAATGATGTATTGTATGGTGACTTACATAACATGATAAAATAAAATTAAAAAAAGTTTATTTATTAGATATGAATTTTCATCTTCATTTTTATAATGACCTTTTTTTCTTGACAGATCTGATGAAAACCTAAAATCTATCAGAATAGAGGTAATATGAATAACTGAAGAGTCCATCATTTCAGAAACTAGCATTTACAAAGAACATTAAATTCATGGCCAATCGATGTTGACAGATCTGTGTACAAGAAAATGTAAACCTTTATAATTTAGGATGAAGCAAGAATACCCACACAGAAGCAACAGTCCCAAATACTATCAAAAGTTTGTTTATGATGGTCTAAAGGACCAAAAATTCTCTCAGTCTCTTTTTTTAGGGATAGTGGAAGCAGATCCAAAATGATCACCGAATTCCTGCCTTTTGAGCATAACACCTTTTATCCAGAAAAAGATAAGAAATGCTGCAATATTGGTATAAGATTTGAGTTTAATGAAGTTTTTTGTTGCATTAACAAAAAGATTATGCCTCAAAGTGGCAAAGCAATTACCAAGATTTCAATGGTTTACTTAAAAGCCAATGATAGCATCGCTACTATTTAAAATGAGCATCTGTACTGTGCACTTACAGAAGAAAAGAGCAGGTACTAAGGTTAAAACCTGTGACAACCCTTTGTGGTTGGAATAATTATAATCTAAATATTCTTACATTCCTTGTTTACCAAAAATACTGGTGAGCCAAAGACCCATAAATATTTTTATGATAACTACTGATTGCAGAATAAGGGCAAAGAAAATACCTTCCTTGAAAATAAATAAGGTAGAAATTTGTTTCCATTTAAAGATGGGGTGGCTAGGGGTGGCTGGATGGCTCCGTTGATGAGTGTCCAACTCTTAATTTCGGCTCAGGTCATGATCTCAGGGTCCCAGGATCAAGCCCCATGTCAGGCTCCACTCTCAGTGCAGAGTCTGCTTGGCATCTCTCTCTCTCTGCCCCTCCCCCCACTCGAGCTCACTCTCTCTAAAATAAATAAATATAATCTTTTAAAAAATTATTAATTAATTTAAAAAAATAAACGAGGGGTGGCTAGAGGAGAACCCAAGTTAAAAGAGGAAGGAAAATGAACTGGCAAAAGCTAAGACGGCCAGCCCCCCTAAGACTGTCAGCCTCGTCATTGCTCCATCTCCTTCTGGCCCAACCACGCCCTTCTGGGGACATTACATTCAGGTAGCCAAAGGAATGGCATGTCTGGGTTTTAATTCTTAAGGCTGAGTTTGAGAAAAGAGCCATCTAAGAATTTCAGATTTTAGTTTGGTTTAAAAATACTATGCCAAGTCTTACAAAGTGGCAGAATGAAGAAATGAAATGAATCTTTGGCAAGATACATTGCTAAAAACAAAAACTGAACGAAACATACCTGTTAGTGTATTTCCTCCCTTATAGGGTAGATTTCGGACCGCTTCGATGACCTCATCTTTTGTGCTGAAGGCATTCAAGTGCCATTCTATTCGGGGGTCGCCGCTATACTGTGCAAGACCTGGTAAAAAAAAAGATGAAACAAGACCTGGTAAAAAAAGATGACACAGCCCACCCAGAAATGATGGGTTACTCAAAGATCTAGTGCACTGTTTGTGAAACCAGAGTAATAAAGGGCCTGATCTTTCTAACAATTCTTTCTCTGCTTCACTGTATATTTTCAAAAAGAATTCTTGGCATCAATTTAAGGAATTAGTTTGGACATATCTTGGAGCAGGAGGAAAGTACATATTTTCTAGCCATTTAGAAGTAGCACCTAATTAGGTACTTGGTATTTAAAAAACAAATCTGATTATATTTGTAGATAAAAGGTCTAGATTTACTGGTTCATTTTTATCCTCAAAGGAATGATTTTCCTTAATGGCTATACAAAAGTGAAACTACGAGACTCTATATGATAAAGTGAGATATACTGCTCAAAGATTTATAACTTTTTTTTGATCTTAGCTAGAATTAACTTGGCAAAGATTATTTTGTACTCTAAATCTATTTCCAATTTCCAATTTTCTTAGTTCAAAATTCCACTGGATTCAGCTGTTTCTTTTAAATAAAAAGAAAACGTCTACCTGAAAAATTCTTAAACCAGTTGCAACTTTAAAAGTTACCATTTTAAGGCACAGAAGATTTTGACTTTTTAGAAAATTAGAATGTGTTCAATAATTAATTGAATGACAGCATCATTCAGTGTAAATTAGTAGGAATGGATACTTATTGATCCAAACTTGTGCTCCTAGAAATATCACCACAGCTGATCCTATAATTCTAAAAGCTGCTCTCTACAGTTTTTTGAAATCGCTTATGAAGCTTCCCAGCGTGTTTACACTGACAGCTGACTTCCGCTAGTAACAGAACATGTACCAATTCGTGTCTTCTCTGAGTCCACATTGAAGGCTGTCACCAGGTTCTCCAAGAAAAGCCGAACCAGTCGGAAGTTGAATCTTCCAATACTCCATGAACCATCAACCAGGATCACAATATCAGCGATGGCTGGAGTTTCACAGAAAAACTTCACTTCTGCAAAGCGCAACCCAGAAAATGATCTATATCGCTGCTGCAACATTTTTTTTTTAAGAAAGTGATTCTATTTTATATCTTTCCAATAACTTAGTGCTAATTATACAAGAAAGTTCCTACTAAAGCAACCGCGTTTTTACAACCTTTCCCTTAAATGCATTCTTACTAGAAAAAAAATGTGGTAAGAGCTAGCAGCAGTGAGTGTTCTGGAAGTAGCAAAACACTGGCAGGTTCACACCATTCTGGCAACTCAAGCCTTCTGTGTATTTTAGAGTAGTGTCTGCGAATCATCATCCAGCTTTGGGTTCTAGCCTGTAGATTCTTTCCAGGAAAGGTCTTAGCCACCAGTGTGAGGGAGTCAGCAGAGATGGGATGATGGCCAGAAGGCAGAGAGGCGGCTCTCCTGTTCTGATAAGCCTATGTTGGCGGAAGTGATAGAAACGAAATAGGGGCTTCCTGAATCCCAGGAAAAATCACAGCCGTGCATTTAATCTAAGAAAGGTATACAGTGTGATGTGATGAGCACTGGGTGTTACATGCAACTGATGAATTACTGAACTCTACATCCGAAACTAATGATGTACTATAGGTTGGCTAATTGAATGTCAATAAAAATTAAAAAAGAAAAGAAAAGAAAAATACACAGATCTCTGCTAAAGTAGGAAGGGTTTGTGGAAGAAGAAAATTGGAAAAGGGCCCGGGAGTTTCCCCATATTTAAATTCTTACGCATATTGTATCCATGTGACAATAAGGTTTTGTCCCTAAAAATCATTTAGTAATTGATTTTTTAAATGGCTCAATTAAGTTTTAGAATAAGGAGCTAGAAAAGATGCCCAGAAGCCAGAGTAAAACTACCCTAAGCTTTACCCAAAGAGAAAGTCTCAGCCGAAATGATCTTTGCAACAAAGGAAGACGCTGTCTGATAAGGCTGGGTTTGTGCTTGACTAGGTGTCTGTCCTCCAGAGCCAAGACACTAAAATATTCTTAGTGTATTAGAACCTTTAGAGTTTTGCAGTATGGTTAGTACGTTTAGGAGCATTGCTTCATACTCTAGTTTGTGTTTCCAAATGGGCTACTTAACTTTGCTCAAAGTTCATATTAGGACTGGTGATCATGAATACAGTGCGAGTGTTTTCTTTGTGTCCATGTCAACTTCTTGAAATTGCCCAGCTAGTCCCTATCTCATTTGTGTTCTAACATTAAAATAACAATAAAACAATATTTGAAATACAATACAGTTTATGTAATGAAAACCAAAACACAGAAGTGTTTATGAATATTTTCCCCCAGGGCAAAAATAATCAACCTACTACAGTTGGACTGGGCAATTCAATAGATGCCCCTGAACCTGCCAGGTCACATTTATTCTAAAAAAATCTTTTTTTTCCCCAGACATAAATATGCATGGAATACTTAGATCCTTTTACCAGAAGGGAAAAAATGTACTTGCCAATGAAATAATCAGGTACTCATTATGGAAGCTAAACAGCGCAGCTCAATAAATCCAAAGTTTATATATTACATTTTTGGGCACCAAATCTTCCTTCTTTAATAATCAAATACAAAGCCACTACACTGAAGTATTCTAAAACAGAATTATTGCAAGAAGTCATGGGATAAAAATTAATTTGGGATTTGGAAATAATCAGGGAAAACTGAAGTCTTTTGAAGCTTTAAGAATCTCTCTCTCTCAGTTTTTATGGGGAAACTTACTTCAGATGGAGAGTCCTTTTCTTTCTTTTCCAAAACTACTGGGGGGTACTGTTTCACTTTGTAATAAATTATTTGAGTGCATTGTAGATAGGCTCTTAGAAAGGGAGCAATTTCTCCCTGCTTATTTCGAAGAGGACTAGGAAAACTGATATTTTATGTGAGAACAAAAATAGGTGAACTACACTGAAATGCAGCAATCTGGATGAATCTTAGCTACATACCGCTATTTGGAAGGTAGCAATATTTGGTGAGGGGAAATATGAATCCCAAAATATTGCTATCAGCATGACATCTTTTTATAAAGGTAAAAATAATTAATATAAAAATATTCCCTTCTTAAAAATATATATGGACACCGTAGATCTATGTTTAGGAGTGGGGGTGGGGTGTTGTTGGGTGATGAAGAAAAGAGTCCAAGACAGTGATTGTCTTGGGTGAGAAGGACCAAGGAATTGGGGTGGCAGTAGCCCTCTGGTGATATGTGGGTTGTAGGCAAAGTCTTAGCTTTTCTGGGGGAGAGAGGGGTTTGAATGATTATTATACCATTAAAAAATAACAGATTAAGTGACTAATCAAAAATAATCCTACCTGGAATGCAGAAAATATTGACTAGAAAAATAATTTCGGTGTTTATATCATACAATTTAAACACCAAACCTTAAAGACAAGGTACAATTCCACATACTTGACTTGAAATCAAGGCCCCTGTATGCCCTGTTTTCTAACTAAAGACCGGTATCTGTTATATCAGCAGAAAGATGCAGTTTTTAAGATGTTGTTGGATTTCGGAAGTCAAAATATTATCATTGCTTTTGCATATTTTTAAAAGATTTTATTTATTTATTTGACTCAGAGAGAGATACAGCGAGAGAGGGAACACAAGCAGGGGGAGTGGGAGAGGGAGAAGCAGGCTTCCCGCTGAGCAGGGAGCCTGATGTGGGGCTTGATCCCTGGACCCTGGGATCATGACCTGAGCTGAAGGCAGACGCTTAAGGACTGAGCCACCCAGGTGCCCCTGATTTTGCATTTCAATGTATGATTTTTCTTCAAAATTAGTGCACACACACTTGGGAACTGTGGAAACAGTATTTTCTTTAAATGCCCTAAACCCTGATTATTAGCTCTAAGATCTGTCCAAGCACCATGATACTAAGGGCTGTCTCCCACTGTAGCAGGCACAAATGCAGCACGTCCAACTTCACTAAGATTGAGTGTAGGCGGAACGAACTGTGTATAGAGTTTGCACCGGGCGTACCCTGCCAAGTGTGTTTGTGCCCGAGGCAGACCAATGTTCAAGCACTTGGGGCAAGAGGTAGTTTTAAAGTTGCCAGGTTCAATAATCACACATCTCAAACATGACTCCAGCTGCTCTAGTGAATCTTTTAAAATATACATTCAAATTTTATTAAATTTTAAATATATTCAGGGTGCCTGGGTGGCTCAGTCAGTGTCTGCCTTCGGCTCAGTTCATGATCTCAGGGTCCTGGGATCAGAGTCCCACGTTGGGCTCCCTGCTCCTGTTCTCTGTCACTATCTCTGCCTCTCTCTAAAATAAATAAATAAAATCTTTTTTAAAAATAAGAATTTTTGCGTATATTCAAATCTTATTAAAAATAAGAGCCCAGATTCAGCACTGATGACAAATGCTATCTCCTTCCACTGGAAAATATGTTATCCATGTCAGCATTCCACAGGGAGAGACCAGTCAGAAAAAAAAATATTAAGCATCTTAAAATGTGCTAAGGAATCAAATGGTGGAAAACCAGACACACCTGGGAGCCCAGATAAATGTCATGTAAAACTCTGTAGCCAAATGTCATTTTAAAATGCATTTAAAAGGGACAGGTACATGTCCACAACAGCCAAACGATGGGAAGACCCAGGTGTCCATCCACAGATGAATGGATAAAGAAGATGTGGTATATGTAGACAATGGAATACTACTCAGCCATCAAAAAAAATGAAATCTTGTCATTTGCAATGATGTGGATGAAACTAGAGGGTATTATGTTGAGCAAAATAAATCAATCAGAGAAAGACAAGCATTATACAATTTCATCCATACGTGGAATTTAAGAAACAAAACAGATTAACACAGGGGAAGGGGAGGAAAAATAAAATGAGATGAAAATAGAGAGGGAGGCAAACCATCGGAGACTCTTAACTATAGGAAACAAGCTGAGGGTTGCTGGAGGGGAGGTGGATTGGGGGAATGGGGTAATTGAGTGATGGGCATTAAGGAGGGCACTTGATGTAATGAGCACTGGGTATGATATGCAACTGATGAATCACTAAATTCTACCTTTGAAACTAATAATACAGTATATGATAATTAAATTGACTTTAAATAAAAAGATTAAATAAAAAGAACTACCCCCCCCAAAAAACCCATGAAATCCTAGTTATCAAGTCAGCCTAACAGTCAAATAGGACTGTGAATTCTTAAAATCAAGTTATAAACAGTCTATTGGTAAAATATAAACAAACAAATGGGATAGGTACATATCCTTTCATTGTTAAAACAGCATTCTGTAATTAATTATTATAATAAAATAAATCCTTTTGGCCCTCCATGTTGTATTTAACGTTAAAGCAAAGGTGCAGGGAAAATGATTTCTTGAACTGTGTTTTATTTCAGTTCTTGGCTTAACATGGACTCTATCTAAAATGCAATTCTGAAAATGCAGGGAGTGTAAAAAGGAAAAAAAAAAAGCTAAGTAGCTTATGGCAATCAAAGGAAAGCACCCAATCTACAGGTTAGATCACAAGTGTAACACTGAGGTCACAGATGACATCTGAAGGAACGGCTCGCAGTAGGTGCTCCACCCTCTGCACGAGCAGGACAAGGAGGCCCAGGAGAAATCAACATCTCCCTATCTGAAAGTTACGTACATCTTGACATTCAACGTTAAGCCCTCTATGCTCATCTATGGATTGAGTCCTCACAACAGCTCTATGACGCAGGTACCATTTTTATTGGTCCCACTTCTGGCCGAAAAGGATGATACACACGGGCTGAGTGGTTTGCCCAAGGGGTGACACAGTGAAGAGGTGGCAAACCTGAGATTTGGACCCCAGTATCATGTCTTTAAAATCTAAGCTTTGGGGGACTCCTGAGTAGCTCAGTCGTTAAGGGACTGACCCCTTGGCTTCAGCTCAGGTCATGATCTCATGGTCTCGGGAGATTGAGCCCTACGTCAGGCTCTGTGCTCAGCGGGGAGTCTGCTTGAGATTCTCTCTCTCTCCCTCTCCTTCTGCCACTCCCCTCCATGCTTTCTCTCTCTCTCTAAAAAAATAAATAAATAAAAAATAAATAAATAAATAAAACCTAAGCTTTTAGCCACAGGGCTGTATAGACTTCTTTAAAAAAATAAAAGGTTTTATTTATTTACTTGAGAGAGAGAGCACAAATGGAGGGAGAGGCAGAGGGAGAGGGAATTTCAAGCAGACTCCCTGCTGAGCGTGGAGCCCAGTGTGGGGCTCGATCTCAGGACCCTGAGATCATGACCTGAGCCGAAATCAAGAATCAAAGGCTTAACCAACTGAGCCACTCATGTGCCCCATGGGCTATATAGACTTCTGTAAGGCACTCTACATCATACAGATTTAGAAAGCAGAGGAAAAATGCGGTGTCCCACGGAACCGGCCCCTGCTGTGACCCCCAGAGCTAGTATATGCCATTTGCAAGCATTTCCAATTGTCTAAAACTTTTTCCCTTCCAAATGTAATGCACTTAGTACTTAAATAGCCCATGTGAAAAGCATCTCTTTAACGGTCATTTTATACCAATTTCACTGTGCTACTGACATCCTGAAAGAATTTTGTGTTGAAAATAGAAGTTAATTCAAAAAAAAAATTAAAATTAAATAAAATACAGATTCTTGGGCAAAAAAAAAAAAAAATACAAGTTAAATCAAGCACCCCTACCTGTCCACAGGGGCTGTGCTCCAGGCCAATTCCTCCAGAATCAAGCAACAGAACTGAACCCTCCCCAACCACCTACCGTCCCAGGGTTTTTGTTTTTTTGTTTTTTGTTTTTTGTTTTTTAAGATTTTATTTATTTGCAAGAGAGAGAGAATGAGAGACAGAGAGCATGAGAGGGAGGAGGGTCAGAGGGAGAAGCAGACTCCCCGCCGAGCAGGGAGCCCGATGCGGGACTCGATCCCGGGACTCCAGGATCATGACCTGAGCCGAAGGCAGTCGCTTAACCAACTGAGCCACCCAGGTGCCCTACCGCCCCAGGGTTTTTAATAAAAGCTTTTCAGTGGATCATTAAAAAAAGAAAAAATACAACCACCCTGAATTAGTATAAACCAGTCTACTCTAAACTTGTTTATTAATTTGATATTATGAGACTAATTTTCTGGATTCTATTTATTTATTTATTTATTTATTTATTTATTTATTTATTTATTTATTTATTTATTTATTATGTGTTTAATATTTACTATATGCCAAGCACTGTTCTGGGCAATCAGGAACACAACAAAGTTCTTGCCTTCCAGCTGCTTAAATTCTTAGTAAGAAGAAACACACTCTAGCAAAACAACGTAAGTTCAGATTTTTAAAAATGCTTTATAAAAATAAACATAATGATACAAAGAGTAATTGTGTGGAGGGGGAGGTGTTACTTTGGTGAGAATGACATGAAATTACCAAATTAAAAGTCTTCCTTTTATACCATGTTATTCTTTTTGTTCTAATAGCATTCAAATTAATGACCCAATTATGGCTTAAATAGAAATATTTACAATGTATTCATGGATAAAAGTGTTCACCAACATAGTTAATGAAAACAGAAAAGAGAGAATTGACAGAAGCAGCCTTTTTCTGCCAGGCAAACTCCTATTTATCCTTCAAAACCCAGGTCACACTTCACAACTCCATAGCTTTTCCAATAGTCCTCAGACGGGACTCATTTATCTGCCCCTCTTTACTGCCTCTGCATTTGTACATGGTTTGCTATATTCATAACACTGGACTATTATGATTTGTTTCCATTTCTATCTCCCTGATTTGACTGAACTCACTGAAAGAAAAGAAATTTGCATCTTCTCTTTTTATCTCCTTTGTCCGGCTCGGTTTTTGGCATGAAGCACATCAATGAATGTGGACTACATTGAATTGTGTTGTTAAAAAGGAATTCCGGGCACCTGGGTGGCTCAGTTGGTTAAGCGACTGCCTTTGGCTCAGGTCATGATCCCGGAGTCCCGGGATCGAGTCCCGCATCGGGCTCCCTGCTCGGCGGGGAGTCTGCTTCGTCCTCTGACCCTATCCCCTCTCATGTGTTCTCTCTCTCTCATTCTCTCTCTCTTAAATAAATAAATAAAATCTTTAAAAAAATAAATAAATAAATAAATAAATAAAAATAAAAAGGAATTCCTCTTTTCATATAATTCATACCTCCAGCAAGGCACTAGAAAAATAAACCATGACGGCTCAGTTGAACTTGGTCTCTCCTCCCACCCTGGAGCACTGCCACACTGGGAAAGTGGATTATAGATATTTAGGTATCAGATTTGCCTGTCTTCCTTGCTATTTATCCAATGCAGGAGGCGAAGCTGAACGAAAGGAGAGCATGTGCTATTTTTACTCACATTATCTTAATATGCACTCAGAAAATCTCACAATGATTTTCACCACAACTGGTCAGATTCATTTAGTGGCTACAAATTATTTTTTCTATGCCACTAGCAACATACCTAGCTAGGCCATTCATTCACCAAGACATCTGAAGGAAAACTGTGGTCACAGAACAGTTTTTCACTTAAGGCACTCATGAGGTTAAGTGCAGATGTCCAAACCAAAAGCTCACTTCCAAGACTGGCTTCAGCTACATCACCGAAGATTTTTTTTAAAAGAGTTAACACTATTTTACCAATGGTTCTAAAAAGGGCTTTTCAGTACATTGGCACATTCTGGTTCTTTCAACGTTCTTGGGGGTACCATTACTGTCCTCATTTTTTAGAAAAGAAATTGAGGTTCAGAGAGACAAGTGAATGTATCAGTGGTTACTCCACAGTCAGTACTGGATGCCAAGTCTTCTAAAGGTTTGGTCCAATGTGCCTTTTTCATCAGACCATGTACCACCACCATAGAAAATGTCCTCAATACAACACGGATGGTCACTAGTTATCTGTCATATTAATGTTACAAGTTGTCCATCTAGCAGGTGGGGAGCTTCTGGCTCATCTCAGTTGTGTTCGTTCACATGAATTAGAGTGAGCTTAGCACTCATTTAGTCTAGTCTTACCTTTCAGAGCATCCCTGACAGATGACTGCCCTACCTAAAACAGCACTCCGCTGTCACTCTCTTCCTTTATTCTGTTTTTATTTTTTTGCAGGACTTCTTACTTTCTAGAAATAGGATATATAGTAGAATGGTTAATTTTATGTATCAACTTGACTGGTCCACAAAGTGCCCAGACATTTGGTTGAATGTCATTCTGGGGGTGTCTGTGAGGGTTGTTTCAGGATGACATTAGCATTTGAATTTATAGATAGAGTAAAGCACGTTCCTCATCCAATTGATTTAAGACCTAAACAGAACAAAAGACTAAGGAAAAGGGAACTGCTCCTGCCTAACTGCCTTGAGCTGGAACAGCGGACTCAATCTGATACATTGGCTCTGCTTGGACCTCGAGCCTGCCAGTTTGCAGACTAAAACGTACACCATCAGCTCTCCTGTGTCTCCAGCTTGCTGACTGCAGACCTGCGGATTTCTTAGCCTCCATAATCACGTGAGCCAATTCCTTATAATAAATCTCTTTATATCTATCTATCTATCTATCTATCTATCTATCTATCTATCTATCTAT
>NW_023270415.1:63092740-63207218 GCF_011800145.1 Mirounga leonina | reverse complement strand
TATCTATCTATCTATCTATCTATCTATCTATCTATCTATCTATCTATCATCTATCTCTCTTTTATCTATTTATATCTATCTATTGATAGATATAGATATATAGATATTGATATAGATATATACTTATATAGTTACATAGTTTTATATATATATGTAGTTATTTATTTATTGACTGCAGCAAACAGTTGTCTTTGCTTCCCTTTTTTACAATAATAAAAAGACCTGCCATTTAGTGACTGCTTTCACCAGATGCTTTGCATGTATCTTTTCCATTTAAGCCTGATACTAATCCTACAAGGTAGGTGTTTTTCTCACTCCACTGAAAAAGAAAGTTTAGAAGCTTAGAAAGGTTAAGTAACTTGTCCATCATCACACACTGAGCAGGTGGAAAAGCTGAAATTCAAATCCAGGACTAACGCCAAAGCCTGAACCACTTAGCTATTGTCCTATGCAACTCCCTTCACAGCAGTATTTGCAAGGAAGGAAGGGAAGAGGGAAGGGAGGAATAAGGGAGGGAGGGAGGGAAGGAGGGAAGGAAGAAAGAAAGAGGGAGGGAAGGAGCCATTAAAAAGAGCATGAAATTAAAGTCATACCCACTTGCCCTCTATCCAACCTGGGATGAATAATACCATAACAACTTGTAGGCACATGAAGCCCAATCCCCGAACCACAGCCAAAAGAACATCTCAGCTGTCACTCAGAACCCTGCATCTTAACAGTAACTGACAGTCCCATAAATATCACATTCGTTACATTTCTTCTCTGCTCAACAGCTATAAGGGACCAGGAGGAGACACTATAGCTGTCTTCAAATATTTAAAGGACTGTCATACAAAGGATAGATTAGTAGGGTTCTGTATGTCCACAAGGAGACAGATTTCAACTCAACTCAATGAAGAAGTAACAGTCAAGATTTCCATAGATCTCTGCCTTGGGAAACAGTGAGATCTCTGTCAATGAAAGCAGATGCAAGTCAACCCTGAAGGGCATGACTGAAAGGTCTCAACCATCCTCTCAACTGATGGAACTACATGGCTCTCTAAGTACCTTCCTATTCAAAATTCTAAGATTATTTCCTCCCTCCCCCACCTACCAAATTAAACCTGAACTATTCATGGTACTCTTCAAAGCTTTCCATAATTCAAGTCCACTTGACCTGTCCCTATTTATTTCACCCTTCATCCTAATAAAATTGCTCTCTTCTCCCCCCAAAATGGTCCCATCTCTAAGACTTTTGACTCAATTTTTATCCCCCATTCTGCCCCCCACCATTTGTTTCCACCTATCCGCTCCAAACCTTACTTACTTCTATGCAAAATACCTAAAATAGATTTTACTTCCTTGAAAAATATACGGTCCTTTTAAAATACTTTTGTACAGAGTTTGCTCTAAAATTTATTTGTATAATTATCTGGTTATTTCCTGATTTTTCTGAGATAATACAGACTCAAGAGAGGCTATTTCACTTGGACATCTTTATTTAAAAACAAAACTTTCTCAACTTCAGAAGCCAATGTATTGCATTCACATTTATTTTCATGTCTGTATATAGTACTACGTGATTTGGGTATATGTTCACTTTGGTTGCTAGGTAAGTTTCTGCAAAACACAACCACTCGATCATCTCTATAATTCCAACTCATCCATAACAAACAGATTCTGACATTTTGCAATTTCTAAGGCTGAGACACCTACTCAATCTAACACCAACAGTCAGGGCTGCAGGTATAGAAATAAGATGTTTAATACAAAATCCTTAGACAAGAAGGAAGGTATCAATCAGACAAGACTAAGCATTCCTGTAGGAGAATCTATAGCGGGGCTCACAGCTGAAGGTATTTGATTAAAAAAAAAACCCATACATTACAAGTTCTTTTAAAAATGAGGATACTTGAGGGGCTCCTGGGGGGCTCAGTCAGTTAAGCCTCTGCCTTTGGCTCAGGTCATGATCTCAGGGTCCTGGGATCTAGCCCGCATTGGACTCCCTGCTCAGAGGGGAGTCTGCTCCTCCCTCTCCCTCTACCCCCCCCCCCCCCCCCCCCCCCCTGCTTGTGCGTGCTCTTTCTCACTCTCACTCATGGCTCTCTATATCAAATAAATAAATAAAATCGTTTTAAAAATGAGGACATTTAAAAACTTATTTAAAGAAGAACTATGATCTCTTACTACCAGAGAAGTCACAGGCTAAGAATGATAAAATTTGTTGGAGGTCCACAGACAAGGTGTCAAAATCCTTCTACAATGTCTTATCAAGTGTGGGGGAGAGGAGGACTAAAAGAACTGGAAGTCTGTTGCTAGGAGAATCTCATCCCCTTGCCCTCAGGAAATCCTGTCATTGTATATACACAGGTATAACGTACTTTGCAGTTGTTCAATGATTATTTTCTGAATGACTGATCCTGCTTTGTGTCTCTCTGAATTCCTGAAAACATGAACCGTAATGTTTCACATCAAGGAAAAAAACCCCAGAAATCAGCTTTCTGCCGTTTTTATGATAAAAACTTCTTTCTGTTAACACAGTCTTTCTGAATCTTCTCCACAGGATTGTGACCCTCTCTCCTTGAGTC
The DNA here is from genome assembly GCF_011800145.1 of Mirounga leonina. Lineage (NCBI taxonomy): Eukaryota > Metazoa > Chordata > Mammalia > Carnivora > Phocidae > Mirounga > Mirounga leonina. The sequence continues at coordinate 63,204,651 of NW_023270415.1, read as the reverse complement.
TGAAACAAGCCGCATCCAAATATTCAACAAATAGCTGTTGATAATGTAAGACATTCTGTTGCATTCTGTATGTTATTTTCTCTTTGAAATGAAGACATTAAGGAAACAGGAAATGGAAAATGGGTTGGAGACTGACAGTCCTTAGGTGCCTGAGATGTCCCAGGCCTGTCATCCATGGGCCAGCGATTCATCCTCACATCCCTGCATGCTTATTTTGACTATTATGCTGCTTTGCCAATGAAGAAACTAGGGCTTAGAGAGGTTAATGCAGTAGTCCCCCCTTACCCATGGTCCTCCCTTATCCCATGGTCATCGCGGTCTAGAAGTAGGTGATCCTCCCCTGAGGTATCATCAGAAGGACAAGAGTGGCCTAATGCTTCATCACAGTGCCTACGTCATTCCCCTCACTTCATCTCATCATGCCAGCATTTTATTATCTCACATCTTCACAAGGAGAAGAAGGTGAGTACGGGACTCTAAGGTAATTTTGAGAGAGGAAGAGAGACCACATTGATGGAAGTTTTATGACAGTGTATTGTTATAATTGTTCTATTTTATTAGTAGTTCTTGTTGTTAATCTCTCACTGTTCCTAATTTACAAATTAAATTTTATCATAGGTATGCACACATAGGGAAAAACATCATATATAGAGCGTTCGGTACCATCCGTTGATTTCAGGCATCCATTGGGGGTCTTGGAACGCATCCCCCACAGATAAGGGGGGCTGCTGTATGCCTAAGTTTGCATGGCTAGGTAGCAAGCGAGGGAAGATTTCACTGCGAGAGATGTTTGACCACAAAACCTGTGTGCTGTATTCCAAGCCACAGTGATCTCCCAAAGTAATAAGGAAAACAAGGGGGGAGAAAAGAAAGTTCTGTATGGGAAGGAGAAAGTATTCTGATGAAAATGTTTTTATTTATTCTCTTAAACCTCAAGCTGGAAAGCAATTCATATCATCTTCTGATGTCTCCTTTGAGCATGTTTACCCAGACTCAGGGACCTACGATGTGTCTAATGCCTTATACCTGAGAGACTATTCTTTGCTTGCTCTGTGCTTCTGTGAAATGTTATGGAATTCTTGGAGGGAAGAAGTAAGGGAAAACAGGACCATAATTACATCACAGCTTTTCTGTTACACACCTGTAACAGATCAGGATTTCGCAACCTTTTTTTTTTAGTTAATTAATTTTTTCTTCCTCAAGTCACCAGTTTATTGAGCAAGCTGAACTTGAACTTCTCAACCTTTTTCTTAATAAATTAATAAAATTACTTAACATCACTTTTTAAAAACTGGGGTTTTTTAATGGGGGAGGGGCAGAGGGAGAGCGAGAATCTCAAGCAGGATCCACACCCAGTGCAGAGCCCAACACGGGGCTCGATCTGATAACCCTGAGATCATGACCTCAGCTGAAATCAAGAGTCAGAGGTTTCACCAACTGAGCCACCCAGGCATCCCTCAAAACAGGGGTTTTATTTAATACACCAAAAAACTGAAGAACATACAATAGCATATGGCTAGGTCTCTGTCATTTAGAAATGGTTTCAACCACTCCTTCTATTCCTCCTCGTTCTGATTTTGTCTTTTGAAATCTTATCTTTGAATCTGACATTCTACCTTTTCCCCAACAAGGATTCAGGGTGTGGCTATCTATTTATGCTCCTCAGGACTCTTTATGTTCTATTTGATCCCTTCTCAAATCTACATATTCTCTTCTTCATAGTCTCCCAATCTCTTCCCTTGTTTTGAGTATTTCTATGACTTTAATAATATTGTTTATTTTATAGTCTTTACATAATCATTCCATAATTGAAATCCATGGGATTCTGAGACCACCCTTTTTGTGCCTTCTGATTCTTACTCTTGGCACATGGTTTACTTCTGTGTTTCACAAGTTTGGATTATGAGCTCTTTCTTGACATTGCTTTATCTGTGGCCATCTTTAGAATTTGAGTTACTTGTGCTTGAAATGTGATTTTGTGTTTGTATCTGTCAGGCACCCTACTTTTACCAACTCTGAGCAATTTTTACAGTAATCTCTTGAGTGGAAGAATCCCAGAGCACTTGAAGAGTGTAAATATGAATGCTTAATTTGAACATAGTATAGGCCCATGGTTATGAATTCTCAAGATGTTTTCCCTCTTTCAGAGCACAGGGTAGACAGAGACACTTCTTCAAATTCTCCCTGTGCATATGAGCAAAGATATTTTAGTCCACCCTGGTGCTGTTGCTGGTACACTATATCAGCTGTCTAGATAATAGTTATTATAACAATAAAGAAAAAAAGGAAAAGGAGGAAGGGGATAGTGAAGCAGAAGAAGAAGGAAAAGGAGGAGGAGGAAACATCTACCGAGCATGTCTAGGAGCCAGGCACCCTTCTAGATACTTTAATGCGTGATTTCCAGCCCAGAACCTAATTCCAATGTCCAGTTTATGAATGAACCCAATCCCTCCCCTCTCACTTCTAAGAGTCAAGATCTAGCCAGCATTAACCTTCAAGCCCCGCCCATTCCCCTTTGTTGTCGCTGATCTTCTGACTCCTGCCTTACCCAAATTCAGATCCCCGACAGTCCCGTTCTTGTTGAACTGAACAACTAGCCCTGAGCTTGGTAGATCTAAGACCCAGAATAACTGGTGGGAAAGGTGGTAAAATTTCAAATTTATCTCAAAGCCAAGAAACCATAAAACTATTCACAGGAAATAAGCAAACCTAGTAAGTAAAAATACACCTTCAGAATAATCATGTGTCCTGGCTGTTTTCAACCATAATGACGATACGTAATGCAGACCTGACTCCTCTCTAAGAATGATGAGTCCCTGCCAGACTATATTAGTTGAGTGAGGGTAGAATCCTGCCTACTGTGATCACCAGTTAATTCCCAGTGCCTAACACGGTGCTCAGCACTAAGGGGTAATCACCAAACTTCCTCTATGCATTTATTGTTAAATCAATAACATAAAAGAGTGGCCTATGATTATATTGATTCATGCAAACTATACATTGTAGTATCAGTAGCCAATACTTATGTAGTCCTTACTATGTCCTAGGCACTTGACACATGTTAACTAATCTAATCTCACAACCAACTTTTGGGAGTTGCCATGTTTCAGATTTTAAAAAAAGTCAAATGGGATAGCTAGTACGAGAAGCAGCATCCACTGAAGGTTTACATGGGAGAGCACATCTATGCAATCCTTACTGGAAATACCAACACAGAGCAGCTTGTTCTCAGGACAGAAAGAAATTACCAGGTTCATCAAATGATTCTGTTCCAGCACATTCAAAAATAAGGAACAGCAATCTTTTTCTGAAAAGGGCAGGATAGGAAATGTTTTAGTCTTTGCAGGTCATAGGATACCTGTTGCATCTGCTCAGCTCGGTTTTTGTGGGAAAGCAGCTACAGACAATATGTAAAGGACCGAGCACAGCTATGTTCCAATAAAACTTTATATAAGAAAACAAGACTGTACGTGGCCTGTGAGCCATAGTTTGCCAATCCTCAAAAGAATAACTTGTGCTCATTTCATTTTTTTCCTAGGAAAAAAAGACCTTCCCCTTATCTTCTCATTGTAGAAAACTAAAAAAAAAAACAAAAAAAAAAAACAAAAGCAGGTCAGAGGTCTTAATGGAAAAACCACAAAGAGGGGGAAAAAACAAACTCTATGCAACTTTTCCTATCTGTTTCATAATCTTTTTCAATCGGGTTCTGCACTCTTGTGCAAAACACCAAACTTAACTGAAGAAAGCTGTTTGGACAACAAAGGAGAAATAGCCGTTGAGGCAAACATGCCAGGATTATGCTCAAAGGCAAATACCACTTTTGTTTGTGAGTTTGTTTTGGATTATTGAAGAAACATGTACAGTCGATTGAAAGCAAGTAACTCTTTAGCTACACAGCAACTTTTGTTAAGGATCTTAGCTCTTTACATTTAAACCAAAATTCTAAACTATGTGTGTGAAGTATGTCTGATTGTATCTGAACCACTATAAATGTCAACTCTTGGACCAAAAATTGTAGACTGTAAACAAAACAAGGAGCAGCGGAGTTCACTGAGAATCACGGGACTAACACATTTGGAAGAGGGGATGTGGCAAGTGGTACGTCACAACTCGGGTGGGGAAGGCCTTCTTATTGCCTTCAGGCCCTGTGAACATTCTTCCCCAATCTCCCGGGAGCCCTAACTCTTGCCTGGATTGTTGCCACTGTTGACAACTTACTTTTTAAGACAATACTCCCCCACAGCCAATGCCGTGGGATCATGACTGGAGCTGAAGGCAGACGTTTAACCGACTAAGACACCCAGGTGCCCCTATAATCGTGTTTAGTGAGTAAAGCAAATGCACTGCTGAAGGAATGATCCTCTGGGTGTTCATCATAGTTATCAAAGCATATGTCCACGTGATTCCTACTTTTTCATTGTCCATTTTCCTGTATTTCATTCGCTTCACCTGATCTTTCATTTTAAAGGGCAGGAGGAAAGTGAATCAGAGAAAAAATAAAGAACTTAGAATATTTAGGAATATCAAGCTATAGCTAAATTCTGTGGCCAACTCTAATCCATGGATAGAAGATAGATTTCACCTTGAGTGCCATTTTTAAAGCACCACATGGTGAAGAATGCTAAGCCAAAACTCAGCTGAGAACTTACATGTAAAATCCTCCAGAAAAATATTTACAAATCTATTTCTTTAAAGAAATAAGAAAGAGGGCGCCTGGGTGGCTCAGTCATTAAGTGTCTGCCTTCGGCTCAGGTCATGAGCCCAGGGTCCTGGGATCGAGTCCTACATCGGGCTCCCTGCTCGGCAGGAAGCCTGCTTCTCCCTCTCCCACTCCCCCTGCTTGTGTTCCTGCTCTCGCTATCTCTCTCTCTGTCAAATAAATAAAAAAAAATCTTAAAAAAAAATTTTAAAAAAATAAAGAAAGAAATAAGAAAGATAAATCAGAAACTAACGAGTTTGGTTATTTAGAAGGGGTGAGTAAAACTAGGTAGATGAAACAAGGAAAGTGATACTTCTCTTGAGTATTACACCTTTGTATAATTTTTTTGCTCTTGGAACCATATTAATGTTTATGCATTCATAAATTAATCCAGCTGTATTAAAAATGAATGACAAAACCACAATGAATAGGGAAGAAAAGAACTAACCCAAGATCCTTTTGAACACAGATGTTTTATTATATACTCACACTAAAGGCATATATTGAACTCTAATTAATAGATTTTTTTACTGTGTGTATAGATTTGAAATTTTAAAACACTTTTATGATTGAGCATGTAAGCAGATATATTTAAGATATTGGGAGCCATGTTTCCCAATGCTCTTGCAAAAGGGTTATAAATATGGAAAGAGAGGGGTAAGAATGAATTCTGTGATATGGGCCTAAGGTAGATATAAGATACAACAAGATAGATGATAGATAGATGATAGACAAATAGATAGAGGTGTGGGTGTGGTGCAAGAGAAATTACCTGAAAACGAACAACATTTAGACTGACAACAGGCTTGTCAAAAATGGGAGCCAGAAGATAGTGACACATCTTCTAAATGGCTGGAGACAACAACTCTCAACCTGGCACCCAGCTAATCTTTCAACATCAAGGGGGGTTGTTGAAGATATTTTGGTATGAATAAAAAAGGAAATTGAACAAGATAGAATGCTGAGCAAATAAATTCATACACATGGGAAAATCTAGACAAACCCTGGCTGTTAAAATAATAATTATTATAAATATAATAACTTCATGAGGCAAAAAATAAACTAAGCTTAATGTATTTGCCATGAATTATGTGAAATACAAGAGATGGATAATTGAAGTTAATGTATACAAAATTTTGTGGGTTTTTTGTTTTTGTTTTTGTTTTTTACTAATACCTTTTAGTTCAGTGCGGGGGGAAATGCATTTTTAAAAAATTGACCAATTCTAAATAAATCAGGCATACAGGAGGGAAAACATAGGGGAAAATGTACAGTAGTAGAAAGAACACAACAAGGAGCAAATCCAAACTTTTCAGTAACTTCAACAAATCTAAGTAGACTAAAGTCACCAATCAAAAAACAGAGATTGTAAGAGATAATATTATAAATCTAACTAAATGCTCTTCACAAGATTACTCACCTTAAATCTGAGGACACAAATAGGGTGCAAGTTAAAGGATAGAGAATCAATGTATTATGTGACTACTAAAGAAAATTAAGCCTGTGCTGCTTTTTAATATTAAACAAAACTGTCTTCAAGTCAAATATTCAATTACTAAAAATAAAGAGAACCATTACAAAAGAAAAAGTCCCTGAGAAAATACAACTTTTATTTTACATGTACCTAGCCCATTATTTAAAGGAAAATTACCAGGGTTACAAAGAGAAATGGACAAATCATACACTAGAGAAAGAGATTAAAATTTTTCTCATTGCCCACATTTAAACAATAAAATAAGTCTCCACAAATTTTTAAAAAATATTCCAACCACAATGCAATTTGCTAAACACCAGAAACAAATAAATATCTTTTTAAAACTCTCCATAAGTTTAGAAATTAAATAATACAATCCTGGGGCACCTGGGTGGCTCAGTCACTTTGACTGTCCAACTCTTGATTGTGGCTCAGGTCATGATCTCAGGGTCATGGGTTTGAGCCCCGTGACAGGTTCCGCACTCAGGGCGGAGTCTGCTTGATATTCTCTCTCCCTCTCCCTCTACCCCTCCCCTTGCTCATACACTCTCTAAATAAATAAATAAATAAATAAATAAATAAATAAATAAATAAAATCTAAAAAAAAGAAATTAAATAATACATTTCTAAGTAACTTGTGGATCAAAATAGAAAGCCTACTGGAAATTAGAAAACAGTATGTGCTACATAATACTAATAATAAATCTCAAAATCTACATGATACAGCTAAAGCAGTACTTGGATATTTTAGTCTTAAAAACTGATATAACAAAAAGGAGAATCATTGAAAATTAATGAGATAAGGATCCAATTCAGGAAATGTGAAATTATAACTATGGCAAATGCTGTGAAGGAAAATCAGTTGTTATATGAGCCTATAAAGGAGGAGAGTAGTCAGGAAAGTGTTTCAAAGAAAGTGATGATTGAAATGAGCCTTGCAGGTAAAAGAGGAGGTATTTATGCAGAGTGGGTGATGGGGGAGAGTGTCTCATGCAGACAATGCAGCAGAGAGAGACCAGGATCTGAAAGAGCCGGCGGGGCTAGAAAGCAGTGAGCTGTTTGATAAGGAAGGAGAAGAAGGGACAGGTAAATTCCAAGGGTAGGCAGGGCTTGGAGGCCCAAGAGCAGTGGGAAGCTGTTGAATGGGTTCTAAGGTGTGTGTGGGGAGAGCGTGAGGTCAGATTTGTTTTGAAAAGATTCTTCAAACTTCTCAGTAGAAAACAAATTGAGATTTTGCTAAATAATCCTGTATACCAGAAAAGAAATGGCAGCTTTGCTGAGTATTGGCAATAGACACGGAAAGAAATGAACAGACTCTGTCCAGTATTTAAACAGAAAATAAATCCTCGAGAACTTGGTGAGGCACTGAAGATGGAGAGTAAGAGAGAGAAAAGTACTGGCAGCAGATATGAGGAGGGGAGGAGTGTCAGGATCAGGCCAATGGCCAGGTATGTATGTATTGCTTGTGTTATTAAAACAACTAAACCCCCAAATGAGTAAATTAAAACAAACAAACAAAAAAAACTGACCTTCAGTTGGAGATGGTTTGTTCCCATTTCCTTTATCCACAACCTTGACTCTGGCTTTTGGTTCCTTTCTTTTTTCCAAATCTTTAACTGGAAGAAAAGGAGAAACACAGCAACATGTCGTGTTAAAGTCTAAAGGAAAATATTCAATGATTTCTACTAAAACCCTTGCAAGTATCGAGAGTATTAAGTAGAAATTAGCTCCATGGTAGAATTCCATTTCCAAAGATTGGAAATGCTATTTTATTTCATCTCCTCATGGGAAGGTGTGGAAAACACTTAAGGAATCGCTTTGGTCGAGTACTCACTATCAAATAAATTCAACCTGCTATAAAATCAGCATGATTATGCCCATTTCCTACGTGAGGGAAGGAAAGACCAGGAGGCTAAGTAATTGAAACATATTTCATAAAACCAGAAAGTATTGGCCCAGGATTCAGCCATATCTTCTGGTCTCTGAACAAGGCCTATGAGTTGGCCTCTGTTCTAGAAAGATCTTGGCCATGAATATCTTCATTTGGAGTTGGTCTGTCTGCAATAGAAGGTGAAGAATCCAAAATATTTCCTTCCAAACTTAAAAAAAAAAAAAAAAGCTTCCCTACCAATAAGTAGTAGTATTTCTTTGTCAGTTTCAGTATGAACTATTCAGGGGTCCAGAATTAATATACCCATACCAATCTACTCCCTCATGCCTTCACTTTCCACTGCTTAAACTCCATAGCAGTTTCCTGCTATTGCTTGGCACTTGTCTGTGTCAGCTCAGACCACCGCCAATGGCAATGGTTTCTGCACAAATAAAACACCCATGAAAAGGCAGAAGGGATCCTCTGGTGAGCTATCTCATTTAACTGTTGCATTCACTTAATGGAAAATCAGCAGATTTATTGCAGGGTGGGCTATGTAGGGGAAGGAATGATTTCCTCTGAACCATCCTTCCTGCCTTCTCTAGGGTGTTATTCCATTAACCCTGTCTCTATCATCCCCTCCTCCTCTTCTTTCTCCTGATTTCCATCCCTTTGCTGAAGGGGTTTGAGACTTGCCAGTTCCCAAGGTCATGTTGCTCTAGTTCTGTTATTTGTTTCCTTAGAAACCATCCTTGGCTTTCTGGTACCTAGAGGTTAAATTCCAAGATTAAAATAATAATAATAATAAGATGCTTTGATCCTGCTGTTCCCACTGACCCTCTAACTTTCTAAATCCATTTTTGTCAGACCTCACTCTCTGACTTCTTTACAAGCCTTAACCACTTTGGAACACCCCCTTCTTTAAATTCTTTTCTTTGTCAGTTTTACAAAGGCATTATCCTGGATTTTCTTGTATTCCTCTGACCCCTCCTTTATATTCTCATTTTTTGGATCCTTTTTCTGCTTCCATTCCTGAAACATGATCATATACTAAATTTGCCCTGCATCTCTGCATACCCCGCCTATAATTTTATTGCCCCACAATTTTAATGCTCACCCTTCTGTGGATAATTTCCAAATATATATCTTCAACCCCACCCACCCATAGGTCATGGCCTCAAGTTGCTTACATCCTGTAAAAGAAATCTGCAATTTTAATATGAGAACAAATGTGCTGAGTGTTCATAGAAGCAGAAATAGATCTGGCAAAGAATAATTCCAGAGGTGGAGACTCAGGGAAACTTCACAGGGAAGGTGATATTTGAGCCAGACTTGAAAGATGAGCAAGATTTTGCAGGCAGAGATTAGCAAAATGTCATTCCAGAGAGGAAAATGGGGGCCAAAAAGAAAATTTGCCAAAATAGGGCCATAAACCATTCTGATATTATATACATATATAACATATAACAGTCACTTTCAATTGTGCCCCTAGCTTACATATAAGATGCAACACATACGTCACACCAAGCTGCTGTCTCCCTCATCCAGGAGGCAAACTAAACTGGAAAACAGACTGTCGTAAGCAAAGTGGCATTAATCATGACAACAGTAACCATGTCCTACTATGTGCTGAAGTGCATTAACCCACAGTAACAGCCATATATCATTACCCCCACTTGCAGATGAGAAAACTTGAGGCCATGCTTGATTTGCTTGGCCAAATACACACACCAGATCAGACATGCCTTTCTATCTTCAAAATCCAAAAGCATTGTTTCTCATGCTTCCCTGTGTATCAGAAGATGGACTTATGAGGACTTCAAATCTCTACACTAACTGCAAACTTAGATGCACAGCATTTGTCTGGATCATCATTTTCCTGGACCCAACCGTGGAAGCTTTCCAGGGAGGGGAAACCAGGCTTTAGCTCCATCTCACAAGGAGCAAAATGAAAAAGAAAACCATCCGAAGTTCTTTTAATATCACTGTTGCAAACTTGTATTTGGAACGAACTAATCTGTGACAATAATAATGATGTAGCTAAAAAATATATCTGCTTACATATGTTATCCAACATACCAGTTAGGCTGCCTCAATAAGATTATTTCAGCAGAGCTAAGCAAGCTGAAAACAACTGCATTTCCTTTGAAGTGTTTTGAGTAACTAGCTCTTGGCAAAGATTTTTCAGGTTACCTGTTTGTTAGGATGCTCAGTCAATGGACTATCTGGAATAATCAATTGCAATGCCTTCAGTCTAAAGTAAAATGTCTCCACGTCCTTTTACTGCTTCTCATAAACTTTAAGAAGAGTTATTTCGCTTACTCATGTTGAAATGTTAAGAGGCCCAAAACGCAAGTATAGTGCCAATAAAGGCAGACAGAGGCTGATTTATATTGGAAATAACATAAAAAACCCTTTCCAGAGCTTCCAGATAATGTGAATCTCAAAAGAATGTCATGTTTAAAACATCTGCATGTCCTACTAACAGGTGGATTTACCAAATGTCTTCGTTCAGAAGTTTTAAGAGGTAGCAAGTTAACCAAGTTGGGGGCTTTTTAATTTAAAAAAAATCACAAAATATATGTCATAAAACATTACTTAGAAGAGGAAGAAGAAAAAAAAAGGAAAGAGGGGCAGAAAATCCAGCTAGAACACTGCTACACACACAGTTCTAGATTCATGGGTAAATCCCACAGCCTCCCAGATTTGTGGATTAATCTAATGGCAGGATTTGAAAAGCTATTGTTATTTGAAACAATGTCCAGAATTTACCTCAAAATTAGGGCAGAGTGGTGGGGGGAGGATAGTATATGAAACAAGACTGGCCATGAATAGCTCATTGTTGAAGTGACTGATGGATACTTAGGGGTTTATTATACTATCCTGCTGATTTTTTAAAATATGTTTAAAATTATCCTTTAAAAATTGGAATTTTTAAAGAGTCTATATTAACAATGAAGTAAACAGAAAGTTAACCAGGACAGGCCTCTTCTGTTTGCATTCACAATACATAAAAAAAAAACAAAACTTTGCCGTCCATATATGAATGGCCACTCCCAGGAAGAGGTAGTTGCTGGGGTCTCTGCTCACGAGAATATAAGGTCCACGGAGGCAGTGGCTTGTTATGTTCCCAGTGCCTAAAAATAAGGCCTGACACTTAGTAGCCATGCAATATATATTTGTTAAATGGAAACAAAGAATAAATGAATGAATATCTATCTCCTGAAAGACAGAAGAATCACAGCCTGTAAGAACAACTTTTAAATTTAATATAGGAAAGGCATTCTAATGTCATAGATTGAGCTGCCTCAAAGCTTTCTCCATTGCTTAGAATATCTCAGCATGCCCTGCCTTTCCCTGCTGCCCAACTTGCTATTTGAGAACTGGCTCAAATATGAAGCCATCCCCTGTCCATTCTTATCCCAGCCCATTATTGGGACAGAGAGAGCATCTCCCTTCATAGAGCCCGGAACATATCTCTCTCCCTAACACTTACTACGTTCACAGAGCTCTTTGTCATGGGACCTGGTACATAATAGGCCAATGATAAAAGTCAACTTTTTAAAAAGAGTTAAATTCCTTGTATAGATTGTTTACGTAGAGGCTAGACTGGCATTTGCTAGGGATCTATAAAGCAGGCGTAGGCATCAGCCACTGAATCACTCGTAAGTATTCATTGAGCACCTATTAGATACCGGGTAGACGAGATGTCTGGGTAAGATTCTGAGGACAGTGTGAGGGAGAGCATTTGAGATGTAAAACTTAGAGGATTTAAGTAGGCATGCAGTGCAACAGGTTAAGGGAGGGGCAGAAGTGTATTAGTGATAGAAGGAACTCATGGATGATTTCACTAAATATCTTTCAAGATGTCTTCATCTAAACAATCCAATTTTAACCTGTTACAATATTTACCACAGATTCAAACTCAGAGCTGGAACAGAGTCCCATGGTAGCACTTTAAGAACTGTAAATACGTACTTCTGAATTGACCTTGGGCTGGCTTGCTTTCTTTGTCTTTATTGTATGCAATAATTTGAACCGTGTAGTTCTGGTCCGGCATAAGACCTTGAATAATTGCTTTAGTTGCAGTGTTCTGGAGATTCAACTGATTAGTTTTGCCACCTATAATAAAACAAAAAGATAAATCAGTACTAAGAAACAGGTTAACTGGATACATTAAGAAAATTTATTGGGGTGCCTGGGTGGCTCAGTTGGTTAAGCGACTGCCTTCGGCTCAGGTCATGATTCTGGAGTCCCTGGATCGAGTCCCGCATCGGGCTCCCTGCTCCGCGGGGAGCCTGCTTCTCCCTCTCCCACTCCCCCTGCTTGTGTTCCCTCTCTCGCTGTGTCTTTCTCTGTCAAATAAATAAATAAAATCTTTAAAAAAAAAAGAAAAGAAAATTTATTAATCAGCAATCAAGATTTTAAAAGGTGAAAACCCTGGGGCGCCTGGGTGGCTCAGTCGTTAAGCGTCTGCCTTCGGCTCAGGTCATGATCCCAGGGTCCTGGGATCGAGTCCCACATCGGGCTCCCTGCTCCACGGGGAGCCTGCTTCTCCCTCTCCTGCCCCCCCTGCTTGTGTCCCTGTTCTCGCTGTCTCTCTCTGTCATATAAATAAATAAAATCTTAAAAAAAAAAAAAAAGGTGAAAACCCTTAAATATATATCTAATGGTGCATAGGCACATAGCACTTAAATTTAACATTGTTCTTTATCATTCTTGGTTGTACTCTTTGCATTAGATAACTTGTCTAATTTAGACAGAACACATTTACAAAAATCTTTCATCATAATGCATTATGCTTTTATACACTAGGGAAAGCCATAGTACAGGATTAGAAGACAGTAAGCCCTCAACATCAGATACAGTCTTCAAGGAAAGAATTCCACTTAAAAGTGAAGGGAAAGATAGAGGCAGACTGAGTGCCATTATCTACGCTGGAATTTTTGCTATGGTCTCTAAACTGAGTCAAAGCATCCCTAAAGCATTAGCAATGTAACTATATTAAGTCTGAGTGTAACTGGCTCAGGATGTTGACGGAACCAATCACTGCCCGGCTACTTAAACGTTAGCTTGCGTCGTGAAAAGATTTCAAACCTCCATTATCTCTCCATCAAATTAGACTGACATCTAAGGCTTTCGTGGAAATACTGTTGGTTAAATACTCAACTTTTAGGCGAAATTCCAAATATGCCTTTCTTTTCTAATTTCTGGCAGTAGGTACTAAGTCTGAGAAAGGAGAAATTTAAAGCTTCCGCCCTGCTAGCCCTGACGGCAAAAAGGATCTGAAATTTGTTGAATGAATTAAACGTAACACAGATTACAATATATTGTAATCATATTCTCATAAGATTAATAATGTTATGTCTGAAATTTGATGCCTCTATCATCCAGGCTGCCTGCTACTAGAAGGCAGAACTGAGCCTTTTTCTTGCCAAATGCATTTATGTCCAAGATATTAAACCCGGTTCCACAAACGTCTATTATTTAAAGCTCATCTACTACAAAGTGCACCAAATAAATCTTTCTTGATGTGTGTTTCACTAAGAAAAAAAAAGTTTCTTAGAATACTCTGCATTAGAATCCCTGAGAGGCACAGGTGTATTATTTTACCAAAGGCTTTGAGAATTCTGCAATAGAAAGGCTTTAAACTCTTTAAAATAGGACTTCTTAAATTTCTTTGACCATTAAACCATTTAAATGGTTGTATAATAGTTATGAGCATCTTGCAGATTACCATGGAACACGCTTTGGGAAAGACTGGTATACACTGTATTTGGAACATGTCTTGCAGTGCTAAAATGTCTACATTTTGTGTCTGGATGCACTTATTACTCTTTTTTATTCACTCTATTTTATGTTTGATCAAGTAGATAACAGAGTGTCAACACTGTCTTATTGGCTTGGGTCACTGTAGTAAGGACACTGAGTCACTGGAAAAAATATAACCAGTATTCATGAAGAAATAATTTGCTTTCACCCTCAATTTTTATTTTGTCTCTGGAGGTGTTTAAGTAAGAGCTGGAGGTTTGCTTTGTGGGTGTGCTGTGGCAGAGGGGCTTGAAGGATCTGGCTGAGATTTGGGTCAGAGGCTACGCAAGTCACTTCTAAGACTCCCTGATTCTTTAATGCCACCTACAGGGTATACTGAATAGTTTCGTATTATCAGTTAATTAATCAGGGAAAGTTAAAATACCAATTACCTGGAGGAAAAAGAATAAACTTTCAAGATCAGATATGGGGAATTCTCAGAGGTACCACAAATTGGAAACTCATAATTTGACCTTTAAAGTCATAATGATGTTCAAGAATCTCTTTTTTTTCCTTCCAAGATTTTATTTAAATTCAAGTTAGTCAACATACAGCGTAGTATTGATTATAGGAGTAGAATTTAGTGATTCATCGCTTACATATAACACCCAGTGGTCATCACAACAAGTGCCCTGCTTAATGCCCATCACCCATTTAGCCCATCCCCCCACCCACCTCCCCTCCAGCAACCCTTAGTTTGTTCTCTACAGTTAAGGGTCTCTTATGGGTTGCTTCCCTCTCTGTTTTTATTTCATTTTTTCTTCCCTTCCCCTATGTTCATCTGTTTTGTTTTTTAAATTCCATATATGAGTAAAATCATATGGTATTTATCTATCTCTGACTGACTTACTTTGCTTAGCATAATACACTCTAGTTCCATCCACGTTGCTGCAAATGCCAAGATTTCATTCCTTTTGATGGCTGACTAATATTCCATATTATATATGTATATGTATATATGTACATATATGTATATACGTGTGTGTGTATATATATATATATTTGTATAAATACCACATCTTCTTTTTCCATTCATCAGTTGATGGACATTTGAGCTCTCTTTTAATAATTTCACTATTGTTGATAATGCTGCTATAAAACATTGGGGCGCATGTGCCCTTTTGAATCAGTATTTTTTTATCCTTTGAATAAACACGTCATAGTGCAATTGATGGGTCATAGGGTATTTCTATTTTTAACTTTTTGAGAAAGCTCCATACTATGTTCCACAGTGGCTGTACCAGCTTGCGTTCCCACCAACAGTGTAGGAGGGTTCCCCTTTCTCTGCATCTTCGCCAACATCTGTTATTTCCTGAGTTCTTAATGTTAGCCATTCTGACAGGTATGGGGTGATATCTCGTTGTGGTTTTGATTTGTATTTCCCTGATGCAGAGTAATGCTGAGCATTTTTTCATGTATCTCTTGGCCATTTGTATGTCTTCTTTGGAGAGATGTCTGCTCATGTCTTCTGCCCATTTCTTAACTGGATTATTTTTTGCCTGTTGAGTTTGATATGTTCTTTATAGATTTTGGATACTAGCCCTTTATCTGATATGTCATTTGCAAATATCTTCTCCCATTCTGTCGGTTGTCTTTTGGTTTTGTTGACTGTTTCCTTCACTGTGCAGAAGCTTTTTATCTTGATGAAGTCCCAAGAGTTCATTTTTGCTTTTGTTTCCCTTGCCTCTGCAGTCGTGTCTAGCAAGAAGTTGCTGCGGCCGAGGTCAAAGAGGTTGCTGCCTGTGTTCTCCTCTAGGATTTTGATTGTTTCCTGTCTCACATTTAGGTCTTTCATCCATTTTGAATTTATTTTTCTGTATGGCGTAAGAAAGTGGTCTAGTTTCATTCTTCTGCATGTCGCTGTCCAGTTTTCCCAACACCATTTGTTGAAGAGACTGTCTTTTTACCATTGGATGTTCTTTCCTGCTTTGTCGAATATTAGTTGACCATAGAGTCGCGGGTCCATTTCTGGGCTCTCTATTCTGTTCCATTGATCTATGTGTCTGTTTTTGTGCCAGTACCATACTGTCTTGATGATTACATCTTTGTAATACAGCTTCAAGTCTGGAATTGTGATGCTCCCAGCTTTGGTTTTCTTTTTCAACATTCCTCTGGCTATTCGGGGTCTTTTCTAGTTCCACACAAATTTTAGAACTGTTGTTCTAGCTCTGTGAAAAATGATGGTGGTATTTTGATAGGGATTGCCCTGAATGCATAGATTGCTTTGGGTAGTATAGAAATTTTAATAATATTTGTTCTTCCAACCCATAAGCAAGGGATGATTTTCCATTTCTTTGTGTCTTCTTCTTCAATTTCTTTCATAAGTGTTCTACAGTTTTCAGTACAGATCTTTTACCTCTTTGGTTAGGTTTATTCTTAGGTATCTTATGCTTTTTGATGCAGTTGTAAATGGGATCAATTCCTTGATTTCTCTTTCTGCTGCCTCATTATTGGTATATAGAAATGCAACAGATTTCTGTACATTGATTTTATATCCTGTGACTTTGCTGAATTCATGTATCAGTTCTAGGAATTTTTTGGTGGAGACTTACGGGTTTTCTACATAGAGTATCATGTTGTCTGTGAAGAGTGAAAGTTTGACTTCCTTGCCAATTTGGATGCCTTTTATTTCTTTTGGTTGTCTGATTGCTGAGGCCAGGACTTCCAGTACTATGCTGAACAACAGTGATGAGAGTGGACATCCCTGCCATGTTCCTGACTTTATGGGAAAAGCTCTCAGTTTTTCTCCCTTGAGGCTGATATCCGCTGTGAGTCTTTCATATATGGCCTTTATGATATTGAGATATGTTCCTTCTATCCCTACTTTCTTGAGGGTTTTTACCAAGAAAGGATACTGTATTTTATCAAATGCTTTCTCTGCATCTATTGAGAGGATCATATGATTCTTGTCCTTTTATTAATGTGGTGTATCACATTGATTGATTTGCAGATATTGAACCACTCTTGCAGTCCAGGAATAAATCCCACTTGATCGTGGTGAATAATTCTTTTGATGTACTGTTGGATTTGATTAGCTAGTATCTTGTTGAGAACTTTTGCATACATGTTCATCAGGGATATTGTTCTGTAATTCTCTTTTTTAGTGGGGCCTTTGCCTGGTTTTGGAATCAAAGTAATGCTGGCTTCATAGAATGATTCTGGAAATTTTCCTTCCATTTCTATTTTTTGGAACAGTTTCAGACAAATAGGTATTACTTCTTTTTTAAATGGTAGAATTCCCCTGGGAATCCATCTGGCCCTGGACTCATTTGTTGGGAGATTTTTTTTTATTTTAAGGTTTTTATTTTATTTATTTTTTTTGACAGAGAGAGAGACAGCAAGAGAGGGAACACAAGCAGGGGGAGTGGGAGAGGGAGAAACAGGATTCCCGCTGAGCAGGGAGCCCGATGTGGGGCTCGAACCCAGGACCCTGGGATCATGACCCGAGCTGAAGACAGTAGCTTAACCGCCTGAGCCAACCAGGTGTCCCTGTTGGGAGATTTTTTGATTACTGTTTCAATTTCTTTGCTGATTATGGGTCTGTTGAAATTTTCTATATCTTCCTTTTCAGTTTTGGTCATTTATATGTTTCTAGGAATGTATCTGTTTCTTCCAGATTGCCCAATTTGTTGGCATATTAATTGCTCATAATATTCTCTTATAATTGTATTTCCATGATATTGATTATGATCTCTCCTCTTTCATTCATGATTTTATTTATTTGGGACCTTTCTCTTTTCTTTTTGATAAGTCTGGCTAGGAGTTTATCAGTATTGTTAATTCTTTCAAAGATCCAGCTCCTCATTGTGTTGATCTGTTCTACTGGGTTTTTAAAATTTCTGTATCATTTATTTCTGCTCTAATCTTTATTATTTCTCTTCTGCTGCTGGTTTTAGGCTTTATTTGGTGTTCTTTTTCCAGCTCCTTTAGGCATAAGGTTAGGTTGTGTATTTGAGACTTTCCTTGCTTCTTGAGGAAGGCCTGAACGGCTATATACTGCCCTCTTAAATGACTGCCTTTGCTGCATCCCAATGGTTTTGGACTGTCATGTTTTCATTTTCATTTGCTACCATGTATTTTTTTTATTTCTTCTTTAATTTCCTGGTTAACCCACTCATTCTGTAGCAGGATGTTCTTTAACCTCCATTTGTGATCTTTTCAAATTTTTTCTTATGGTCGACTTCAAGTTTAATAGCATTGTGGCCTGAAAATATGCACGGTATGATCTCCATCTTTTTGTACTGGTTGAGGCCCAATTTGTGACCCAGTATGTGATCTATTCTGGAGAATGTTCCATGTGCACTTGAAAAGAATGTGTATTCTGCTGCTTTAAGATGAAATGCTCTGAATATATCTGTTAAGTCTATCTGCTCCAGTCTGTCATTCAAAGCCATTGTTTCCTTGTTGATCTTCTGCTTAGGTGATCTGTCCATTGCTGTGAGTGGGGTATTAAAGTCCCCTACTATTATTGCATTATTATCAATGAGTTTCTTTAAGTTTGTTATTATTGATTTATATATTTGGCTGCTCCCAAGTTGGGAGCATAAATATCTGCAATTGTTAGATCTTGTTGTTGGATAGACCCTTTATTATGATACAGTGCCATTCTTCATCTCTTATTACAGTCTTTGGTTTAAAATCTAGCTTGCCTGATATAAGGATGGCTACTCAGCTTTCTTTTGATGTCCATTAGTGTGATAAATGGTTCTCCAGCCCTTCACTTTCAATCTGGAGGTGTCTTGGGGTCTAGGAGTCTCTTATAAGCAGCATATCAATGGGTTTGGTTTTTTTTATCCATTCTCATACCCTGTATCTTTTGATTGGGGCAGTTAGTCCATTTACATTCAGAGTAATTATTGATAGATATGAATTTAGTGCCATTGTATTACCTGTGAAGTTGCCATTCCTGTAGACTGTCTCTGTGCCTTTCTAGTCTTTGTTGCTTTTGGTTTCTCTTTCCTGCTCAAAGCGTCCCCTTTAATATTTCTTGCAGAGCTGGTTTGGTGTTCACGAACTCCTTTAGTTTTTGCTTGTCTTGGAAACTCTTTATTTCTCTTTCTATTCTGAATGACAGCCTTGCTGGATATACTATTCTTGACTGCATTTTTTCCCATTCAGCACATTGAACATATCATGTCACTCTGAATATATCATGTCACTCTCTTCTGTCTGACAAGTTTCTGTGGACAGGTCTGCTGCTAACCTTATGTCTACCCTTGTAGGTTAAGGACCTTTTGTCCCTCACTGTTTTCATAATTCTCTCTTTATCTTTGTATTTTGCAAGTTTCACTATGATATTTCTTGGTGTTGACCTTTTGGGTTTGGTGTAAGCAGCTCCAGCCTCCACGCTCTCTCTTCCTCTCCCCCTCTTTCTCTGTCTTCCCTCTGCAAAAAGGGCTTCCTTCCCTCTGTGGCACCGCAGCTTTTCTCTCCCCCAATCCACATCTCCAAACCTCACATCTGCCATGTTCTCTCCCT
This sequence comes from Mirounga leonina, assembly GCF_011800145.1. Lineage (NCBI taxonomy): Eukaryota > Metazoa > Chordata > Mammalia > Carnivora > Phocidae > Mirounga > Mirounga leonina. Next base: position 63,185,319 of record NW_023270415.1, on the reverse strand, counting down.
CTAATTGTGCAGATTGTTTTCTTAATCCTCAGATCGATTTCCTAGTTGTTCAAAATGATTTGCTTTTTGATCTAGCTGTGTTCAAGGGGTGAGGTAAGTTCAGGGTCCCCCTACTACTCCACCATCTTAACTCGCCCCAAGAATCTCTTAAACTTGAATTTCCCATGATGGCTTATTTCAGAGCACAAACTGCATTTTCAGAAGTCAAAGTTGTTTCAAAATTGGACTATACTTCAAAATGAAAATTCTGAACTAGGCTTGAGAATGAAATATTGCTTTCTGCAAGTGTGTCACTTCTGTGAGCCAACATGGGTAAAGTTGGCATCAGTATCACTGAACCATAAATCAGTCTAAGGAGTCTGTGGGTAATATTTACTAATAGCCTTCTAGAAGGTTCGTTTTTCATGGCCAAGCAAGAAGCCAGGTGTTTCAGGTGTTCGTTTTGTTTGAGATTTTAAATCCACCACTGGGCAAGATGTCCACAATTATAAACAACAGAGCATCTGTCAGCCTCATTAAATGAGTTGGGAAAAGGACTCCAACAGCAAGGAGCCCAGGTCCATATAACCATCTTTATCACCAATAAAGAGGAAAAATTATTATAAGTATATAAATATATATATATTATACAAATATACTATTATTAAATATTTCTTACAGACTATGTGAAACGGGATCCTAGGAAAGGAAATGAGATCCGAGAGACATACTCAAATCATCTTTATATCATCACGGGCAATATGATTGAGCTCTTACTATCTAACCGTCACTGTTCTAAGTGCTTTACCTTTATAAATTCATTTAGTCCTCACAACAAGTGCTTCCCAAATTTAACATGCATAGGAGTCATCAGGGGATCTTTGTAAAGATCAGATGCTGATTCAGCAGGTGGGAGATGGGGACCAATACTCTGCATTTGCTCTCAGCTGATGCCTGTGCTGGATCTCAGATCACAATTTGAGTTCCAAGCCTTACAACTCCATGAGGTGGGGACTAGTGCTGTTTGTGCATTTTACACAGGAAGAAACCGGAGAACAGAGAGGTTATATAACTTGCGCAAATGACATTTCTTCTTTTTTTTAAAGATTATTTATTTATTTGACAGAGAGAGAGAGAGAGAGCACAAGTAGGCAGAGGAGCAGGCAGAGGGAGAGGGAGAACCAGGCGGGAGCCCGATGCGGGGCTCAATCCCATGACCTGAGCCAAAGGCAGCTGCCTAACCGACTGAGCCACCCAGGCGCCCCCCAAATGACACTTCTTATACACCACAGAACCAGGTGTGGAGCTCAAGCAGTTCATGCTATTAACCCCGTCTTTGTCTCCATGACCCTATGTAACAATGGCAATTCCTCCACATACTCTGTATTGTTTTACTGATCATATTTGTATAATAAAAACATAAAATAGAAGAAAAAAATTAAACCAAAAATTTAATTTAAAAAATTTTGCATAACTACTTTATCTTCATGATCAATAAATCTAACTTTTACTTTTCCTGCTTTAATTTATCACTTATTTTCACAGTGTCTACTTAGCTTTTATCATTTTAATGTATAATTGCTGAATAATATACTATCAAGTTAATTAATCATAATTTACTCAGCTGGTCACAACTGTTGGCTTTCCAGATGTATTGCATTTTTTTTTTTAAGTGTCAACAGACCAAAAGTATTCATACTCTGTTGAAACAGAGGTAGTGAAGATTTTAATAGTCTGGAAATTTCTCCTGAGGAGAGTTATGGTGAGCCCAATAGTGACTCTTTAGACTTTAGGAACATTATTTCCTTGATTAGAGGGTAATATTTCAAGTTCAAATATTAAATTAAAAACAAAACTTTCAAATGATTTTAAAGCAACACTCAATACTTCACATTTTTAGTTATCTATGTGTAAAAAGTTGCTAATACTCTAGAAAACACAATCAACTGTTTTTACCTGAAGCTGGAGTCACAAGAAGTTTGTATCCACCAAATTTCCCCCTTGGAGCCTTCCATGAAATCTGTATACTGTCATGAGATAATACATTATATCTTAACCGTGTGGGTGGGGCCACTGCAAAAGGAGAAACAAAAATTGTTTAAATGTTGAAACATTTAAGCTGCCATTAGTTAAACTGAAGAGTCAATGTCATGAAATCAAAACACATGACTTCATCAGCCTCAAAATATGCTCTTTCTATAACCTCATTAATGAATTGATCAGTTTGCACAATGACACAAACCCAAGAGCATCTGTTTCTTACTCAAGAGATAAGCATTTATTCAAATGGTACTGACCTTATGACAAAGACCTATGACTTAGGGTTAAAATTTAACGCTCTAGTCTAGTTCAAATTGAAGCCAATCTTGTAAAATATGTTCATTATGTTACAAGGATGATTTTTTTTTTTTTCCAACTTGGAACATGTAAGCTTTTATAATCACTCTACTGGGAACTGTTTTTATGCCTTTAGGTTTTTCACTTTAGTAATCCAGTATTTTTTATGATTAGGTCATTTAAGAAGGCTGTCATGGACATATTACATTAATAAGATCTTCATTTAAAAAACTTTGAGAAAGAGATTATAAAGGACCAAAATAAAAAGGACCAAATAGAAAATAATTATGTATTATAAAGTTTGATCCATTCTTGAAGTGTAGCTGATTTATATCTTTCAGAAAGATACATAGCATATGGTCATGAGTCATGCCAGTACATTTAATCTTTTCTGATAGTTCACAAAATGGGTAGGTCTATATTACTCTTGTGTATGTCATTCAAACTTCAAAACATGTTTTTGGAACCCTACATCAGTGTTCCAGAATTTCAAAAGAAATAGTTTAAGAAGATTTTAATTACATAATACTGAAATTAGTTTGTCAAAAAAGAAAAGCTTACATGTAACAGAAAAGTTAGCACTTGCTACCCACTCTCATGCCCTGCCTTTCTTTCTCACTTTAGGAAACAGAAAGAAGGGGAGGGAGCAAACATTCCCCTTAATAGGTATGTAGCACAAGATGGGGTTTGGGCATTAATTTTATTTCAGTTCTGTCACTTATTAGATAAAGAAACTTTAGTGATTATTTCTTCCAAAAGAAATAATCTTTCATTTTTAGAAAAAGTAGACTGTAAATGTTTGCTTCTCTTGCCTTTATATCATCTAAGAGATGATCTCAAAAGCTCATTTAATTCTCACAAAAATACAGTGCCATACCGATTTTATATATAAAGGAACCAAAGAGAAGCTAGAGACTTGCCCAAGTTCACATACTGGTGAATGACAGTCCCTGACCCCAAGTGAAATGCTCTGTTTCTTTGGCAGAAAAGCCATATTAAGAAGGCACCCTTCATTGAGCTAGATGAATGAGTAACCTACTCCTGTACAAACTACCCACTCATTCAAACTCAATAAGCAGTGAAGGACACAATCTTAAGAGTAGGTATTCTCTTTCTGTTGCCCTTTCCTACCTCTTAGTAGAGAATGCTAGCCATTCTCAGTGGAACAAAGAGTGGACATTTCTCTCGTTTATGGGAAAATATGGATTTATCATAAGAATAACTATTTTGAAATTCAAGAGGAAGGTGGCTAAACCTAACATTTGGATGAACAGAAAAACTATTACTATTTTTGCTTAGTCTGTAACTTGATGAGAATAATCTATTTATAGGTAGGCTCTTATTACTTATGGAAGAAAATTTAAAATACAAATTAAACAATTTTAAACAATATATCCAGTTGCTTGGCCAAATCTTGCCAGTGGGCTGGTAGACCTCACTGGCCAAGCTTATTACCAAGTTCTACATGAATGCCCTGGTGAAAGACAGCTGACATGCCTGGGAACCATCAAGTGGAGAAGTACAACAAGGACGATGGAGGATGCAGTCTAGACAGTTAGTTGCAAGAGGATCAACCAATTCTCTCAGTACCCCAGGTGTGCTGACTTCTCAAGGAGGGCAAATAAGTCAACAACATTCAGAATTCCTAAGTTCAAGAATAGAAATCTTTACAGCATGTTCTACCCAGGCTACTATTCTTTAAAGGTTTTATTTATTTATTTGAGAGAGAGAATGAGTGTGGGGGGGGGATGGTCAGAGGGAGGGAGAAGTAGACTCCCCTCTGAGCAGGGAGCCCAATGCAGGGCTCAATCCCAGGACCCCTGGATCATGACCTGAGCTAAAGGCAGATGCTTAACTGAGCCACCCCGGTGCCCCACCAGGCTACTGTTCTTTAAATGTGGTCTGAGATTATAGCCCTGCCACATTTTATTAGTTAATAACCATAGCCTTTTGAACCCCCAGGAGAAAGTGATGAGGATAACAATGATGCATCTGACTACGGTCCCATTATGACTGCTAGTAAAAAGCAATACCACCATTCTCTTTTATCAACAGACCACATCTATTGCTAGATCAGCAAAAATACTCCCACAATCAGTAAAAGGAAATCTTGGTTAGACACAAAGTTCACATTTCCTTTAGTTTTTTGCCTTTAGGAGAAAAAGAGTGAACAGAAAAAAGGCTAGTTAAGAAGGAAGGAGGCATGAGGTCATAGTTTCAAACTTCAAATTTAACTCCTTTTTTCTCTGTACAGAAGACAGACCCTGGGGCTTACATCAGAGCAAAGGTAGCCAAGATTGAGAAAAACGCTGTAAATGCAGTACAGAAATCATTGCTCTTATCTCATGAAATGAAAAGTTGGGTGTATTTGATGCCAGACCCATGATTTTTCTTTTTGCAAGCACAAAGGAGGTGCTTCTATACATACCCTTAACTTCCAGTAATAATTACAAATACTGATGTGAATTTGACTCAGCATTTAATTCATGTTAGTTAAAATCCTAAGCTTTTTAAGAAGACAAAAAATGAGTATAAAGTTTGATTTCTAGCCCACACCAAGAACCCACAGTAAGCCAACCAACTCATTCCTTGCATGGTGAAGCCAGGCTTCCTGTGTGGGATTGGGCCCAATACAACATTTGTGAATATATGTATTTCATCCTGAAGAGGAATGGAGGAGGAAGAATGAGGAGGGTCCATTCTTTATTTTCCTCTCTACTGCAGGGTTAGGCTTGTTACTGAAAGTATAGGGCTGTTTTTGTTTTGTTGTGTTGTGGATTTTTGGTTTTGTTTTTGTTTTTTTTGAGAGGGAAGTTTTTTTTTTTTTTTTTAAAGATTTTATTTATTTGAGAGAGAGAGAATGAGAGAGAGAGCACATGAGAGGGGGGAGGGTCAGAGGGAGAAGCAGACTCCCCGCCGCGCAGGGAGCCCGATGTGGGACTCGATCCCGGGACTCCAGGATCAGGACCTGAGCCGAAGGCAGTCGCTTAACCAACTGAGCCACCCAGGCGCCCGAGAGGGAAGTTTTTTTAAACCCCCAAATTTCACTACAATTATTCTCACAGAAATCAAATCTTGTAGGCAGAAAATGAATGTTTACGTGATTTATTGAAGCCTCGCTGTTATCAATAGGCATTTGGGAAATTTTATTTCATAATGTGCCTATTAAAGGGCTAATTTCCATCCTTCCCTTCTTCCCTTTCTTCTTCCCTCCCTCCCTCCCTTCCTTCTTTCTTTTTTTCCTTTCTTCCACTTCAACTCAACAACTGAAATCTTGCTGTTTTGACATGTGACAACTTATGCAAAGATTTCTTTTTTTTTTTTTTTTGAGAGAGGGTGTGCATGTGTGTTGGGGAGGAGGGGCAGGAAGGACAGAGGGAAAGGCAGAGGAAGAGAGAGAGAGAGAATCTTAAGCAGGCTCCACGGCCAATGCAGAGCTCAACTCATGGTTTGATCTCACCATCCTGAGATCATGACCTGAGCTGAAATCAAGAGTGGGACACTCAATCGTCTGAGCCATCTAGGAACCCCCAAATATTTATTTCAAATAAAATATTTTCATTAATTTCATGAAACACTACTTTTTATTTATCTATCTATCTATCTATCTATCTATCTATCTATCTATCTATCTATCTGAGAGAGAATGGGAGACAGAAAGCATGAGAGGGGGAGGATCAGAGGGAGAAGCAGACTCCCCGCCGAGCAGGGAGCCCAATGCGGGACTCGATCCCGGGACTCCAGGATCATGACCTGAGCCGAAGGCAGTCGCTTAACCAACTGAGCCACCCAGGCGCCCCAACACTACTTTTTATACAGGAACACTGAAATGAAGATCTGTTCTCCACTACCCATGATCACCTCCTGTCTGCCTTTTTTAGTACCCTGCTGGTTTCCTCCCCGGAACAACGCTCCCTCTGCACTGCATGGGGCCTTGGCTGTGCTATCAATCAGCCATACTCCCCCGACTAAGGGGTAAGAAAATGACTCAAACAGGGTCGGGCAGACTCTCCCAAGAATCTGAAACTTGTGTCCAGCAATGGAAGGAAGGAAAATAGCTCATCATTTCATTGCAATAACGTGCCCTAAAAAAAAGTGGTCACTGTTTCCTAGAAATTTTACTCAGGGTGTTCCTAGAGTCCCATCCTTTTCAAAGCTTAATTATTTAACTTTAACTTTAACTATATGAGCTACTTTGTTACCTACCAGTAAATACTTTTTTTTTTTTTTTTTTTTTTGCTTCAGTTGGCATTGGCCAGAGAAGGTTTCTTTTATTTGCCACCAAAAACCTCTAACTGATCAAGATGGAGTAGTATGGGCAGTAAGAACGTGTTCCCTTTCAAAACATAGTTCTGGGCACAGTATCAATAGAACAACCTCTTATATCGGGCGCCTGGGTGGCTTAGATGGTTAAGCGTCTGCCTTCGGCTCAGGTCATGATCCCAGAGTCCTGGGATCGAGTCCCACATCGGGCTCCCAGCTCAGCGGGGAGCCTACTTCTCCCTCTGACCCTCTCCCCTCTCATGCTGTTTCTCTCTCGCTCGCTCTCTAAAAAATAAATAAAATCTTAAAAAAAAAAAAAAAGAACCACCTCTTATATTTATTAAGTAAATGACCTTTAAGCAGCAGAGAAGTATTTGGCTTATTTTTCCAAGGGATCTAAAAACACCCAAACAAACAACAAAAATCTAGGCTTTTTATCTCAGTCATTTTTCAATTAAATGCACTGCCCTGGGGTGCCTGGGTGGCTCGGTTGGTTAAGGGTCAACTCCTGATTTTGGCTCAGGTCATGATCTCAGGGTCCTGGGACTGAGCCCTGGGTTGTGCTCTGTGCTCAGCAGGGAGTCAGCTTGAGGATTTCTCTCCCTCTGCCCCTCCCCTCTCTTGCTTTCTTACAAATAAATAAATGAATCTTTAAAAAAATAAATAAGTGTGTTGCCCAATGTTCTATAAATAGGAGAACTTAAAATACGAGAGAAATTTACTGTGGGATATACTGGGGGGAGTTCTTTTTATCTTGCTTAGAACCTACTTTGTTTCATTTCATGACCCATGATTTTTCTTTTTGCAAGCACAAAGGGACCCCCAAATATTTATTTCATTAATTTCATAATTTCACTTCTTTACTGCTGAAAAGAGCAGTAAAGAAATATTCTCAACTGTCCAAACATGTTTGACTACTACTAACACCAAAAAAATGTGTAAATTTCTTAACACAGAGATCTTTATAAAGTTAAATCAAGCTCTGATGCGAAGTCTCCAATTTTATATGCTTTGAGGTTTTTAAATGACAGTTACTTTACCTTCAGTGGTTTCTGCTTATAACCTTCCAAAACAAATATTGCTGAAACCCAGTACAGATTTACTATGAAATACTGGGAAAGTATTAGTCCCACCATTCTGTCATGTAATACATATTTTTTTTCCTTACAGCCAACACAACAATATGTTTTCTGTGTTCCAGTTCATTTCACAACTTGTCTTGAAAAGAAGAGGCTGGAATAATCTAGGTATAAACAGCTATTTTTGAGCCAATGTGCATTCACATTCTCTGGAGACAGAAAGTTCTTCAGAAAGAATTACTTGAAGACACTAAGGTGCACATTCTGTTGATTAAGCAATTTAAGAGGGGGAAAGTTAATTTCCTATATGCCTTTTAATACTGACTTAATACAGTGGCTTACAACAACAGAAATGTATTATCTTACAGTTCTGGGGGTCAGAAGCCTGAAATGGGTCTCCCTGGGCTAAAATCAAGGTGTAGGTAGGGTTGCATTCCCTTCTGGAGGCACTCAGAGACCATCCATTTTCTTGTCTTTTCCAGCTTCTAGAGGATTCCTGCATTCCTTGACTTGAGTCCCCTTTCCATCTTCAAAGCCATCAATAGCCAGCAAAGTCTTTCTGACATGACTTCACTCTGACATTGTTTCCTCTGCCTCCCTCTTCCATATTTATGACCCCCATGATTGGGTCCAAAGTGGACCCACCTAGGTAATCCAGGGTAATCTCCCTATCTTAAAGTCAGCTGATTAACAACTTTCATCCCATCAGCAATCTTAAATTCCCCTTTGCCATATAATATGGCATATTTACAGGTTCTAGAAATTAGGATGTGTGCATCTTTGTGAACGCATTATTCTGCCTACCACACTGACCTTTTCTTTTCATTTTGTGAATAAATGTGTCTCCAAAATGCCTATAAGAACATAAAGTTTGAGAGTAATTAGTGTCGACTAGCAAGTCAACACACCTGCCTTTAGCCAAGTACTGTATTGAATGTCAAACACATTCAGATGTGGCTTTGCTGATTAGTGTCAAAATTGGCCAACCCACAGGAACTCGCTACTATGTCTGCTTTAAAAGTAGAAAATCAAGGGCACCTGACTGGCTCAGTCAGAAGAGCTTGCGACTCTTGATCTTGGGGTCGTGAGTTTGAGCCCCACGTTGGGTATAGAGATTACTTAAAAATAAACTTGAAAAAAAATTGAAAGTAGAAAATCAATCGGGTGCTTGGCTGGCTAAGTTGGTAGAGCATGCGACTCTTGACCTCGGAGTTGTAAGTTTGAGCTCTATGTTGGGTATAGAGACTACTTAAATTTTAAAAATCTTAAAAAAAAAAAAAGGAGAAAATAAATCAAATAAAGCATTTCACATTCTTTATTCTCTACTCAAAACAATCATGTAAATAAATGGTGTCATGGTAGATAGAACTAAGATTCAGTTTCTCAAACGTCTTACATACTTTCCTAAAAGCCAAAGTCAATGACATCCAAAGCCTTTTCTTACTAGGATTTCCTCCCGCATGTGCCCACTATCTTCCTTCTTGAAAGTTTCTGCAGCCTTCTCTTCTAGGGCACTACATTCCCCTGACCCTCTTTACAATTGCTTTTTTGAAAATTTCAATCATCCTTTTTCTTCCTTTAACTTCTTAACTGTTGATGTCCTCCATATTTCATCCTCACTTCTCTCCATCAGGCCATGCCTTTTTGGTTCACGGGTCCCTATCAGCTAACCTCCAAGCACAAAACAATTCAGATATATTCCCTGCCCTCATCTCTTTCACCTAAGCTCCAGACCATCCACTACCCACCAGACATCTTGTCCTGAATGTTCCACAGGCCCTTTAAAGCTCCATATATGTATCTAAGACTGACCTCATCATCTTCAGCTTAAAATTGCTTCATTGCTTATTCTTTTGTTTCTTTAAAGATTTATTTATTTGAGAGAGAGAGAGAGTGTGTGTGTGCACAAGCAGGGGGAGGGGCGGAGAGAGAGGGAGAGAATCTCAAGGAGACTCCCCACTAACCATGGAGCCCGACACAGGGCTCGATCTCACGACCCTGAGATCAACACCTGAGCCGAACTCAAGAGTCAGATGCTTAACTGACTAAGCCACCTGGGTGCCCTGCTTATTCTTTTATTAGTCTCTTCAACAAATGTATACTATGACTGAGCCATTGTTCTGTATCAGAGATACAGACACTAAGGAGAGAACTACTGTTTTAATGAGCGTAGGTAAGCAAACAACTATGACACAAAGAAACAAAAGCAACAATAACATAGGGGTCGAAATTAAAGGCCCCATCTACTCAGTTCTCCAGCAAAAAGCCTTAGAGTCATCTTCGACATTTTCCTTTCACAACTCCCTCCACGTCTAATCAGAAAACAACTTCTATCCCTTCTACCTCTGAAATGTTTCTTGGATTCATTCTCTTCTTTCTATTCTCCTGCCCAGTTCAGGCCCCCAACAGCTACTTCCCAGATAGTAAATATAATTTTCTAATGATCTCTCTTACTTAACTTATTCCCCAAGCCCCTATAAATCACAAATACGAGTATCATCGATATTGCTATCAGAGTCTCTCTAAAAAATGGAGCTGTTTAAGATCCTCCACAGTCTGGCTCCAGTATGCTTTTCCATCTTTGTCTTTTGCTACACAACCCCCCCACCCCACCCCACCAAAACTTGCATGGCGATTTATCTGCCTATACCTCTCTCTCCTGCGTAACAGTAAGCTGCTAGAAGACAGTGTGAAGTTCTACTCACTTTGTATCCTGAACCTAACACACAGTATGTGCCCCATAAATGTTCATTAAAAGTGGAATTTGGCCAATAATGTGTATCTGGTCAACGGCATCCCCAAAAGTATCCCAGAAGGACTCTCTGTATGATCAGTTACTCCACAAATGACCATTTCTGAATTAAGTTAGACTAAGACGGCAGCTCTGAAGGGCTTTGTGATTTGGCTGCCCTTTGTTCCAAAGGCCTTACGTCTTGTATCCCACAGTTTAGATGGTAAGTTATCTGGGATTTCTAGTCTCACTTCCAAAAGCTTCCTTGTATTAATGTAAGTAGGGGAAGCAGAATTTGTCTGCTATGTGTTGCATGAAGCAGTTGGAAATATGGCTTTAACACTATTTGAACGTGCAAAGGGTCAAGTTCCATGCCTTTCCAAACAAGCATGCCTCACTTTAAGGAAGCAGGGTGTGGTGGTTCTTAACATTTGACTTTTCTATAACCATAAATTCCAAGCCTTAGACATTAACACTCCTAAAATAACTTTCTTTATCCCATGTAGATTTCCTGGCTAAGCTGACAAATGACTCTTTCAGCACCATTTCTGCTTCTGCAAGATTATCATGTTTACCTAGTAATGGAGTTTTGCTTACTTATACATGTTGTGCACTTACTTCGGAGGTTAGCATGCTTTTTCTGCAAAAGGCCAGATAATAAATATTTCAGGCTCTGTGGGCTATACGGTCTCTTTCACAACTACTCGACTTCGCAATGTGAAAGTTGGCACAGACGCAGGTAAACAAATATTTGCATCCAATAAAACTTTGATGACAAAACAAACAGTGGGTCAGATTTGGCCCAGGAGTTGGTAGTTTACCAACTCCTAACATATTTTATAAAACGAGTGGAAATGGAGAATAAAAGTGCAGATCCCAGTAATACAGATAGAATTCAAAAACTAAGTTCAATGAAAACAAAGCTAGACATCTTTGGAAATGCTTAAAATGGCATATCAGCAGCCTCTGCCAGGCTTTTGGTAACTTTACACTATGTGCTAGTTTTTAAGAAAGGAACAAAATAATAAAGACCAGGTATGAAGTGGTAGAAATATTTTGTAGACCCTCTATTTAAGAGACAAGGCATGACTGGAGTACATACACATACCCATCATAGCTCCTCATTAATGGAACTGATTTTGTAGCATGCAAATTTGGCCTTTCCTAATTAAAACTGCACAGCCTCTTCAGAAGCATGTGAAGAATGAGCTGTTTAACAAACCACCACAAAATTACTATGCTCAGTTCCTGGTGAGGTCTTAACCCTCATCAAAGTTGTGGCACATTTCTACAAGGTAAACAGCTGGTAAAACTGAGTAAAAGCCAACATATGACCCTGCCTAGAAACACAGTAGAACCCGTGCAACACTATTAGGGTAAATAAAATAAATAATAACCAGAACCAATGTAGCTAGAGTCCCAGGCCCTAATGATTATCTTAAAGTTTTGCATTACCTTGACCCTGGACAATGGCGCAAAAATAAGAAATGACCAGCAGAGCTGGAAACGGCCAGTTTTGCATGTTGCACTGAGAAATCTTCATTTTATCCTCTGCTTTTCACATGGGATGCAGCAGTCCTGGAAATAGAGAGCAGAGGAAGATTTTCAGAAGCCTGAAAATGAAGTATATGTAGTCATCCAGGACAGGCAAGCAAGCCAACCAACATGGATTAGTAATGTCAGGAAGTAATTCATTCCCTACGGCACCATATATTTCACTCTGAAATATAAACTGATAAAAGAGAATTTTCTCAGATGATGCTGCAAATGGGGAGAATGATATGAAATATGTAGGAAAAGAAGTTCAGAAAGTCCTCAGTGACTCTTTGTAAGGCATACGTTGCCCAGGGAGTTTTCCAAATGGATAAATTCCAAAAGTTTACCTAAAATGACCATTGTCATCAGACAATCACAATTTCCTTGACAGTAATGTGCTCCTCCAGTATTTTTCACATAAAGTTAAAAGTTCTACTGTTGCCTTCTTTTGCCTACAAAGTAAAGATGATATATGGGACCTTTCCTCTGGTAACCAAAAAGAACGTGAAAAAACACTTTGTGCTAATATGGAATCACTATTCTGCTTCTATTTCACTGGGCTGAAAAATCCATAATCCTTTCATCTTTTCTTATAACTTTTTTTTTCTCTCATGTGTGAATCTAAAAACAAGTCCAAGGTTTTCTTTTTCATGAGGAAATCAATGAAAGAAAAACTGTAAGAAAAAGAGAGAGAGATGAAAAGGGGAAAAATGTAGGAAAGGAAGAAAAGAAGGAGGGAGGAAAAGAAGCAGCATGGAGAGAGAAGAAGCAAGGGTGACTGGTTGGTATTGATGAGGCCAGTCTACAAATTCTTGACGACAACTCTATTAGAAGCCATTACCGAGGAGAAATTCTGAGTCCTTTCACAGAGAGCAAAAAGACATCTCAAAAGTTCTCTTCTACCCAGGGCATTTTTTCATTCATATATTCATTCATTCATTCTCCAATATTGTTTCACAAAGGATCTGAGGCAAATTTCAGATAAATAGCAAATAATGTTTTTAGTATGTCTACTGTGATATTTGAGACATATTTAATTATAAGGTTTATTAGCGCAGAGTTGTATGATCTCTCAATTCAAAACATATCTTTCTTGGTTACAGTTCCATTACCACTATTAAAGTAGTGTATTTCTGACTTCTCCTGTCCCTCCAGAATGGAGAATCTATATATTTGTCCACCTTGCAGTTTTTTTGAGAATAAGCTTTTTTTTTAACTTGTCAATATTATGGGTTTTATTTATTTATTTATTTCTGCACTTATTAGGAATTGCTTCTTTTGGCTTTTCTGCTTTTATTGTTTTATTTGTTTTTCATTGTTCTTTGTAATTTTTTTGTTGAATCTTCAAGTAATATAATATGATTCTTTATTTGAGGCCATTAATTTTCCTCTGAATATGCTTTGGCCACATCACATAAGCTTTAATTTCTTTTTTTAACTGAAGAGTTATCTCAGTGACTATAGCGAAGTATAAGTCTGTGAACTCTCAAAGCAATATGACTGATGCACTTAAATCTCTGAGATCCTGGTGTTATTCCAGAGTAATACAGTGACTCCAGAGGAATAAATAATTGTATTTCCTTCAAGCAATTGTTCAAAAAAAATTTTTTTGGCAAGTACTTTTTTTATAATACCTAATGACAGTATGTACAACTCTTATGTTGCCAGTAAAAGGGAGATCTGTAACTTTGATAATCATATAAGTAATCAAGTTAAGATTCTATCATGAAAATTAAAGAAGGTACTCAATTGTATCTAGGGACCCAAAAAATATCTTCCTCTATCAGCCTACCATCGTTTCCAAATGCTAATTACAAAAGAATATTTCCTTGGATTAAGACATTCACATATTGGCAGCTCCTTAAAATTCCTAATGGAATAGGCTATACATTAAGTGCCTATCCTAAAAGAATAAGCAACACATTAAGGGATTAACATATATATTTATTTTATATATAGTGAGCGTTTTCGCTTGGGTTGATTCACTGCAGATTAGTAAACCAACCATTTGTCACAACCCAGAGGAAGTTGGGCAAATGGTGAATAAATTTTGATGAATTAAAGGAAGAAAGACCCTGGGGCATATATAGAACCCTCACTCTACAGAGGCAAAAAGAACAAGATTAGGTGGATTATCCAAAGGCATGTGAGTAGCATTTATGTAGACAGAAGGCATGAATACAGAGGATTTGAAAAGATATGGGAGTAGGCTTCAGCCCTATTGCAACCAGGAAATCAACAAATCTGCCAGTCACCCAGAGAGCTGTCCACTACACCCCCCAAAAAACATACCAGCAGAATCACTCTCTCAACTCAAAAAAATATTCTAAGGTTTTGTGCCCCAACACTATAACCATAGGTTTTAATCAGAACAAGGCAAAGAAAAGGAGAAGTAAGGAAACACGCCCCATCTGTGTTTCCGGCATACACTTTAATCAGGGGACTTTTATCAGATACCACATGACAGTTTTTAGCATAGGAGAAAAAGATCCTTTTACAAGCCATAATCTGTTTTCAAGCCTTTCTCTGTTTTCTTCAAAATACTACAATTCCTATGTCCAGGTGTTTTGAAGCAATAATTAACATGACACATTGGAAGTTAATCTGCATCTCATAAAAATTAATTTTTTAATGTTGCATTTTTAAAATTTATTTATTTTTTAAATTTTATTATTTTATGTTAATCACCATACATTGCATCATTAGTTTTTGATGTAGTGTTCCATGATTCATTGTTTGCGTATAACACCCAGTGCTTCATTCAGTACGTGCCCTCTTTAATACCCATTGAATCACAGATCTGTACCTCTGAAATAAATAATACATTATATGTTTAAAAAAAAGAAGAAGACTATAGCAGGAAGAGAAAAATGAAGTGGGGTAAATCGGAGGGGGAGACGAATCATGAGAGACTATGGACTCTCATAAAATTTAATTTTAATTAATTAACTAATTAACTAATTCTACCCTACTCTTGGTAATTTAAAAAAAAAATAGTATTATTTATATGGAAAGAATTGTATCCATAGCTCATCTTTAAATCTTCCTTTCTATTGTTTACTTTAAATTGGGATGAGTAATACCATATTGAGAGAAGTGGAATTTTAGTTTTCCCAAGGTTTTCTGCCAAGTCTCCAAATTTTTGGACAGTAAAATAGGGGCAAGAAAAATCCTAATTCCTATTAAAGTGCCATGAGATACTTTAACATTTACCAAAATGTCAAAGCCTAATTTGTTGAAACTGCCTAAAAGCCTGCCCAACACAAATAACTCTGCCTTAATTTTTTTTGCTGTTGTTTAAAAACATGTTAAAAATGGCCACTTAGTTCTAAGTTCAGAAGGTATAAACCCAATTTTGGGAAAGTTGATAATGTTTAGTACAAGTTTTCTCAAAACACTGCCACAATTTCGTAGTCAGTAATTTCAAACTATCCCCGTTAGGACTAATTTGCCCTTCTTCTACTTCATGTGTTTGTTTTATTTAATGTCACTTGTGTAGTTGAGTTTAATAAGGAGCAAAGGCTCTGAGTACAGCCAGTTTTATCAAAATTCCTTAAAACATTTATTCTAAAGTTTTTGTAAACCACTCGTATACATATACAAACACTTGCACAGACTTACACACACATATACATTCAAATCTTGGATAATGTTCTATCCAATGAGTGCTGACTTACGAAAAAAACTATGAACTTAAACAAAATTCTTGCTAGCCATCTGGCATATGGCCTTAAGAGACCTTAAGAGAGTGTGTTATTTGTAGTATTAGAAACCAAAGCTCTCTACTTGGTACTAAGGAAAATACAAAACGTTATACTACATAATCCCTGCCCTCAGTGATCTCACTATTTTATTGAAAAGAAAGACCACCAGCAAATACATTGCAAATCTACATAAAATAAGTATGAACTAGAACAAAGAGTTAGCACAAAGTGGTGGTATAAATAGAAAACTGGGAGGTAGGAAGACAATCTGCCAATAATTTGTTAGGGGTACTTGGCTAACTGGTTTAACCACTTAGACTTGGTTTCTTTATACAAAATGTGCAAATTAACATCTACTTTATCCAATGATTAAGGTAATGCAGATAATGTACTTAGAACACAGATAGCTCTCAAAAAGTTCTACTTCATTTCATGTTAGCAACGGGTTGAAGGAACATGAAGGACAAAGTAATGATAACAATCAACAAATTTACTACTTGAGTATATACTAAAGGAGGAAGGAAATCCAAGAAGTCTTTATCTACCCCATCATATTAAGGTGTTGGGACTAACTTGGCAAAAGGTTTAGGCAAAAACTGAAGACCCAGATAATGATAGAGACACAATTATTTGCATGGGTGAACTGCTTTAAACTTTTCAAAATATATTCCTACCCATATTTTATCATTTTCCAGATGACAGCTCTATATAGATTCAAAATAATCAACCATATGAGGATGTGGAAGATTTGACTTAAGAGCAACTCACAGACTTAAAAAAAAAAAAAAAAAAAAAAGACTTAGCAGTTCTAGTTGACAAGTTCATGCAAAGAAGATTTAAAAGAACTGGGGATGTTTAAGCGTTTTAAGCCTAGGAAAAATCAGAATCAGAGGCACGTGATGAATGTCTTCAAATATTTGAAGAGCTTTCATGTGGAAAATAAAACAAGATATTTTGTGCAGCTTCTGCAAATCAAACTTGAATCACTGGACTGACCCACAGAGATGTGGATTTGGATGTAAAAATTCTCCACACTTAGAACTGGTTCTTCTCTCTTACTAGAAATTCAGAGGCAGTAGCAGGTTAGGTTTTGCCCCTAACAGATGCTATAGAGAGGAAGGGGAACTGGAAAATATGACCTCTGAGTTGCTTTCCCCAACCCTCCTTTGTTTATACTTTAAGGTTCACAGTATACAAGGAGACTTTTACAGTCAATCAATGATGTAGGTCATACAGATCTGTAGATTAAAAAGCAAAGACTAAAAACAGATCTAATGTATTACCCAACATGTTGACATTGTTTACCATTCCTTATTTCTTCTCTCCAATGAAAATAGCACCCTCCTCACATCCAGAAGAATCAAAGAAGTTTCCAGGATTGGCTAATGAGGTCTACTTAAAAACAAGCCCCAGAGGATGTTAGTGGTTATTACTCTTCTCTGTTAGCATCATGACATAGTAGAAAATACTTCTAAGTTGGGAATAAAGAAAACCTCATTTGGGTACTATTACCTGGGTGATTAGCCTTTCTCTCCCTGAGTGAACTCCTCACTGGGCATGGCATTTTGACTAGAGATCAAGTGGAAAGCCAGTCTTATTAGCATAAAGAATCAAAGAGCAGAAGAGTTCAGGAACTTCAGAGACTGGAAATTGAGAAGGGACATGTTCAGAAAAGTGTGAGCCACAATAAGGTGAAATAAAATCAGGATAAAAACTCTCCTCAAATCTTGGATACTTCAGAATGATAAAGAGTCAAGAATAAAAAAAACTTAGCCATCGTAAATGTGTGTGCATTTAATAATAGAGCCTCAAAATACATGAAGCAAAAACTGATATGGAATGGAATGGAAGGATGGAATAATAAGCAAAGCTAGAGATGTTAACACTCCTCTCAGAAATTGACGAAAAACTAAACAAACTATCAGTAAGAACACAGCAGATGCTAGTAACTCTATCAATAAATTTATATTTATTGAACATTACATCCACCAACTGCAGAATGCACTGTTCTTTTAAGTGTACATAGAAAGTTTTATAAAATAGGCCACATTCTGGGCCATAAAATGAGACTTAAAAAATTTTCAAAAGTTTGAAAGTTTACAGAGTATGCCTTCTGACAGTAACAGTATTAATTAGAAATCAACAATATTAAAATATCTTTACAAATTCAAAAACTAGAGATTAAACATGTTTCTAATTCATCCATAGGTCAAAGAAGAAATGAAAATGGAAATTAAGAAAAATATTTGAAAGGGAACAAAAATACAAAGACAACACATGAACATCTGTGGAATGCAGCTGAGGGATTAGAGAGAAATTTCGAGGTTAATATATTTACATAAAAAGAAGAAAGATTTAAAATCAATGATCTCAATGTTCCACCTAAAGAAGCCAGAAAAATAAGAGCAAATTAAATCCAAATTAAGTTGAAGAAAGGGATTAATAAAGATAAGAGTAAAAATCAAAGAACTATAAAATTAATATTAGTGAAAATTAGCAAAGCCAATATTTCCTTCTTTGAAATATTAATAAATTGAAAAATTTTAAGAAAGAGTGATCAAGAAACAAAGATTGGGAACACAACTAACAATACAAGGAAAAAAATTATATCACTACATATTTCACATGAAGAAAGGAAAAATATTAATAACTTTATGCCAATAAGTCCAACAATTTAACTTAATTGGAAAAAACCCTTGTAACACTCAACTTGCTAAAACAGACACATGAAAAAACAGAAAATCAAAACAGCCCTCTATTATAGAGATTGAATTTGTTATTAAAAATATTCACAAACTAATGGTTGCCAGAGGGGAGGGGGATGGATGTTGAACAAAATGGAAAAGGGGAGTGGGAGATACAGGCTTCCAGTTATGGAATGAATAAGTCATGGGAATAAAAGGCACAGCATAAAGAATATGTCAATGACATTGTAATAGCAATGTATCAGGACAGATAGTAATTACACTTGTGGTGACCATAACATAATGTATAAACTTGTTGAATCACTCACTGTCTTGTACACCTGAAACTCATGTACCATTATGTGTCAATTATACTCAAATAAATATTTAATATATATATATTCCTAAAAAGAAAATCACAATCCAAATGCATTCACTAGTGAATTCTATCAAATATTTAAGGGAGATAAAATATCAATCCATGCAAACCTTTTCAGAAAACAGAGGTGAGCTAGCATAATCCTTTAATCAAAATCAGATGTCATTATAAAAAATAAAAATTACAGAATATCCCTCATGAACATAGGAACAAAAATCCATTCACCAATATATATAAAAATAATAAAAATCATTACCAAGTGGGGTATATTCTACAAATGTTATGACTAGTTAATATTTTAAAACAATATCATTCTGCATCTTAGACCAATATATAAATAAATATACATATCATCTCACTAGAAGCATGAAAAGCAGTTGAAAAATCCACTACCCATTCATGATTAAAAGAAACTCAGCAAATAAGAATAGAGGGTAACTTTATCAATCTGATAAAGGGCATCTATTGAAAAATCATATTTAATGGAGAAATATTGAATGTTTCTCTCCTAAGATCAGGAATAGGACATGGGTATCAACACTGTAACATTTTTATCATTTCATTCAGCATTTTACTAGAGGTCCTAGCCAGTGCAGTAAAGAAGGAAGGAAGGAAGGAAGGAAGGAAGGAAGGAAGGAAGGAAGGAAGGAAGGAAGGAAGAATGGGAAGAAAGAACCAAAACTGTATTTAAAATCAACATGATTTTTTGCACAAAAAATCCTAAAGAACATATAAAAGAAAAAAAACCTACTTAAACTAATAAGTAAATTTAGGAAGTTTGCAGGACACAGATCAATAGGCAAAAATTAATCATGTTCTTCTAGCAGCAAACAAATGGAAAAGAAAATAGTTTGTAAAATTCCATATACAATAACATCATAAACACAAAATACTTAGAAATCAGTAAGACATGGTATGTTCCACATTCTTTGGTGTAAAAACCAGAAAAAAATACAAATCTGAATTCCTAAGAGAAACTTAAAAATGCCTAAATACACAGAACAGTATACCATGTTCATGGATTGAAAAACCCAATTGTTAGGAAGTCTTCAAATTAATCTATAGATTCAAAGCAATCTTATAAAAAATCTCAAGTCATTTTTTATAGAAATTAACTAATTGATTCTAAAAACTTGCAGGGAAATGCAAAGGACTTAGAAAAACCAAAACAATCTTTTAAAAAAGAACAAAGTCAGGGACACCTGGGTGGCTCAGTCAGTTAAGCATCTGCCTTTAGTTCAGTTCATGATCCCAGTGTCCCTGGGACGCTTCTCCTTCTCTCCCTCTGCCTGCCCCTCGCTCTGCTGTGTGCTCTCTCTAACAAATAAATAAATAAAATATTTAAAAAAAAAAGAAGAAGAAGAAAGTCAGAGCATTCATAATTCCTGATAACAAGCCTATAAAAAGCAACTGCAATGACAATAGAGAGGCATATTATTCTTTGATGTGTTACTGGGTTCTATTTGCTAATACACATTAATTCATATTAATAAGTGAGATGATCTGTAGCTTTCTTTTTTATGCTGTGTCAAATGTGTATATCAGTATATACACATTTCATAAAAATATGAAGTTTCCATTCTTTCTATAAATGGTCCTTTGGAACAGTTATAATAGTATTGCTATTACTGAATTTTTTGTACATTTTTTTCCTTTTTTTTAGCATTTAACTGCAAAACCATGGAAGTTTGGCATTTGGGGGAGGCTGCTTTTTAACTACGTTTTAACTACTTTTCAAAATTTTTATGCCTATTGTCTTATTTATAATATACAATTTCCGTAAACCTAGAGTATTCTAGTAATTTAGTAATTTCCATTTTGTTAAAAATAATCCATTACACCCTCCTTTTCTAATATATTGACACACAATAATTGTAATTACTATTCTAGTCTTGTAAATTCCTCTAATTTTGTGCTTGTTTTCTATTTTCATTTCATTTCATTTCTTATCTTATGTATTTGGGCTCCTCTCACTTTGCTTTTTAAATTACAAAAAAAAAAAACTGAATCAAATTCACAACATCACAATGGAAGGGAAAGAAATAATAAGCTAGAAATAAGGAAACAGGAAGGAGATGAAAAATTATAAAGACAAAGATAAGAAGGTAGAAAAAAAGAAGGAGAAGGAGGAGAAAAAGAAGAAGGAGGAGGAGGGGGAGAAGGATGGAAAGAGGAAGACAGTAAATAGTATAAAAACAGAAAGGATCTAAGATCACCTTCCTGGCCAGATATGGGTCAATGTTACCTAGATTGGTGCTCCTCAAAATCGCCAGTCTATGAACTGTTTGTTATTGGTCCACAATGAGATAAGGAAATTATACCAAAATGTGTATCAACACATTATCTTGATTCCTTTTTCAGGAAAGCTTTGCTATGAAAAAAAATATTTCAGCTGAACTAACAGTGTGCTTAGTGATATACTTGATTTACGTATTTGTGCTTAGTGACATATTTGATCCTGGTACAGTTTTATCTCAGCAGGGAGAAGTAACAGTGTGTGGAAGGGCAGCAAACAGCAAACCATAATCTGTGTAGCACCAGCCTAAACCCCTCACTGCACGCATCCAGTGGATTGCATCTTCCCCTTATCCCACTGACACTCTCCATCTGACTGCAGGACCTCGGTAACTACTTTTACCTTCTGGATTTTGGGTACTAGGAGATATCTATATTGCAGTTTAACCCATAATCAAAAAGGTTCAAAGTGCATAATAGGTCATGAATAAACATTGATTGATTGAATAATTGATGACTGAATGATCAGGGCTGATGTGTACAGGTTGCAGTTGATGCACTGCACAATTTACCCTTGGCCAAGAGTGAGTGATGAGTGAAATGGGCAGACACTCTGTTCTCCAAGTTATATGCAAAGCTGTGTTATTCAGAGGAGAAGGCACTATTTTCTTCTTCCAACCGCATAGCTATGCTCAGAGAGACCACCTTTCACTAATTTATATAAAGACCCTATGTAGATTAACAGCAAGGGACTTGACTGCAAATTAGCCTCAGAAATGCAGCTGCTCAGTCTTAAACTAGGTGCTGTAAATTCTACAGGCTGTAGAAGGCACAGCCATCCCCAAAGCATGGCAAATTCGAGTGACAGCTCCTTGATTCAGGAATGATCCATTACCTGGCTTCTCTTTGTTCTCTTCTTTTTTTTAAGGACTGACATAGCTCCTTGGTCAAAGAAATGGGGCATTGTTTTTAACTAAACTCTCTATTATAAGCAGTACAAAGGGTAGCTGCCCATCTCAGTGCAGATATCCCATCCTTTAGGAAGGCTTCCCTGATCTTCCAAGTCTGGGCCAGGTGCTCCCCCTATGGTTCCTATGGTAGCAATCTTTATATTACATTCTATAGCACATAACACTGTACTGTAATTGGCTATTTGCATTTCTACCTGCCAAAGTGTATTGTTACCCACTGTATTTTGAATGCTTAGCACAGTTTTGGGACATGGCAGGAGTCAGGTCTGGGAGGTAGAGGAAGAACAGAAGCGAAAAACCTGCAGTGGAATATCATTTTTAGATATCAGTTCTTTTCAGTGTAGATACCAATCTGTGTATAAAACCAGACGGAAAGCCATCCAGGAACAGATATTTATCCTAGAAGGCGTCCCCTGAGTGCTCCTAGTTACAGACACATCCTAAGACATTTGATGAACTCAGCAAATCCAGTCTCCCTCTGGATCAATTTTCATAAACAATCCAGGTAATTTCTGGGAGGAAAGAGACCAAGCACTGTTCCCTAAAATTGGAAGTTAGAGACACCTGCCAGTGTAGCTCCAACAAAGGCCCTTTGCAGGAAAAGTTTGTCAAGAGTATAGATAAAAAAAATCACCTGGGGGGTACCTGGGTGGCCCAACTGGTTAAGTGTCTGCCTTTGGCTCAGGTAATGATCCCAAATTCTGGAGCCCGGCGGGGAGTCTGCTTCCCCCTTTGCCTGCAACTCCCCCTGCTTGCGCTCTCTCTCTCTTTTTTTACTTGTTTTTTTTTATTTTACTTGTTTATTTGAGAGAGAGAGAGAGAGCGCAAGCAGGGGGAGTTGCAGGCAAAGGGGGAAGCAGTCTCCCCGCCGGGCAGGGAGCCTGACACAGGACTTGATCCCAAGACCTTGGGATCATGACCTGAGCTGAAAGCAGACACTCAACCGACTGAGCCACCCAGGTGCCCCAGTAAATAAAATCTTAAAAAAAAAAATCACCTCGAAGAAATGGGAAGTCTAGCCTCTAAGCCCTGACATAGACACCCCGTTCTCAGAATTCCCATAGCCTTTCTAGTCACCATCCTCTCAAAAAATGGAGCAGAGAAAGAGAGATGGGGAAAGTGGAAAGAAGGAAGAAGCTGCAGTAGACAAAAGTAGCCACTTTTTGTCTTCCAGGCTCTGTACTAGATCATCTTAGATCTTAACCCTATAGAGCGGCTACTGTTATCCCTGTTTTCTAGATGAGCAAACTAAAGCTCAGAGAGGTTAAGAAACATGGACAGGGGCACAAAAGGAGCAAGTTTAGATTCCCCCATATCTTCCTGCCTTCCACCCCGTTTCAGCTACTTAATACGGCCTCAGTTGACAGCCTCCATGTCCGTCACACAACCCTCCCCCACCCCCATCCAAGAAGCTGATGGATAATGTATCCAGTGGGATTCAAATCTTATACAGACTTTTCTTAATCTTGTATCTGTCACAGGCTGGTTTTGTAACCCCAGGCAAGGTAGTTTATATCCCATAAGCTCAGTGATCCGATCTCTAAAGGAAGAAAAATATTTACTTCTGCAAGTATTTGAGGGACTTAAATGTGTTTCTGAAAGAGAAAAAGGCACGTATTCAATAGGTACTCAAAAAAAAAAAAAAAATGCCATCAGCCCTATCAAGGGCAAATCTGCCGAGGAGGAAGTTTGTTTTATTCATTCTCCTTTAAGCTTTTCTGTCCTTCTGCCCACACCCCTGCTGTCTCCTCTGTTCCCCCAGGGACCATCTGGGGTCTCATTTACCAATGACCTTGTTCTGTGCAAACTGTCATAATCCCAGATAATGTGTTAGCTCAGGGGGACTCAAACAATACCACCTCAGCCTGCAGTAATTCAGGAAGGCCCTTGTCCTTGAAAGGAATCTTGGGTTACACATGACAGGCCAGGAAAACAGCAGTCATTTGGCTGAGTTTGGATAAAAATGACAGCAAATGTGGCTCTAGAGTCACATAACTGCTCAACTGTCAGCAAAGGATTTCTGTGTTTTACTAGGTGACATGAGGAAGTATTTAAGAGCCAAAGGGCACACACCCCAAGGAGCCTTTTGTGGGCTGGGGCTTGACCCAGTGCCCCGTAAGTCACACCACTAGATCATGACCTGAGCCAAAGGCAGCCGCTTAACTGACTGAGCCACCTAGGCGACCCTGTTCAGTCCATTCTTGACAGCCCTGGCTGATTCAGAAAATCAAGACACTCATGGAAGGCCCCAAGTGTTCTTTGAAATCCTCAGCTGGACCGTTAGCAGCAGGAAAAGGGACAAAGGGCTCCTCCCATCAATCCTGAAGCCTGGGACCTGCCCAAAATTGTTCCAGGAATTCTGATGGGTTCCAAGAAATCCTTCCCAGGGAATGACTGAGAGGCCTCACCAATGTGGCTCCTGTCCTTTCAAAGGGACCCCCCGGAGGTCAGGGCTGCAGTGGAGATTCAGGTCTATCCTGGCACGGGGCTCTCCAGGCAGAAGGACGAGATGCCTAGTGTTGAGTGAGTATATTGTACATCAGGGATAAACCTTGAAAACATTTTCCTAGGTGAAAGAAGCCCCTCACAAAGCACCACACACATACTGTATGCCTCCATTTAAATGAAATATCAACAACAAGTAGATTAGTGGTTGCCAGGAGATGAGGTGGCGGGGGTCAGATTGGGGAGAAATGGGAAGTTTCTGCTAATAAGTATGGAATTTCTTCTTGGAATGATAAAAATGTTCTAAAATTGCTTGCAAGTGCTGATGGCTACACAACTCCGTGAATATACTCGGTGAATATAAAAACCATGGTATTTATTGTATACTTGTGTGGTATAGGAATTATATCTCAATAAAGCTGTTTAAAAAAATATCCTGAAGTCTACTTACAGTAACCAAGTTATTAGGGCCAGATTCAGAGGAAATCTATCTAAGTTGCTCTTTTGAAACAAGCAAAAACCCAGATGCTATCCTTTCATTCACTCACTTACTCATTTACTCCTTCCAAACGTCCCTGTGAGTTCTCTGTGTGCAGAACTGGACCACCTTATCAGAAACAGAACACCAATTTTCCTAATTGCACCCAGCTTAAGCCTGTTTGCTTAAGGATTTGAACACAGACCTCTTCATCCCAGCTGCAATTAGGAAGTGCCCTCCTTGGCCCTTTGTCGGGGAGGAGCCCCTAAGTCTTAAAGGGGAATTCCAGGAAAACTTGTTTGCATTTCTGCTCCCCACAGAGCCACCAAAGTCTTACCCCATACTTCTTTGTTCCTCCCTCTCCTACATCCCCTTCAGCTGCTACCCAGCAGACTCTCCAAAACTTCCAAAAGGGAGTCCAAACCTTCTGGAGGGAAGGGGGCTTGGGTAGCAGCTCCAGAAGCATTTTTCAGGGGGAAATCCTGGCCCCTGTGAGAGCTGCACGCAAGCTCCATTTGGACATTTCTCCTAAAGACAAGTCCCAAGCCTGTACCTAAGTAGAAGGGGTGACCTCCAGTCAACCCTGAGCTCCTGTGCCAGAGGGCAGGCTTCACGCAGAGGACCCAAGAACCCAGTGCCAAAATCGGAGTGCCTGTGGTCCAGGACTCGCAGGCGGCGTCCAGGCGCTCGCCAAGGACAGAGGCCACTCCCGTGGCTCCACACTGGCTCCTCTTGGCCTTTCCCTAACCCTGTCTTGCCTGGGCGCACTGCATGCCAAAGCCCAGCTCCGCCGGCTGCATCTCCGCCAGGCGCTGCGTGCGGAACAGGAGGCTCGAAGCAGGAAGGGGGTGCCAAGGGATAAAACCGGAGGAGATTAGGGGTGGAAAAGCCAGGGCAGAGAGGACCCTCCAACACCACAGCCCGCTCGTGCATCTCAAAACCGCAACCTCCTGCGTCCAGACACCAAAGCAAAACGCGCGAAGCATCCGGGTTTCCTGGAGCAGAGACACATAAGAGCTGTTACTGCCAACGTCCTCCATCAATGAGCTCGGTCGGCTTGCTCCTCTTTGCGTCTAGCGCCTGACCCCAGCGCTGATCTGTGGCCGTACCAAGGGGGGGCTGGGTGAATTTTGTCTCCCCTGACCTCCACCGACTGCTCTTCCAAGCGCCCCCAAATACAATCTAAATAAAAATAGCGTGCTATTTATATTCAGCTCTCCAAGACAAGTTCCTGAGCCCCCTTTCTCACCAGATTGTCGCCTCTACTAAGCCCCTTCTACTTGGAAATGCTGGAATCGCCAGTCTCGAAGCCAAACCCACGTCTTCCCGCCGCGCGCTCACAGCACCCAAGTACAGGGCAAAGTTCCCGGGAGCAACACAAGGCATTGTCGCTGTCTTTGCATTCGCATCACGTAGCACCTCCAAACTCCCTGCCCAGCGAGCCCCGCGAGGAGGCATCTGGGTGCACCGTCCCAGCCTACCCCAGAGGTCCCCGGACCATCCTGGGCGCGCGCGTAGAGAAGGTCCATCATGGAATTGCATTGCTTCTGCAGGTGACTCGCCCTCTCCACTTTTCCTTCCTAACGAATAGGTTTTTCATAGCCGACCCGAAGTAGGGCAGAGAAAGACTGGAACTGACCTGTGCAGGGGAATGTTCTAGCCCAAGATGGGGACCTCTCGACGCCTAGGTAGGATCCAAGTTCGCCGCAAGTTGGTTCTTGGCGGCGCACGGCTCTCGCTTGCTTCCCGCGTTGTGCCCCCTTTTAATTAGCCTCTTCTCTCCCTCTCCCTCTCTTTCATCCTCTCCCACTCCAGCTCCCACTCTGTGCAGCCCGGAGCTGCGTCCTCTCCAGCGCTTCCCTCCTGCCAGGCGCCCAGGATCAGATAAGAAGAAAGGAAGGCCAGCGGGCGGCCAATTATAGAGCGGAAGGTGGCCGCGGAGGCGGAGGTTGGGGAGGTGGGAGGCAGGCCTAAGTCTCATACGCCCCCCACCTCTCTCCTCCTCCTTTCCCCACCCCCGCCGCACAAGAGGTCCTCCGAGGAGCCCGCCCCCGCGCCGCCCCCGCGCGTCCCCAAACCTGGCGGCCGCCCCAGGTGCGCGCCGCAGTCGGGTGTCTTGAGCCCAGAAAGAGCCGCCTTTCCCCTTCACTCCGACAGCGGTTCGTGTGGGGCCCCTGAGTCAGGCCCTGCGGTCGCTTGGCGAGTGTGGCGCCCTCCAGGACTCAGGTACTGGGCGCCCACTTCCCCGTTCCCAAGACACGACTTGCCTTCCCGCGTCAAGGACCTCGCGCTTGGGGGCGCGCACGCACTGCGAAGGGGTACCCTGCCTCCCCTCTTCTCGCTTCCTTGTCCGAACAAGGGCTGCAAAACGCCAGAGCAGCGATGCTCAAAATTTAATGTGCAGGAGAATCATTTGAGGGTGTTGAACTAGATATTTCTGTGGGCTTATAAGGACGAATGTTGGCAGTGGCCAGGGCTTGGACTTTCTGAAACAGGATCTTTGCGACTGATTCCCACTCGCAAAGATCCTGTTTCAGCAGGTCTGGGCTGAGGCCAAGGACTCTGCATTTATCAAACACCCCGGTGGTTCTGATCCATGCCGGCCACCTTACGGGAGTCTTTACCTGAAACGTGAAGCACACGAGGTGCGCCAGACCTCGCGCCCGGTCTCGAGAAACCAGGGCTGCGCTGTCACCCTCTGGGCCCCTTTAGAAAGTCATCGTCCTTAACCCTCCTGGGCGGCGTTCTTTACAATCCAGCTTTTGTGCGCACAGATGTTGGGGAGGGAGTTACCGAAACGACAAAGTTAGCAACAACTCATTTTTGCAAGAAAATGCTCTCTCACGTTGGAAAACGGCTAAAGGCCGGTAGTGGACAGAAGAGAAAGGGCAAGGGGTCCTCTTAACAGGCTTCCCACGTGCCCAGCTGAGAATAGAGAGAGAAGGGCTTTTGAAAGCTTTAAAGGGGGTCCATTAGACTTTCGAACCGTCCCAACCACTGTTAGCCACCAACTCCGCCTTCCCCGATGTTGCGTGCAGATTCATCTACTTGGAAACGCTGGCAACTTCCCGCGGGCCCTGCGGTTGGAGTGCAAAGGTCCCGCTCCAGCCCCCGCCGATGCTCTGCCTCCGCTGGCCCTTTTTCAAATTGGCCTCAGCTCGGCCCCAGGGCGCGGCCAAGCTCGGCGCCCTTTTGCAACTGCGCTTCACAGAACAGAATTTTCTGGGGTCGGGCAGCCAGCGCGATTTTTTTTTTTTTTTTTTTTTTTAGATTTTATTTATTTATTTGAGAGAGAGAGAATGAGAGACAGAGAGCATGAGAGGGAGGAGGGTCAGAGGGAGAAGCAGACTCCCTGCCGAGCAGGGAGCCCGATGTGGGACTCGATCCCGGGACTCCAGGATCATGACCTGAGCCGAAGGCAGCCGCTTAACCAACTGAGCCACCCAGGCGCCCCATCGCGATTTTTAAGGAGACAGGCTTCGGAATCCAAGCGCTCGGGGAGACTACTGCAAGGGTGCGAGCGCCACCTGGTGTCCTCGCCTGGAGGCTTGGGAGAGGGCGGGAACTGGAAAGCTCGCCACCCACCTAGATTGAAGGGCAGAGACCAGGATTCCTGAAATGCGGGATTTATTCCTGGAGACAACCACCGCTTCGGTTGTTCCTCGTCCCACCTCCCCATGCAAGTGCCCACTTCCATCGTACTCTGTTCCCCCTTTTCACTAATGAAATCTCTTTTTTAAAGTGTAAGTAGAGCTGATACACAGTGTTACATTATTTTCATGTGTACAACATAGTAATTTGACACATGTGTATGTATGCCGTGCTCACCACGAGTGTAGCTACCATCTGTCACCATGCAGCCCTGTTACAATACCACTGACTGCATTCCCTATGCTGGACCTTCTATCCCTGGGACGTATTTGTTCCCTAACTGGAAGCCGGTACCTCCTACTCCCCTTCACCCATTTTGCCCACCCCTCTACTCCCTCCCTTGTGGCAACCACCGATTTGTTCTCTGTATTTGTGGGTCTGTTTCCGCTGTGTTTGTTTGTCTTTAATTCCACATATAAGTGAAATCATATGGCATTTGTCTTTCTCTGTCTGACTTATTTCATTTAGCATAATATCCTCTAGGTCTATCCATATTGTCACAATAGCAAGATCTCATTCTTTTTAAGGCTGAGTAATATTCTGGTGTGTGTGGGTGTGTGTGTGGGTGTGTGTGTGTGTGTATGCCACCTCCTTTATCCATTCGTCTATTGATGGACACCTAGTTTGCTTCTATATCTTGGCTATTGTAAATAATGCTGCAATACACATAGGGGTGCACATATCTTTTTGAATTAGTGTTTTCCTTTTCCTTGGGTAAATACCCAGTGGTGGAATTACTGGATTGCATGGTATTTCTATTTTTTTTTTTTTAAATCTACTCACGTCTTTCATTTTTACCAAGATGTAGATGACCAGTGTAAGCTCAGCTTTTTCTGTAATTCCTCTGGGGAAGGTAGTGGCATATTCCTGCAAAGTTCTAGGCAGAGGGGGAAAAGTATTTATGATGAAACTATAGAAAATTAGAAATGAGGAATTCGCAGATGATTTTTAAATGTGAAATATGTGCCCAAAAATCTATATACAGCAAAGAGAAAAGCATAGTATTTGGTAAAAACCCTATACAATAATGTATATTGATTTTGTAACCACACAAAATGTTATTTCTTAAAATTCTAGCTCATCCTTCCTTCATCTTAACTTTTGACTTCTGGCATTTCACTTTCAATGTAAATAAACGTCAGTTAGTGTTGAATTAGAATGGCTGGTTTTAATCAGTTGTCCATTATTTTGCAGTTGTGTGTAAATTCCCAGCCCCTTCAAGGGAGTGTTTATTCAACATTTATCTTAAGGTCAGCCTTCAGAGTCTGGTAGAGTACTGAGAACTGAATCATAGAAATGCCTGGAAGACTCCATTAATGGTCTCCTACCCCCCATCTAGAAAAAAATTGTATCTGAATGAACATATGAACGTCTGGAGCCTTCTCAAAGATATCCAAAAATGTCCGCTTCCCACAATCATTGATTTCAGGACTCAGCAACTCTTATTAGACTCTCATCTGAGTTTGACATGACTGTAATCTTATTTCTCTCGAAGGACCCCCCACACGCACTGCTTCCCTTCTCCAGTCAATCCCGTGGAACCTTACAAGAAGACTATAGATACAAACTTGAATTGAAGGCACTGTGTCTCTTGCTTGTGTCACTTTGGTGAAGTTATTTTCTCCTCTGAGCCTAACTCTTTATGTATAAGAAGGGAGTTATTAACTGTATCTCAGGGGATGGTTTTATGGATTAAATGACAGATGTGTTTATGGACCTAATCCATCATGATGATAAATGGTAGCTGTATCACCCAGATTAGGACTGTCCCTCTTCTGCCCATTGCATATGGTAGTACTCTCTTTAGCAGCCCCTTCCAGAAAATTCTCCTTGCAATGTTTCTTAACAGAGGTGCTATGGGCATTTTGGGTAGGACAGCATGACTGCCCCAGACATTGTAGGATATTTATTATTTCTGATTCCATCACCAATTTCCGGGAGCACTCTCCCCTTCTCCTAGTCACTGTGAAAACCAAAAATACCACGGTCCATTTCCTCATACACTCTGTAGAAAACCACAGTTTCCAGCTTCATGAGTTATTTGCAGTTCTTCTCCAACCCCTCTGTACCAGCCAGCTATGATTTTTCCTCAGCCTAGCATCCATTCCCCCTTCTTTTGTTTTGTTTTGTTTTGTTTTAAAGATTTTATTTATTTATATGACAGAGAGAGACACAGCGAGAGAGGGAACACAAGCTGGGGGAGTGGGAGAGGGAGAAGCAGGCTTCCTGCTGAGCAGGGAGCCCGATGCGGAGCTTGATCCCAGGATCCTGGGATCATGACCGGAGCCGAAGGCAGACGCTTAACGACTGAGCCCCCCAGGCGCCCCTCCCCTTCTTTTGTTAACACAGTGCTCATACTCAGCCAGTATGAGCCCCTGCTCCCATGTTCCCCCTTCCATGCTGACATCCCATCCTTGCTCCTGAGGCTCCCAGTGTTTGTCATGATCTTGCAACAACACAGGTGGTGACAGAGTTAACCCCCAGCACAGCAGGGAAGTTTCAGGACCCTGCCCCCTCGTCAAGGGCTAATGTACCTTCTAACTGATGCCATACCAGCTGTTAAATACTTTGTATCTCACCCTAGAGTACCAGGGCTCTGAGTTCTTCTTGGGAAATTGCTTCTACCCTATCGTATGTAGCTGTGGTGGGTTGTCACTCAGAGTTCTCTCTTCTCCCTTAGCCAAGGGTGGGTCTAAATTCTAAAGTAGGCCAACCAGATACTCTATCCCTCAAATGGGAGTAAAAAGTGGTGGGATACAAAGGCAGAAAAAAGTGTTCATTAAATTTTTATCTCAAATCATCCTAGCAGTAAGGCCCGAGGTAACAGTAAATAGACCCAGACATAGGTCTAACATCCAGCAGAAACTCGCCAATACAGCTGTAGCTGTTGTTGAAATACTGAAATATTTCCATAGCAAGTGGTCAATAATGCTCTCCCCACATGCCTGAATGTCCTCTTCACCATCCCCTTCCTGGGGCCACTATCCCAGATCTCCCTTTGATCCAACAACTGTAGAATTAACCCTCGTGCCATTGTCTGAATGTTTACATCTCCCCAAAATTCATATGTTGAAATCCTAGCCCCCAAAGGTGGTGGTATTAGGAGATGGGGCCTTTAAAACTTGCTTAAATCATGAGGCTAGAACCCTCAGGAAGGGGATCCGTGCTATTATAACAGATGCTCTAGAGAGATCCCTCGCCTTTTCCACCAGGTGAGAATACAACGAGAAGTCTGGGATCCAGAAGAGGCTCCTCACCTGGCCATGCTGTCACCCTGAGCTCAGACTTCCAGCCTCCAGAACTGTGAGCAACACATTTCTGTTGTTTATAAGTTGCCCAGCCTATGGCATTTATAAGCTGCCCAGCCGCCCCAAAGGAACGGACTAAGACAGCCTATATCGGCTGAGGGCTTCTAGTGTAGCTAATGGCAGCCCCTCGGATCGGGCTGTGCCTCTGCCATATTGTTGTTCCATTTTTTTTAATATCAGCACAGAACTCCAGAACATCTCTGGCTTCTGTAGCTCCTGAAGCTTCTGTCTCAGTTTTGTGAGCCACCTCCTTTTTTCTAAATCTGCTTTCTTTCTCTGCTAACCAAAGAACTCCAGCTGAGTCCATCTTCATTTTACCAACCCTGAAGCTGAGACAAAGAACATGAGAGAGCTTGTCCAACCTTCCCTAGAGGATTAATAGCAAAGTCAACACTAGAATCCAAATGTCTTAACTCCTAGACCAGAGCTTTTTCCCAGTAGAGTGCATTGACCCTTTTCCAAATAATCCTGGGGATACCTCCTGCGCTCATAGAGGGTTTTCACTTTACAGTGTGCATGCAGGTGTATCATCCTGTTTTAATACATTGGCTCTGCAAGGCAAGAAGCATTCCAGAGGTTAAAATCATACTGTCTCATTCTTTCCTTTGTGGAGCGGGAGTCCCCCCATCTCCTCACAATCACCTTTCATGTTCCTGAACCAGTGATTAAGACATTCCTCATCTTCTCAGCTCCGTGGCCCAGATCAAAGTCAGGACTTTAAAAATAGCCAAGTTTTTCATGGGTGACAGCACCCTGTCAGTGGATGCGTGTTGCATAAAAGGTTCTATTCATGGCATATTAGGGTTGGTGCAGGCCTAGGGTATTATACATGTGTGCTAACCCCTCCACTTTACAAACGAAGAAACAGAGGTCCAGTGAATCAAATCTCCTGTCCAAATCCCCAGAAAGAGTTAGTGGCAGATATTACTAGATTCAGTAACAGCGGACAATGGGCCAAGACTCTTTCTCATAATAATAATGCCCTAATAATAAGAAAAGCCTTCACTGAGAGTCTTTTGAATACCAAACATTTGAGAAAACTCAAATGGACAATTCTAATTTTTTAAATTATTATCTTATTAAACTAATTCTTACATGTATCTTAAAAATGCAAACAACACTAATAGCTTATTTTATTTTAAAGATTTTATTTATTTATTTGAGAGAGAGAGAATGAGAGACAGAGAGATGAGAAGGGGGAGGGTCAGAGGGAGAAGCAGACTCCCTGCTGAGCAGAAAGCCCGATGCGGGACTTGATCCCGGGACTCCAGGATCATGACCTGAGCCGAAGGCAGTCGCTTAACTGACTGAGCCACCCAGGTGCCAGTAATAGCTTATTTTAAAATATTGTCTTGCTTACCAGAGGTAGCAACTTTTGACTCTTTTAGTTTTTTTCTGACATTTTCAAATCTCCACGTTTCTAAATGAAATGGATGTACTGCTATCTGTTTATTAATTAATTTTAAACATCACTTGTAGGTTTTGTATTGTAGCAGAAGATGATGTAATCTTTTAGGCTTCTATCCTCTCTTCTCTTCTATCTCTCCAATATGATTACAGTTTTTTGTTAAATCCATATTCACTATTTCCAGGTATAGGCTTTGTAAATATTATTCATATAAAAGCATCATAATGCATTATGATTATTTTTCCTTTTTGCTTTTAGTTTTTCCTGGAGTTAATCATTACCTTGCTTATTCATCTGCTTAATTTTCTTTTTGCTGATCTTTCCAACTACTTGCAATAACATCTTAGTCCAGTGTTCCATAAAGCCACTTATATTTGGTTAAAAAAAAAAAAATTAAACATTCCTCCTTCTCCAGGCGGATTTCTCTTTAGACCTGCTGCTCAGTGTTATCTTGGCCTTTGCTTTGCTACTTAGAATTTCCTCTGTCTTTCTCCAAGATTCGCTTCCCTATTTCCTGGAAATCATGTCTCCCTCTTTCTTAGTATACTTTTTTCTTGTTTTGGCGGAGTACATCCTCCAGGAGTTTTCTCTGGTTGAAAAGATGGTCCATTCACAGCAGGCATGGTGATGAAGCTTGTCTCTTGAGTCATGCTACTTCTATCTGAATGGCTACCCTCTCTGCCGGAAGTACAGTTATTATTCTGGGGGTTCTCGTTCTTTCTCTCATGTGCTGGATGTCCTGTTTTCAATTTTGCACATCTTCCCAGATCTAGTTTACTCCACTGTATTAAGGAAAGACATCCTCTAGTGGTATCATAAGATAGGTGCCTGGGGAGGGGAGATACATTTTTGAGATTTTGTATGTATTTACTTTCAAATTTCATTACTAGATTGGCTATGCATCACGTTTTAGCTTAGAAGGAATTTTCCTTCAAAATTTTGAAGACAATTCTCCCTTATTTCTTGCTTCTAGCATTGCTGTTTTAATGAAGAAGCCATTTCTGACTTTTACTCAACTCCATCCCAGAGAGAACTCACCTTTCCTCCTTTGAACTTGTAATTATTGTTTATTTTTGAAAAAAAAATTGTATATGACTTTGAGAGAGCTCATCTATTGCTGTCCACTCTGGTTAGTATGTAACATATTTCTCTCCTACCTGCCCAGGTAGAATGTGTGCTTCCTGGGAGGCAAGAAAATCGAGCAATATCAAAGAGCATGGATTGGGACAGAGTCCTGGCACCGCTAGTAACCTTGCATAAGTCACTGAACCTCTTCGTTCCCGTTTCCTAATTTGTAAAATGGGAACAGTAAGCATGCCTAACTCATGGATATATTGTGACTATTAAATGAATTAATCCATCCAATCTAATTAAGTCATTAAAGCGCTAAGAAGAGTGTCAGGCACCCAGTCAGTTCCTCACTGTTAGCTGATATTAACTGCACCAGATACTGCTTCGTATCTTCCAGTTTTTATTCCATCCTTTTGTACAATGTGGTCTTAATATATATGCATGCATTTAAAATTTACTATTAGGAAATTATATAGATAAAATATGCCAGGAATAACCTATATAAGTATTTGCACAAAAATTAATTCTAAATGTTCAGACAATAACAAGAAAAATATATTTTATTTTACTAATTTGTAATATGTACTTTTGTCTTGGTCAAAAATGCACATCAATGAGCAGTGTGGGAGAAGGACTCTGATAGCTTTAATATTTGCACCGCCAGAAGCTCTCAGCGCAATACAGCTCTGCAGAAGTCTAGAATCCTAAGCTGTTTTGTTGGGCCAATTTTTTTTTTCCTGAGTATTAGATTCACCATTATTTGAACCTTAGAGAGTGAAGCCTTTGTGAAACACATCAGTGGGATAATCAACGGCTTAGCGCCTTGCTTATAGTAGGGACTCAACAAAGGCTTATCAGTGTAAGTTTATTTCAACAGAAGCAGGGTCCCAACTGGTTGAGGAAGTCTTTCTGCTTTGCTTCTTCCTGTGTAAAAACTATTAATTACAAGGCTTCAACAGAGAAGCAGATGTGCTAATATCAACTCCAATATAGGGCCTTACTCATAATTGGGGCTTGATAAGTGTTTGCTACATTGAATTGAATGAAATTAATCAATTATGTCTCCTCATTTCTTCCCATATGGCTGTCATCAGTTTTAAATCCACCTAAATCCATAGGCATAGCACATTGTGACTGACTGTCTAAGAGGGCAGGTGACAAAAGCCTCAGGAGCCATCCACTTATTTATGTATCCATTCAATCAGTAAATACTTATTCATCACCTGTGAGCTTCCAAGCATATTCTAGGTACTGGGGATACACAGTAAAGAAAAGAAGTTCCTGCTTCTAAGAACTTATTCATGGTGAGGAGAGACAGAAATTCATAAACCAATAAATATATAACATAATGTCATTGGTAAGTGCTAGAAAGAAGAATAATATGGGGATGGAAATGCACAAAAGCTGCTCTTTTAGATGGAGAGGTCAGGGATGAGTTCCAGGAGAGGGCATTTGAGCAGGGAGCCGGGGGGGGGGGGGCAACTAGTTGGAAGAAGGGCAGAGATAACCCAAACTGCAAAGCCTCAGAGGATGGAGGAACTGCCAGGAGGCCTCTGAGGTCAAAGAGGAGTAAGCAAGATGGGCGTGGTTGAGAGTGGAGATCAGAGAGGTCATTGGGTCCACATAGTATAAAGCCCACAGGGAAAGACTTTGGATTTTTACTCTGCATGAGAAGGGCAATTCTAAATCCAAGAGTGATACGGTCAGATTTAACTACCAAGAAGATCATTCAAGCATCCAGATCTGTCTTTCTCATTTTCTTCCCTTATCTGAAAGTCTTGTTTTTGAGAACGATAAGAAGAATTTTATGGAATAGCCATTTTGCTTTCAAAACTTCTCGAAATAAACAATTATGCATGATCCTCACGACAAAGCTATTGTTAGAGAAAGAGCATATGGTATCATCCATTTGGAAAAATTAATGGAGGCATAAAAAAATTAAAGAAGAAAGAGGTTTCCTATAGGCCATGGCAGATTCCCAGAAGAACTACCTCTTCAGGATGGGGTTCAACTCACTGCGTAATTTAATTGGCTTGAGTTCTCAAACACCATAGAACACTTCTGCTTAGAAACCCAGAAAAGGATCCAAGACCATAAAGGGTTACGTATATTCCTTGCCTAGGGGACATATCTGACACAGAGACCCGGCCTTAAACTGGGGGAGAAATGCTCACAAACCTTCAGCTCATTCTAAACCTCCTGTGAAGGGAATTTGCCAAGTCTGATCTGTCAACGCTTGTGATAATGGAGTAATTTTCTACTGCCTGGGATGATAGAACTGAACAAGATTTCAAAATATGTTCTTACTACACAGGAAAAAATGCATTCTCATCTAAGAGGTTTCAAATCAATGATCACAATAAATGTATCCATCTAAACTTTGAAATAAGTAGATGTAGCATGGTTGATTTGCTCATGGGGTACAATTTATATTCATTTGTAACACTGTGAGAGTTTTAGTAATTAAACCCAGCCACATCTAGAGGAAGTAAAAATTCTGTAAGTGAAGGTGTGAAATTCTGGTAAACCTGAAGCATGTCTCAAAAAAGTAGTTCCCTTTAAAAATTATGAATATACTTTATATGTTTGAACTTCACAATTAAAGTGACTCTTGGTCACCACCAAATCCGTGGGGCTAAACTGAAAGACAAGAGTTGACTTGGATGGCCTTACACAGTTTTTCCCTTTTTTTCTAATTATATGATGCATGCAAGTGGAATTTTCCTGGAGTCTCAAGTGTATCCTTTTGTTTTTCCCAAACTTTTTCTTGTATTACAGCAGCTGCTTTTATGCACAGTTGATCTTGTTAGAGTGGCATTTTCTTGCATATTTGCCTAGAAAAGGGTCTGTTACAGTGTCCTTGGAGCTCATGACCTACTGATTTCCATAATAAATTTCTGTCTATATACTTTCAAATCAATTCTAGAAAGACCCATTAAACAATATTGACCCTAAAAGAGTTGAAAGATGTAAGATTCTTCATGTGGAGTTAGTTAAATGAGGTAGTGAGAGGAAAAATGAGAAATCATTTCAGCCAGGGAACACTCATGCAAAATAAAAGAATCATCCGCTGGAGAGCATTTGGGGGATTATCTCCTCTATTTTCTGCTTTCAGGGAAGACATCATCTAAGTCATTTCAACTCCTCAAAATACCCTCAAACTTTGCAAGACTCCAGTGAAGGAGAACCACCATCATCTCCTCCCTTTGTACTGACAGCCTCATTTTGGAGAAAGTCTTTCCTTCCTAGATAACAAATAGCTCTCCAGAAAATAGAAACCTACACCCAAAGGATTTTGCCCAGAGGGGTGAAAACCAACATAAACACATGTGAATATCTATCTAGAACTACATCTACATCTATATCCAGAGAGGGAGAAAGACACTTTAAGTCGGAGCTGATACATTGTAAGAAACTCAAATGGCTATGGAAAAAACTTAACACCATTCCTGTTTAGTATTGAAATGTTTCAAGTTAGATTTATGTAAATTTTAAATAGTTTTTAAAAATATTTTTAGCCAAATAATTCATGTTCCTTAAGGAAAACTATAAAAGAAGAAATAAAAGAGAAAAGAATCTCCCCAAATTCAACCTGCTTGAAATAGCTACTGTTAAGAGCCACTACTAAAACTCTTTCCTTTGGGGGCGGCTCAGCCGGTTAAGTGTCTGCCTTTGGCTCAGGTCATAATCTCAGGGTCCTGGGATTGATCCCCTCATCAGGCTTCCTGCTAAGCAGGGAGTCTGTTTCTCCCTCTCCCTCTGTCAGTCCCCCTGCTTGTGCTCTCTTTGTCAAATAAGTAAATAAAGTCTTAAAAAAAAAAACCCAAAAAACTTTCCTCTGTATCTAAGGATCTCTGAGAATATTTCATGATGAGTTTATACTTTTTACAATTTTGTAACTCTTTTCACTGATCATAATATTACCATCTTTCCATGTATATAAATAGATATCTACATCTTAATTAATTTAAAATGTATTTGATGTTTTAAAAATCATCTTAGACCTCCAAGTCTCATGGAGCTAGGACAGCCTGGGCACTCTTAACAACTTTTCCATTGAAAAAAACAAAAAGCTATATAAATATATTTAAATAACATCTAATAAAATACATTAAGCTAGTAAGAAAGTTAAAAAAAAATCCTTAGAAGCCAAAAATTAAAAGGCAAGAATCCAGAGGCGAGCAAGCACTTAAGCCTGCTTTTGTCCTAGGACACCTACCAACCCCTGGAAATTAATCTATTTTTATAGCCTCTCAAACTCAAGGCCAGGGTTCTCCAAGGGGGAATTCTTCTAGGTGACTCCCACATACAGCTGGGAATCTAAATGGCTGCACCATCCATGAAAGGGAAATCCAGAAATAAACCCACTCTGAGAAGCAGATAGTAAAGTGTGTTTCTTGTGTTTTTGTTTTTAAATCTTGGAACTGAGTGAATGGGTGGGGAAAGAGATTCTCTGAGAAACTATAGCCCAAAGATAGTCATCCAGGTTTGTGGCCTGAATTCACACTATCCATGGAATTAAAAAGCCTCAAGGCTAAGAATTACTTTGAATTGGTCACAATTTGATATTGTCCCTAAACATCTAGCAGAAACAAACTTGAGCCTCTCTAGAGGAACTCACTTTAGACACGGGCCTCAAATAATTCCATAGATAAAGTTCCAAAGAATATGAATGCATAATAAAAAAAAAATCTCATAATACACAAGGAAATAAGAGACCATGAGCAACAGGCAGTAGAAAAGAAACCAACAGACAATACAACCAGTTCTGCAAAGACTTTAGATAGTGAAATTAATAAGAACACAGTAAGTTATGTTTAAGAAAATAAAAAGATGGGGGGGTGCCTGGGTGACTCAGTTAGTTAAGGGTCTGACTCTTGATTTGGCTCAAGTGGTGAGATCAGAGCCCCGTGGGGTACCAGGCTCTGTGCTAAGTGGAAGTCTGCTTGATCTTCACCCTCTGCTCCTCCCCCCTCTCGCATGCACTCTCTCTCTCAAATAAATAAATAAAATCTTAAAAAAAAAATAAAAAGAATAAAGTTTCCCTTTTCAAATCTGCTTAGCCATTTTAATAATCTTTCTTACTCATAGTCTCAATTTCAACATTTCTTTTTTTTAAGATTTTATTTATTTATTTGAGAGAATGAGCGAGAGAGAGAGAGAGAGAGAAGGAGCAGAAGGAGGGGCAGAGGGAGAGGGAGAGGCAGACTCCACACTGAGCAGGGACCCCAACTTGGGGCTCAGTCTGCGGACTCTGGGATCATGGACTCCAGAATCATGACCTGAGCTGAAGGCATGACTGGCTGAGCCATCCTGGTGCCCCAAAAAAGGAGAGTTTAGAAAAGAAAATCCTAATCCTTAAAAAATTAAAAACTCAGTGCATCTAGAGAATCAATATGAAAACACATGCAATGTTAAAGATCTGAAAGATAGCAAGATATAAAATTAACATGTGTAAAATTAGTTGGTGAATTTGGGATTTTTCTATTTTTTTGAGTGAGGCTTGGATGGCTATGTATTTTCCCCTTAGGACTGCCTTTGCAGTATCCCATAGGTTTTGGACTGATCTGTTTTTGTTCTCATTGGTTTCCATGAATTGTTTAAGTTCTTCTTTGATTTCCTGGTTGACCCAAACATTCTTAAGCAGGATGGTCTTTAGCTTCCAAGTGTTTGACATTCTCTCAAATTTTTTCTTGTGATTGAGTTCCAGTTTCAAAGCATTGTGGTCTAAGAATATGCAGGGAATAATCTCAGTCTTTTGGTATCAGTTGAGACCTGATTTGTGCCCCAGGATGTGGTCTATTCTGGAGAAAGTTCCATGTGTGCTCAAGAAGAATGAGTATTCTGTTGTTTTAGGGTGGAATGTTCTGTATATATCTATGAGGTCCATCTGGTCCAGTGTGTCATTCAAAGCTCTTGTTTCTTTGTTGATTTTCTGCTTAGATGATCTGTCTCTTGCTGAGAATGGAGTGTTAAGGTCTCCTACTATTAACGTATTATTATCAATATGTCTATTATAGTTAACAGTTGGCTTATGTAGTTGGCTGCTCCCATGTTGGCGGCATAGATATTTATAATTGTTAGATGCTCTTGTTGGATAGACCCTTTAAGAATGATAACAGTGTCCTTCTGTATCTCTAACTACTGTCTTTACCTTAAAATCTAATTTGTCTGATATAAGAATTGCACCCCAGGTTTCTTTTGAGGTCCTTTGGCATGAAAAATGGTTCTCCATCCCTTCATTTTCAATCTGGATATATCTTTAGGTTCAAAATGAATCTCTTGTAGACATGAACAGACACTTCTCCAAAGAAGACATACAAATGGCTAACAGACACATGAAAAAAATGTTCATCATCATTAGCCATAGGGAAATTCAAATCAAAACCACAGTGAGATACCACCTTATGCCAGTTAGAATGGCAAAAATTGACAAGGCAAGAAACAACAGATGTTGGAGAGGGTGTGCAGAAAGGGGAACCCTCCTACACTGTTGGTGGGAATGCAGGTTGGTACAACCACTTTGGAAAACAGTGTGGAGGTGCCTCAAACAATTAAAAATAGAGCTATCCTATGACCCAGCAATTGTACTACTAGGCATTTACCCCAAAGACACAGATGTAGTGAAAAGAAGGGCCATATGCACCCCAATGTTCATAGTAGCAATGTCCACAATAGCCAAACTGGAAAGAGCTGAGATGCCCTTTCACAGATGAATGGATAAAGAAGATGTGGTCCATATATATGATGGAATATTACTCAGCCATCAGAAAGGATGAATACCCAACTTTTGCATTAACATGGATGGGACTGGAGGAGATTATACTAAGTGAAATAAGTCAAGCAGAGAAAGTCAATTATCATATGGTTTCCCTTATTTGTGGAACATAAGGAATAGCATGGAGGACATTAGGAGAAGGAAGGGAAAAAATGAAGGAGGGAAGATCGGAGGGGGAGATGAACCATGAGAGACTATGGACTCTGAGAAACAAACTGAGGGTTCTAGAGGGGAGGGGGGTGGGGGGTTGGGTTAGCCTGGTGATGGGTATTAAGGAGGGCACGTATTGCATGGAGCACTGGGTTTTATTTTATTTTTTAATTTTTTTAAAAAGATTTTATTTATTTATTTGAGAGAGAATGAGATAGAGAGAGAGAGCATGAGAGGGGGGAGGGTCAGAGGGAGAAGCAGACTCCCTGCTGAGCAAGGAGCCCGATGCGGGACTCGATCCTGGGACTCCAGGATCATGACCTGAGCCGAAGGCAGTCGCTTAACCAACTGAGCCACCCAGGCGCCCTGGAGCACTGGGTTTTATATGCAAACAATGAATCATGGATCACTACATCAAAAACTAATGATGTACTGTATGGTGTCTAACATAACATAATAAAAAAAAGAAAATAAATAAAATTAACATATAAATCTATGTCCTTTATATACACAAAAACAATAGAAGAGTGAATTCCATTTACAATAGCAATAAAAAAGATAAAATACTTAGAAATAAGCTTACATGAAATGTGCAAAATCTACATGAGAAAAATGTCAAAATACTTTTAAAAGATTTATGAACTTCATCAAATGGACAGACATCCCTTGTTCTTGAATAAAATGACTCATTGTTATAAAGATGTCAGTTTTCCATAGGTTAATCATAATGCCTCCATAAAAATATCAAAAAGCTTTTATCTTAAAATGAGATAAGTTCACATGAAAAGTCATGTGAAAAAATAAGCATGCAAGGATAGCCAGGGAAACACTGAACAAGAGGAGCCATTAAAGAGTGAGGGAGGTAGAAATCTCTATCAGATAGTCAAATATATCGGAAAGCTGTTATAGGTACAAGAGAGTTGCACTAGTTCATGAATAGACACATCAATCAATGGAATAGACTAGGAAGTACAAATACATATGGAAATGTAATGTGTGATAAAGTTGGTCCCAGGCACTGGGACCACAATCATGTTGGGACAACTGGAAATCTACTTAGAAAGAAAGAGATAGAATTGTATCCCTAACTCCTATTATGCACAGAGAGAATACAGAAAAGAACAAATGGATAAGAAACCTAATTATAAAAAAGAACCTAATTATAAAAAGGAAGCCAGGCAAGTACTAAAAGGAAACTAAAAGTAGGTAGGTTTTTTTTTTTGAAACCTGTAAGGAAATGCTTTCTAAATATGTTTAAAAATTCAGATAAAATAAAAGGGAACAATCATGAATTCAACTGGGTAAAAACAAAAGAAAAATTAAAGGAAGTTGCATGGTACAAAGCTCTATAAGCAAAGTCAAAAGACAAATTACAAAATGGAAGACAATATTTGCAGCATATATTGCAGATAAAGAACTAATATCACTAATAGGTACAGAACTCTTTCACATCAAATGAAAAAGGACCAAAACCCATGGGCAAAACCCCTGTAGCTGAAAATAGCCCCCTAAAAAGATACAAGATATTCCTTATGCTGTAGAAAGAACTTCAACCTCACCAACATTAAGTTCAAATTAAAAGGAGAAACACCATTTTTTACTTCTCAGAGTGATAAAAGTTCATTAGAATGATGATGTATTCTGCTGACAAGGCTGTACCCTCACATGTTCCTGACAAGTGTGCAAAATGGCCCACTCTCTGCCTAGACAGTGTATCACAAAGACTGTTTAATTAGCTCTTACAGGCATGTTTACTTCTTCACCCTTCTGTTTCTCTGCACCCTGACTGATTCAGAGGCTCCAGTGAGAAAGTAAAAGTGCACCTCCAAGTATAACGAGTTGGGTTTGTTGAGTCCTCTCTCCTCTCTAAACTATCTGTGCTGATACTGAGCCAGGTCTTCTCCAGCCCTACCAGGAAATGAATCCCACTGCATCATGTGGATACCTGCAAGGGGCGGAGTGAATCTGTGTTTGGGCAGGGAGCCTGGAAAAATGGAGGGTACTTGCCAAAAGGGAGTTCAAATTCCTTTGGAGTGTAATCATTTTCTGTTTCTCCATAACTAGATGACCTCCTAGTCTTTCCCTTCCCAAGGATCTCCCTAAAGCTTGGGCACTTAGGTCTCAAGTATAAACCATCTGGTAAGAAATTATTCTGATAAAAAAATCTTTTCTATACCAAAGGTATGTCAGAATCTTTGAGTCAAGTGTTAGCCCTGGCCCGTCAACAACCCTTGGATTCTCCCAGGTGTGGAGAAAGTGAGAAAGACACCATGATGGATGGTATGTGAGAAGCACGTGCAAAGGTCTGTGGGGTCCAGTCCATCATGTCCAGAAGCATGTTTGGAGCAGAACCCCCAAGAAATGCATTTCACAATGTTTTGTAAGCAGTAAGGGGGATGGGCTTCCTTATGAAAATACAGGAGACTCTCTAAACCTCTTCCACAAAGCTCTCCCATTGTAGAGCAGCAAGTGAGCAAGCAGCCTAGACTTAGGTTCTCACAAAAATTATAGTTGGGCAGCTATTTGAACCTTGATGTCTCTGACTCCAAAAATGTGTTTTCCTTTGTTTTGTTTTCCAAACCATGCAATATTGTCACCAAATATCTTAGTATTTTTAAAACCTTTTTCACTACATTGAGAAAACTTACATCATGCTCCTTTACACACACATACACTCTAATACACACGCTTACAAAGAAAAGCTTCATGAAACAATACACACTTTAAGTATGTGCAAATGGATCATTTATAGTCTATCCTATTGCTTCCTTTTACGATGCTGGTTTCAATCCACTCCATGTATTTCACAACCCAATAAGGGATCAAAACCTACCTACATCATTGACAAACCTGCTTCAAGCAATTTTTTTTTTCTGAAAATACTCTTAAATTCTCATGGGTTTATTTTCCATACAAAATTATCTTTTGCCGATACTCCCCAATAGGGCACCATCACTACAAAAAGGTGAGAGAGTTTGTTCTGTGGTTTAATAAGCTCCTCATTCAGACAGAATC
The DNA here is from genome assembly GCF_011800145.1 of Mirounga leonina. Lineage (NCBI taxonomy): Eukaryota > Metazoa > Chordata > Mammalia > Carnivora > Phocidae > Mirounga > Mirounga leonina. The sequence goes on along the minus strand of NW_023270415.1, from coordinate 63,141,117 downwards.
CTCTCAACCTTTTGCAATTAAGTATTCTGTTTTAACTGCTTGCTAAAACACAGGCATTGGTAGTCAATCTCTGCTTTCCTTGTTACTTGCCCAGACACTGATCCTCTAATGCCACCCCCCATCCCCCACCCCCGGCACCTACATTAGGGCCTCTCTGGGGTTGGATGCTGTCCTGGGATGTGGGAGCAAGTGACTCAGCCATCAGTTGACTTAATCTGAATTCCTGTTCTATTACATAACTGTGTGACCTTAAGGAAATAATGTCATCCTTTGAGCTCCAGTTCCATTGTCTATTAAATAGGCAAAATGGTAGTCTCATTTACAGCATTGTTATGAGAATGAACTAAGATAAATTGGGTGACGCATAGTAAGTCTTCCTAGGAAGATCAGCTGTCTCTTTTTCTTATTCCTATGTATATCACATCATATCATGTTATACTATAATTCTCATGACAGCCCAGAGGTGCCAGTATATAATGGGGAATCTGTACACACATGTCTTCGATCCCAAGTTCTGACACTTAAGCAAATTATGTAGCCTCTCTCAGATTTTTCATTACTAGATGGATAGCCAAACACCTAACTAGATGGAGTCAGTGTGAAGGTTAAATGACAAGTACCCGACACATAGCAGGTGTTCACCATGTGGTCCTTTTCCGTCCAAGCTGCTGCTTTTCCTATTTATTAACCCTTTTCCCTGCTCTACATTCACCATTTTTTCTCTCTCTCCCTCCCTCTCTCTCTCTCTCTCTCACACACACACACACACACACACACCTGTACATCCTTCCCACCATCCTAATTACCTGGCCATACACAACTGGAGGGTTTCTAGCTCCAACAATGATGTCTAAGCCCACCATACCCGCTACATGTCAATGAAATCAGTACAGGGAAGCAAGGTGCAGCTAGCAGTCTATCAGGACCACCACTGAGCCAGCCTTCAAGGGATAGTAAAGATGTCCCTTGAATGTCGAAGCTTTCAAGACAGAGACTGTGTTACTTACTGCATTCTAGGAGGTGAACAGAGTGAGTCTGACCTGACAGAGCTACTCCTTAAGAGAAGCAATGAGACCTGGGGACAGGGCCACATTTTCTTAGTGATAGTTATTGTATTGGGGCCAAAAAACCAAACCAAAACAAAAAAAACAATACTTGAAGACCTAGTGAAATGGTGAAAATCTAGAGTCCAATCTCCAGAGAAACTGTTATGCATCACAAAATTCCAGGTGTGATTGGATTTGTGTGTCTGTTTCAATTCCAACTGGAAAGTTCTGCTTTCAGTTGGAATTGAAACAGACTGGAGCAGATGAAGGAGAAATAACACGTAAAGGGGATTTTGGGTGGGATCCTGGAATAGAAAAAGGATAATCGTTGAAAACGGATGAAAACTGGGATAACGTCTGCATTTTTGTTAATAGCATAGTACCAATTTTAATTTCCTGGTTTCGATCATTGTGCTATGGTTATGTAAGGTGTTGACGTAAAAGGAAGGTTATTCGGGGCCACCTCTACCACTGAGAACAACTAGAAAAGCTAGGATAGATTACTGAGTATAATCCGCATGGAGCAAAATGTACAAATCTTAAATACGGAGCTCAGTGTATTTTTCTGTGCGTGATATATAAAATGTGGCATCCCTCTCCATACCCAAACCCAGATCAAGATACAGAACGCTTGCTCCTTGCCTTCACCTCATGAATCTGTATCAGCAGTCAAGAGAATGTTTAGCTCCGGGGAGAAAGAATTGAGTAGTGATTAGGAAGGGGACCTGGGGAGACTTCTGGGCACCAGTAATATTCCTTTTCCTCACTCAGGTGTTGGTTATAGAAGTGAGTTCACTTTTGATAACTGAGCTATGCACTTATGGTTTGTGTATTTTTCTTTATGTATATTTCTATTAAAATAGTCATTTAAAAAACATGATTCACACTGTGCTTCACTGAGAAAAAACTGAAATCATTTTAAATTCCCTTAAGTGCTCCTAGGCACAAGAATTTGTGTTTGGACCGGTTCATTCCAAATCAAAGGATAACCACCTAAGGGCACTTGGTGGCTCAGTCGGTTGAGCTCAGGTCATAATCTCAGGGTCGTGAGATGGAGCCCCCAGTGGGGCTCCATGCTCAGCAAGGAGTCTGCTTAAGATTCTCTCTCTCTCTCTGCCCCTCCCCTGCTTGCACTCTCTCTCTCACTCTCTCTCTCTAAAATACATAAATATTTAAAAAAAGAAGAAAGGATGACCCCCTTAATGGAGTGAGGTTGGCATATAGAAGGGGACTTTATTATTTTTTTAACCAAGTATCAGTAATATTTGGTACAATGGGAGCTGAGCGTAACAGGTTAATTTTCAAATTAAGAATTTTTAAGCCATTTTCATCCATTTAAAATTAGAAACTAGATGAGCCCTGAAAAACACAAGAGGGCAGCATTTCATAACATTTTATAAAAACGCTGACTGGTGTTTTTAGTCATGGTTCGAGAACGGAGCCTGGTGAGAGCATTTTATCGAATGAGGAAACCAAAGTCCAAAGAGGTTATTAGGTGAGTCACCCTAAGTTTCTTTAAATCACAGAGGTCAAGAGTTGCAAAACAAGGACCACTGCTTATGTTTCCCAGTGGTGGACTGTTTTTCCAAACCCCGCGTTGTTGTTCTTTCTGGCTTCAGGATCACTTGCTGCATGCTGAAAATGGTTGACTTCTCACCAAAAGACCCATGGTGAAGGTTTCTATGGACTGTAGCCACGGATTAGGGCATAGCCACCTGGCACCTGTTCCTGAAAATGAGTAAAGAGTGGCTCAGTTTGAATAAAACATGAATCAACTTCTGGAGGAGAAATAGGCTCCCAATTTAATTATGTGCTAATCTTCAACAGAAAGAGACCTTGAGGGAATGGTTAGACTGTGATCATTTTTAAAATTTGGCTTGCAAATGTTAAAGCATTTTAGTTATACCCTTGACTCTTGTTTTATTGCACTCTCGGACTTCTTGAGAGAAGCTATTATTAAACCTCAGCGTGGTAGATATAATGTGCTTGCCCTCTTTATAAAGACAGTAAAATCTTTATGGGGAGAGAAAATGAGAGTTTGCTGTAGCTTTTGGCTCATTACTGTATCAAGGTTAGGCCGGGTCGGCTAATTCACAGACTTCCTCATGGGATAGAAAAGCTATCCTTTCTGGGTCTCCTGGGGCGCTCAGTCAGTTAAGCCTCTGCCTTCAGCTCGGGTCATGATCTCAGGGTCCTGGGATCGAGTCACGCCTCAGGCTCCCTGCTCAGTGGGGAGTCTGCTTCTCCCTCTCCCACTCCCCCCTGCTCATGATCGCTCTCTCTCTCTCTCTCACGCTCTCTCTCTCTCAAATAAATAAAATCTTAAAAAAAAAAAAAAAGAAAAGGAAAAGAAAAAGCCATCCTTTCTGCTCATGACAACCAGGACATGAGGCTTGCTGTTACAGGTTTAAAGGTAACAACGATGTCAGGAAAAATAAGACTAAAACTCACTTCTAACAGAAAGGACTATGGGATGGACAAGGTGAATAATAGAAAGAGAGAAGGAGGATGAAGTGTTCAGAAGGTATGTCCAGCTTTCCTCTCTCTGGGATAAAGCTGAAAACCTGGAGAAGAAAGCCAATAGGAAGAGAGAGTTTTACCTCGTCCTCAGTAAATACTCTCGAAAGGGACTGCCACTTCCCAGGCTGCCCAGCTTGGCAACGGCCACATCAAAGTCTGGTGGTCCATTGTGGTTAGTGGAGGGAGGGAAGCCTTGACTTTGCGCTTCTCCAGGCAGTTCCCGTCCAAGGGTCCAGGAGTTCCTGAAGCTCTAGGAAACCTTGGAAGGCAGCAGAATGGGGAATTGCAGACCTACCACATGCCCACAGTGTCAAAGGATGAGATTGCTCTGAGGCAGAGCCTGAGGGTGGATGGGCAGAGCCAGAGGGCCGGGCAGAAGACATGGCCAGAACTCAGGCGATTTAGAGGGCCAGAAAGAGCCAAAGTGAGACTAAGACAAGTAAGGAGGAGCGGGGCCCCAGCCAAGCAGAGAGAAAGCAGATGACAAATTACTACAGCTACAGCCTGTTAAAGGCTGAAGATATGAAAATGTCCTCCCACTTGGGCCAGACTCCTTTATTACGTCACAAGCAAGACAGCTTTGCTCCCTCCGCTTCCTCAGGGTGCATGTTGGCCTGGCTCTCCTTTGCTGTTTGATTCACGAAAAATCCCTTCATCTCCCTGTTTCTCTAGGGAACTTACACCAAGCCTCTGATATTGAAGCAGAAAACAACTTGAATGGCATTGAACTTAAAAACTTCTCACTTTGCTAATCCCCAGCAAGTGTCCCAAGCTTCTGTACCCCAAAACACTTTTACTCTTCGGGGGCCATATCTTCTGTATCTGGCATGGCACCTGGGAGGTCAAAAGGAAACCACTGGATTCCCCAGTTTGGGGAGTCTTAGCCTTGGGGACCAGACACCAGTTGTAACTCATGCACATAGGATGCATCAAACTTTCATGCTAATAGGACTCTTGATTGTTGGTCTATGCATAACCTGGACATCCTCTTACATGCTCCAATTGGCCATAAATATGCAGCTAGACTCTGAGGCCCTCACCATTGTTCTGAGGAATTTCAACAAAGATAATGATGTTTCAATCAGAAACAGGATTCAAGAGGCTGCAAAGAACACCCATCCTGAATCTCTCTTCCTGCCAGGGAGTGGGGGATGGCTGCAGGTCTCAGGCTCTGGGATGACTCCCTCCACTGGTCTGGCAAAAATTCAAAAGAATTGGTGGAGTGCAAGGAGGGGCAAGAGATTTAATGTTGGTTACTTACTTAGATCTATGAGTGGTGACTTGACCACCCCCTTTGGCTTCAAATCCCATTTCTGCCACTTAGGTGTGGCTTTGGGAAAGTCCCTCAACGTCCCTGTAACTCCTCATTCTCACCTGAAAAATGAGGGTAATACCAACACCCACCTTAGAGAGTTATTGCAAACATTTAATGAGACAGAATGAGATTATCTTTGTAAGACTACGGTGTCTGACTCATAGAAAGGACAATAAATGTTACCTGTTATTTATTACTGGCTTAATGGTTTTGCTTGCTAGAAGAGACAAAGTTTAAATACTCCAAAAATCAACACATTTTCATACCCAGATTGTACTGATCAATACAAAATCATCTTTAATTTATACTGACTGATCCTAAACCCTAACCTACTAAATAGCCACACCGGGATACCTGGATACCTTTGTTTCCAGGAAGAATTATCACCAGGTTCTTGGGCGAATTGCCCGAGTGAGACTGTACTTAGAGCATGACTGAAGTGGCCCATGAAAGGAACATTGAAAGGGCAGAATTGTGACCTTCAGGAAACACAGAGGCGCAGCTCTTGCCAGCTTCTGACCCTTTCAATCGGGGACTACAAACCTGTGGGTTGAGGGGAGCACGGGGCCTGCAGAGGTGTTTTGTTTTGCTAGGGCAGTGGATTTGTTCTATTTTGTCTGAAAACAGCGCCAGGAGTTGAATGCTTTAGGAGGAGGGCGAGTTTTGCACCAACCACAGTCCCGCAACTCACTCTTGTCTTAGTTCCTGTCTCCCCACACATGGCCACAATCCCCCTGTCATTTAGGTATTTGAGCATCTCTCCTCACTGCAGAAAGAGCATCTCTCCTCACTGTCATGCATCTTCTCTCACAAATGCGGAGCCCACAGACAGCAGCAATCCACAGAGTCGACTCCACTCAGGGGCTGCCTGTCCCTCTCTCCTTCTACACCATTTTTTCCCCCTCCCACCTGCATGTAGGTTGCATGAACAGAACAGGGGAGGCTCCTTTAATCTTCTCGATGTTTCTCACCTTTCTAACAGGCAAGACAAATTACTTGCTTCTTTTCACAGCTTGTGAACAGTGTGACTCTTGGCTCTGATTTCTCCTTGGTAAACAACAAGGCAACAGGCAGCCCCAAGGCTGTAGATATCTTCTGACTCCGTGCGGAAGCTGTAAGTGCAAAGACAACTCCAAGCTTCAGACTGAGTAGAAGAAGCTTCCAGATTTTAAGACTCTTTTTCTTGCTTCCATGTTTCTTCATATCGAACAAGAGCTCTTGATGACGCCGTTTTTATTTCCTGTGCTCAGGTGCATTGTAAGTTAGGTCAAGTTCCCGGAAACTGAACTGTTTCATTCACTGAGAATCTAGACACTTCTATCTTTATATACCTATGCTCAGCCATATAGTCCTAGTTTAAGAATTCCAATTATTATATTATCTTAAAGATTGCCATTTGTTTTTTTTTTCATCGTTGTTGTTGTTTTTTGTTTTTTGTTCTTCAGTCAGGAGTGAAATATCTTGAAGGAGCAGACAAAAGAGTGCTGGCGTAATTACATAATGGCTCTATCTTTTTTCAGCTGTTAACACTTTGGTGGTGCCCCCCATTACAATTTCCCAAAGCCTCATTTCCTTTCATACAGAGATAGAATCAAGCAATATTTTTGAGTCCATCACCATGTGCTGAGAGCTTTGCTTACCTGGTAGAGCCAAAGGGAAAATGCCCTACAAGGCACACTCTAAATGGGAGACTGCTTACCTGGCCAATACCACCATGTTGGACAACTCCAAGAGGCACCATCCCTCAAAGTCTGTGTCAGCGTGTCTCCTACTGTTGTGCAGTATGCAGCCAGCATGGCTCATATATGCATTGATCCCATAAAACATGGTTTTACCTATTTTGTGCCTGAATATATCTACTTTAAATAGATAAAGTCTGACCATTCCATATATCTATTTATAATAATTCCTACTGAGTTTAACTGGACTTTATAAAATGACAATAGAATTTGTTGGGACAGACTTACACAAATTAATGATTTTCAGCAGTTCCCTGGTAAGGAGTAATTGGTATTCTCTGGTAGAATACCATTGTTCAATAACTGGATTTTGAGCTGTATAATTATGGAATGTTAATTGTATAGTAAGGCATAAATAAGTCTCAATCTAGAGTGTGGGTTCAGTCTGCCCTCCCGGATTCTATTATTGTTTCATAAATTCTGAAGTACTGGGGATTTCCTAACAATTCAACCCATAACATCCGTTATCCTAAGGATGGCATTTCTATGTTTGCTAAATCTTGCAACCTGACTCTGGACATGGCTGGGTTCAATCACTTGGGGTTTGCCCCTGTTCTTCCAGATCAATAATCTGTTCCTGCTATATCAGTGAACATGATTAGAGTCTGCTTCCTTTGATGAGAAGAGAGACTTGCTGATTGTGCTAAGATAAAGCACTATTCTGTTTTGTTTTCTTTTCCCTTTGAACAGAAACATACACACTATAACATTTCCTGTGTAAAACCAGTAAAAGAATCTCTGATTGGCTAAAATTAAGGCCTACTCCAAACTCTGTCACTTCCAATTGGCTATAAGCCAGTCTTTTTGTTTGTTTGTTTGTTTATTCATTTGTTTTATTCTTTAGATTCCATATATGAGTGAAATGAATTTTTATTCGTATGAGCCAATATATTCTTTTTTTTTTACATTTTTTTCTGTTTTTTTTTTTATTATTATGCTATGTTAATCACCATATATTACATCATTAGTTTTTGATGTAGTGTTCCATGATTCATTGTTTGCGTATAACATCCAGTGCTCCATGCAGAACATGCCCTCTTTAATACCCATCACCAGGCTAACCCATCCTCCCACCTCCCTCCCCTCTAGAACCCTCAGCCAGTCTTTTTTAAGTTTATGATTGTGATCAAGTTTGAAATAGATTTATTGGATTGTAACTAGCATTTTTAAAAAATGAAATAGAACAGGGTTAGATAGAATAGAACTCAATTAAATTGAAAAAGAGAACAACAGGGGTGCCTGGGTGGCTCAGTAGTTTAAGCATCTGCCTTGGGTTCAGGTCATGTTCCTGGGGTCCTGGGATCAAGCCCTACATCTTGTTCCCTGCTCAGTGGGAAGCCTGCTTCTCCCTCTCTCTCTCTGCCCTCCCCCCCACCTCTCATGCTCTCGCTCTCCCTCTCTAATAAGTAAATAAAATCTAAAAAAAAAAAGGGAAAGAAAGAAAAAGAGAACAACAGAATGCATCCTACATGGTATGGGTATATATATTAGCCACGAGTCTCCAGAGTAACACAACTAGGATGTATATATAATATAATATGGTATAATATAATATAATATAATATATAAATAATATAGTATAGAGTTATTTTTAAAATATATAAGATATATACTTGTATCAGTATAGTATATATGTAGAATTCATGTATTAATACATTATGTATAGCATATATGTATATAGAGAATATATACCATACATATTCTATATATATATATATATATATAAAATATATATGTACAAAGAGAATTATTTTAAGGAATCAGCTTATATCGAGGTTAGCAAGTCCAAAATCTGCAGAATGGGTCAGCAGTCTAGAGACCCAGGAAGAGCCAATGTTGCATTTCAGATCCAAAGGCTGTCTCTTGGCAGAATTCCCTCTTGTTCAGGGATGGTCAGTTTTTGGTTCTACTCAGACCTTTAACTGATTGGATGAGGTCCATCCACACCATGGATGACAATCTACCTTACTTAAAGTCCACTAATTTAAATGTCAATCTCATCCAAAAACATCCTCACAGAAACATCCAGACTAATGTTTGACCAAATATCCAAGCACCATGGCCCAGCCAAGTTGACACATAAAGTTGACCATCACAGTACATATTTGTGGTGGTCATTCATGCAGTTCAACAGATATTTTTGGTACTTTTTCCAGGCACATGTGGAATGACATTTCCCCACCCCCTGGGTATGATAAGAAATGTGAGCAGAAGTGATATGTGCCCCTCCAGGTGGAAGTTTTGAGTGCTGGTGTGGGATCTGCCATGTTCTCTTTCCCTCTGCTACTGAGACTGGCAACCTTTGGGAAGGAGGCTGCTCCATCAGCCTGAGTCGTGGGATGAGGACAAAGTGGAGCAGGATTCCTCAGCTGCCTCACGATGCACGTGACATAAGCCAGGACAAAATCTTTGTTGCTTTATCATTTGGAGATTTTTCATTTAAGTTATATATCTATATCTATATCTATATCTATATATCTATATCATCTATCTATCTATATATATCCTGAGCCATGATGCAAAATGAATCTCTTGCTATATGTTATGAATAAGATGCTTGATAGGCAATGATATAGATGGCAGTTTTACCTTATATCATTTATTAGCAAAAAAAGATTAGAACTGGAAGGGCATGAAGAAATCAACTAGCTCACTGCACTCTTTTTAGAGATGAGAATACTGAAGCCAAAAGGGGTCAAGTAATTTATCTGAGGTCACAGAATAAGTGAGGACTAGGATTCAGACACACATAAGACTTCAAGCCAGCACTTGACCATAAACCCATACTTTAGGGATAATTTTGTACGAGGGCCTTGAAAACTACACAACGTCATAAAACTGCAGAGCAATGACATTATCGCAAGAGAAGGGTGGAATGAGGTTGTTAAGGGCTGAGCCCTTGTAAACCTGGTTTCAAATGCTATCGCTCTGCCGCTTACGGGCTGTGTGACCTTGAGGACACTGTTTAATCTCTTTGAACCTCTGTCTTCTTATTTATAAAATGAGAATAATCTTACTTATCTCATATTTTCCTGATGAGTAAATAAGATAATATAGCTTTCTTAGCACAGCACAAGTGTTTAGTTGTTAGCACAATGCCTGGCTCATAATAAATGCTAATAATTTATTTGTAGTAAGTATAATACCAAAGAATTTGGCTTTAAAAAAAAGTAGAAGAAAGCCACTCCTGGGCTTAGAAAGAGCCAGAATTTGGAGCAGAACAAGCGCTATTTCTCAACTGCGGCACTACTGAAATTTGGGGCCAGATAATTCTTTGTTATGGGGGGCTGCCCTGTGCACGGCAGGAGGTTTGGGAAAGATATTGAAGTATTAGCCCAATGGTATGAGTCACTTTCTAAACCTTGACATTATTGACATTTGGGGCTGGATAGTTCTTTGTTGTAGGGGGCTGTCCTGTGTAGTGTAGGGTGTTTAAAAGCATCCCCGGTCTCTACCCACTAGATGCTAGGAGCACCCAGTCAGGATAACGAAATATGTTCTCAGCCATTGCTAAATGTCCCCTGAGGGCAAAATCAGTCCCTGTTGAAAATGACTATTGCACAGTTTTTCAATTACTTCTTCCTAGCAGTCGGCTAAAACATTAAGGAAGGTTAATCTCTCTGAGAGAAAGGTATCTGGGCTTTCTGGTCTTATACTTTATTGGCATTCTCTGCTTAATGTCTATCTGACTGACTGGAATAAATGATCCCTGAAGGCACTGTGTCTGTCTTGTTTTCTGCTCTGTCTCCAGGGTGTGCATCACCTAGCATGTAGCAGATGCACAATAAAAACGTCACTGAATTAAAGAAATGAAAGTGGGGCGCCTGGGTGGCTCAGTCACTAAGCGTCTGCCTTCGGCTCAGGTCATGATCCCAGGGTCCTGGGTTCGAGCCCCGCATCGGGCTCCCTGCTCAGCGGGAGGCCTGCTTCTCCCTTTCCCACTCCCCCTGCTTGTGTTCCCTCTCTCGCTGTCTCTTTCTGTCAAATAAATAAATAAATAAATCTTAAAAAAAAAAAAAAGAAATGAAAGTTTTTTATTTTTCTGCATTCCCTATCTACTAACAATAGAAACAAGGTTCCTACAGGATCAATAAGGTACACTAGGTTTGTGGAAAGTATCTCCCTTCTCCAACTTTCCCCCATCTCTAAAATAAAGATTCCTTTAAGAGAGCCTATTCTTACAAAACAGTAAGATCGTCAAAGCACAGATCTTCAGACAGGGGTCTAAAAAGGGTCAAACAGGGTCCCAGGTTTTAGAGTCAGCCCTGGAGACTCAAAACCCAGCACAATGAACCCCTTTAAGGTCAAACTGACAGAAAGGCAGGATGCAGAGTTGCCTCTAAATAGCCTGCAGTAAAGGAAAGGCTAGGTCTAGTGCTGGAGCTGGGGTGTTGGGAAGGGTTGATCCCGGAGACACACAGGAAGAGATGGCAAAGTCACAGTAGATCTGACTCCAGTCCCCTCCTCCTATTTGAGGTTGCGGGCTGCTCCCTAGAAACAGAGTTACCTAGGTAATGATATTTTTTGTGTTCTAGGTCACTCCGCCCTTGTTCTTTCTCACACATGGTTGTTGAGTGAACCTGAAAAAAGTGTGCATCCTTTCCTCTGCTCTAAAACCATGCTAGCCACTTGATGGTCTTGAGATTCTGCCTGGATACGCAAGACTGACAACCATTCTGTTTCATTCTAACCTCTTTCTGGAAACACAGCCTTTTTTAACTTTTCTGGCAATCATGCATAATATTTCTCATCTATCAACTGAGTGGATTCTTGTGGTTCTTGCTGGCACCCATTCAAGCCACCACTTTGGCTTTCCTGCATCCAACAGCTGGACCCCAGCTGTGTCCATGGCTTCCTTGACCACCCGCCTCAGTCTACTTTTCTCCACATGAGTCTATGGCTTTGCTGCTATGGATGAATCTCATTCCCAGCAGCATTGCAGCCCATGTTTATCATCTCTTACATACTTCCCTGCGTGGCTTTCTTCATCTGTCTCTTACTTTGTCCTTGAACAAAACACCATTCCCCTTTCCCTCTCTACCAAAGATGGTCTCTGTAGGGGTCTCCCAACAGTCAACAGTAAAGAGAGGGTTGTCTTCCTGACCCAACAGAAAATGGGCAAAGACTTGAACAGACATTCTTAAAGGAGACTATCTGAATGGCCAATAAACATAGGAAAATGTGCTTTACTGGCCTTCAGGGAAATACAAATCAAAACCACCATATACTACCACCATATCCTCACCACAGTGACTGAGGATGGAAAACACCAAGTGTTGGTCTTTAAGCTCATGCACTGCAAGTGGCAATATAACTTGGTACAACCACTTTGGAATACTGTCCACTAAAACTAAATAAGTGCAATCCCCAATAGCAATGACTGTTTATGCCCCTCCAAAGACATTCTAGAATGTTCATTTGGGTTCTATTCTTAATTGCCTCAAACTGGAACTATCCAAATGCCCATAAACCAAAGAGTAGAACAATAAACTGCATTATAATCTCACAATGGAAAAAGCACTGGGAATGAATTATGTACAATCTCATGCAATGGCATGAACGAATCAAACAAAATGTTGAGCAATAGAAACCAGATACAAAAGGAGTATGTACTATATGCTACCATTCAGGTAAAGCACTAAAACAGACTAAACAAATGTATGCTGTTAAAAGTGATAACAGTCACCTTTGGTGATGGGAAGAGAGCACGTGGGATGTCTCTTGATTTGGGTGCTGGTTATATGGGTGTGTTCATTTTGTAAGTATTCATGAAGCTGTGTGATTATGATCAATGCATTTTTCTGTGTTTATGTTATACACTATCAGGAGTCATATTATCTGGAAGCAGACTCCAGGATGGAGATTTATATACAGTAAGTTTTTGCGGAGGGCACTTTCACAAGCAATATCTGAGAGTCAAGACATGATGGAGCAGAGGGAGCAAATGACAGGGCAGTCGTGTAAACAAAGGTCTTGGCCAGTCCAACAGGAGGGAGCTTGGGAATTAAATGACCCTTCAGAGTCACCCCAAATTGGAGTGAGGGGTCAAGCCTTTTATGCCTAAACTGAGCACATATTCTCTTTTGAAAAGTGTCCTTTTTAGTGTTTGTGTGCTTTCTGTTCAGCAAGTTCATTCTTTCTTCAAAGACATGGACTGCCCCTGGGGAAGGGGGCATGACTTAGAATGAGGCAGCTCTCTCTCTCTCTTTTTTTTTTTTTACCTTCCCCCCTTTCATGGTGAGGGTATTTAAGTTTCTACTCTTGTAGAAAATTCCAATTATATAATACTAAGTCACCATGTTATACATTAGATACTCAGACCATAGTCATCTTATAGCTGGAAGTTTGTACCCTTGACCAATCTCTCCCTATTATCCCCAACCCCAGGCCCTGATAACCATTTTTTCACTCTTTGTTTCTAGGAATTAAACTTCCTTTTTTAGATTCCACGTGTAAGTGATACCATGCATGACTTGTCTTTCTTGGTCTGGCTTATTTTCCTTAACAGAACTTCCTCCAGGTTCACCCACATTGTCACAAATGACAGGATAAATAATATTCCATAGTACATATATACCATAGTTTCTTGATCCATTCATCCAATGGAAGACACTTAGGTTGTTTTTGTACCTTGGCTATTGTGAGTAATGCAGGGTAGCTCTCTTTAGCAGAGGGTTTGGACTGGAGGAGACCCAGCCAAGCACTACTGGCCACCAGTGCTCCCAGCAGCCAGGCAGATGAACAGGACTCAGTCTGGAACAGAACCACAGCAACAACTACATACTTGAATAAAAAGTCAAAAAACAAATACTCTGTCTTGAACAAAGAGAGAAGAGAGAAGAAGCATCTGAAAGAAGAAATGAACAAAATGGAACAGGTAACATGTACACTGACCAAAGACCCGCACTGAAATGATCACATCAACTTCCGGTAATTTGTTTCACGTTCCTGAACTCTGAGCCAAGGTGAACTATGGCATGTTTCATTAGCTACTTATCCTGGACCAGATGCTAGTGCATGTTTGTTTATTCACATACTGCTTAGTTCTAAGAAGAATTTCATGTGAGTTGCTCAGATACTTGTAGTCCAGCAAGAGAGAATTTACCTATTAATAGCCTCTTGTGGAATCTCCCATTTATTATGGGGGGGGGGTTCCAAAGAATGTTTATAGCTTCCAGCATTTTCAACCTTGCTGGCTGTTTCCAAAGGGCAGGGCTTACAGGTGACATTCCTGCTGATTAGCACTGTGGTAAGGATAGTCCTACCCCCTCCAACAGGTCTTGGCTTGAGCTGGTTGGTTATTTATTAGAGTAAAAGCTGCAGTTTTTTGAAAGGCACAACTTTGAGGTTGAAGAGCTCTATCCAGTAAACACTGTGCTCTCTGTAGTGGCAAGAGGCCCATTGTGAAATCGAATTCCACTGGACCAACTCTCTACCCTGACCTTTGGTTGAATTGCTTCTTGGATGGGGGCCCACAGTCACCCAGTCAGCCTTGCACACATTTATCCACTTTTTTCTCCCTGGGAAGGGCTGGGCTGGGGACAAGCAGACTGCTGGTAAGCTTTAGCCACCAAGAGATCCTCTGCAAGGTGGGTATCTGTTCCAAGTTTCATCGTAAATGGTTGTGCTTTCCAACAATGGGGCTGAAGCTGGAGCCAGCAGCAGCAGAACTGGGAGCTTGGACAAGCTGGGATGGTAGGGATGTCCACCTCCAAATTCTCCTTCTCAATCCTTTTCTATGGAATCCTCATTTTCCTTTCTGTTCCCCCAAATCCCCATTTGAAACTTGAGGTGCTCAGTGCCCTTAAGGCTCTACCAATGGCTTTTTGGAGTAAGTTCACTTCACTTGAGAGGTGCTAGAGGCTCATAGGAATACTGCATCCTGGGACCTTACATGTCACTAACAGACTACTATATACTAGGTTATAAAGGTATAGAGCAATCCAGCAGCTTCCAGGATTGCAGAGTTCATGATTTAGCACTCTTCCCAGGCAGTTGCCACGTCCACCAGCGGTGTTTTATATATCATGTATTTTATCTAACAGCCGTGTTTTGTGGTTCCATACTGCCAGTGGATTTGGCAGCAGGTACTCTATAAAAGGCCATCATAGTGGGTATGTATGGTTTTGTCTCCAAGAAAAGGTCTTCTTTTTGGAAAAATGCTCTCCAAACTATTGGGACTGTTGGTTCATAGTGCTCCTATGTCTTTGAAACAGGAAGGGTATAAGACCCAAGGTGAACCAAGAGTAGGAATCCATCCTTTTGTTCACAAAGATTGGTCCTGGGTTGGTCACATGACACAGGCCAGATGACTTGGAGCTCTGGGGCAGGACATTTCATACTGAAGCAGTTGTAAAAGCATCCTTTCCCCGCTGTTGGGTAAGCTGTAAGAATTTAGGCCTGGCAACTGTGCCCACTGTGACATAAGCTTATGTGAATAAAGGCCATACAAGAGAAGGAGAAAGTAGAAAAAAGTAACAGTCACACAGAGGGTGAGATCCCTGGCAGCCTTGTAGGTTTTACTCGCCTTGATTTCCTAACACTCTCTGAGTTTCGTCAGTTCCCAGTTCACCTAAGCAGTCCCAGTTGACACCTGTTGCCCCGGCTCCACCATTAATAGCTCCCTCTTACATTCTCGGAAGTGTTCCAGGTGAATGATAAATTATATAATCATTGTTCCTATTGCAATGTGGTTAAATAAAACAAGAAAGTCTTTTTTTCCCCCTGTAAGTTAGTTTAAGCTGGTTTTCTGTTAACTTGCAACCAAACCAAACAAACAAAAAAAAAAACACCACCCTGACTGATCTATCACTCTTTTCTAAATCTTTTCACAGTACAACTCCAAACTGATCATTCCCACTTGCTTGAATTCTTTCGCAGATACACGATTCTGTATCTGCTTCTTGGTCTCCATTTGTTCTGTGGAATTGACACCTTGTGCTCTTCCAAGCATACTCAACCCTGATCGTGGGTCCCTTGACTCCACACTTCACCACCAAAAATCAGCATCACCCTAAGTGATAATGCGGCTGGTCTTTATACATGGTGCTTCTCCACAATCCATAGTCATGAACCAGTTTGGGCTGGTATTTGTAGGAGATCTGGGGGAGGTTTTCTGTTGTACTCCTTCCCTTGCCTCAAGTCCATCCTGCTGGGACCTGTCCATCGGCAGCGGGGGGCGGGGGGGGGCTGTTCCCTTTGTCACATCAAAGCCAGTTTCCAACACCCTCCAACTTGATTCAGTCTCAGGTTGAGCCTTTCTTCCTGATGCCATCACTCCATACTTCTTCCCTGTTCCCCTCTTTTGGCTTCTGGTTTTGTAACACATTTTCCTGCTCATGGCACATCTCACCATTCCAAACTTTCAGCAATGCTTCTTTAGCATTGCATTTTGGTTCTTTGTTTTCCCACCATCCTTTCTACTACCTATCAAAGGCTTTGGCTGATACATCATTCATTCTAGTTTGTTCAATCTACCACTGAAATCTGGTACCTAATCATTAACTTGCAGGAGGCATCTCTGCTGGTTCATCCCAAACTGTTGAAGAATGTAGTGTTAAAAAAAAAAAAAAAAAGTACTAGTCCTGGAGTTAGACATGCCTAATTCACATCCCAGCTCCACCATTATTGCCAATGTGCAAACCTGGGAATTACCCCCTAGCAGAATGACACCTTAGAGCTTTCCAAAAACTCCACACGGTTTTGCAGATTTGTTTCATGTGTGAATCTTTTTTTCTGCTTTATTTGATAATTAGTTATTTGAAGGCAAATAACTAATTTAAAGCATATTTGTTTTCCTTTTCCCTAATACCACTGTATTAGAGTAGGGTCATTTCTGCTATAGTAACAAATCCCCAAATCTCCATGGCTTCAACAATACAAATTTGTTTCCTGCTCACAATATAGCCTGATCTGAGTCAGGATGCTCTCTTCCACAAACAACTCAGGGGTCCAGGCTCCTTCCATTGTGTGGTTCCTCTATCCCAGAATCCTTCTCTTCTGGACCCATGTGAGAGGGAGAGAGGGAGTGTAAGATTTCACAGGATATTTTTTTTAAGATTATTTATTTATTTATTTGACAGAGAGAGAGACAGCAAGAGAGGGAACACAAGCAGGGGGAGTGGGAGAGGAAGAAGCCCCGAATGTGGGGCTCGATCCCAGGATCCTGGGATCATGACCTGAGCCAAAGGCAGACACCCAATGACTGAGCCACCCAGGCGCCCCTCACAGGATATTTTTATAGCCAGCCCCAGAAGTGGTGAATTTAACTTTTACCCACATACCATTGGCCAGAACTGAGTCACATTGTCCTACCCAAATGCAAGGTGGGCTGGAAAATGTAGACTCCCTGTATATCCAGGAAGAGGAAGCAGGATTGGCAAGTAAGCATCGAGTCAGTATACCACAATCACGTTTCTAGTTGGTGTGTGCTGAAAATAAAACTGCATGATGATATTATTTATTATAATAAGTATAATGATATTAAGCACTTATATGCCAAGTATATTATAAGCTCTTTACATGGGTTATCTCATTTAATTTAATGCTCACAACAACTTTATGAGGTTCCAAATGGCTGGCGTAGAAAGAGCTGGTGGAAATGTGGTGGTAGAAATGGCTGATGCTGGTAACTATTCATTTCATTTTTGTGTGTCTTTTACATTCCCCAGGGCAACTGCCTAAGTTAGGATGTTAAAATAGTGTCCTGGTACTCTCTTTAATGCATATGTTTGAAGATGAATCATTTTGTTATGGAGTCACATGCTAGAGATTGTGGGGCACACTGAGATGAGCAGACTAGGGTCTTCAATATTAAGACAACTGTATAAATACAATTAATATGAAGCAAACAATTATAAGAGCAGTAGGAGAAGTCTGCTTGAATTCTCTGATTTAATTGAACTGGGGTTGATTCACAAAGACATCACCTGGCTGATACAGACTAGCAGAAAATTGTGGAAGATGTTGCTCATGACAAAAGATCTAGAGCTCTCTTTCTGGCTTTAGTTTTCCCTCCCTCCTAGTGCATTTTTGCCTTGTCGAGATGATGACTTATGGCTCCATCC
Organism: Mirounga leonina; assembly: GCF_011800145.1. Classification (NCBI taxonomy): domain Eukaryota; kingdom Metazoa; phylum Chordata; class Mammalia; order Carnivora; family Phocidae; genus Mirounga; species Mirounga leonina. The sequence continues at coordinate 63,123,431 of NW_023270415.1, read as the reverse complement.
CCTATTTCATATGCTACAACCACAATAGATCTTTCTGTTGCCTAGGTGCTGATCATTGGCTCTACTCCTGCGTGTCATCCTACCCCTACATGGACCCACCAACAGACAGAGCCTCTCCATGTAGATTCTCTAGTGCTTCTTCCATCCAGTGGGCTTTGCACCCATTCTCATGTTTATGCCTGCCCCATCCCCGCCAGTCTCCCACTGATAGAATTCCACATTTAGTACACGCTAGAAGAGGCTGCTAGAAACTGATAAGGAGAATTAACAGGTTTTAAGTCAAAATGGGGAAGAAGGGACTAGAAGAGAGGGAAAGTCAGTGGGTGGGAACAAAAGGCCAGGAGCATCAAAAGGAAATGCCTTGCACTCTTAACTCACAGTCAGCAGAAATGTTTTAAAAGGGAACCTTTACTTGCATTTAGAGTCTAGACACTCCCTGCAAAGGAAGTTGTCACCAAGAAAGGAGAGTATTAAGTGAGAAGCTGTACATGCACTATTTTTACTTTTTACAGTAGAATTCCCTTTGAGATACGAAGGGAAGACTCCAACTGTCAAACGAGAGACAGTCTCTGTTCACACAAGGGGTGGTCTCAGCCCTCATAGAACCCTCCGATTGTTTGACCCCAATCAGAGTCAAAGAACCAATACATGCTTTGTTTCTGGACTTGCTCTTTTTTTCATATTAAGAGGTTGACATCATCAAAAGGCATCCACAGTGTGGTTGATGTTAACAGAAGGCATTTCCAAGGAGTAAGAAAGAGGTACTTCATCCCCTGGTTGAACATGGCTGACGGGGGATGTGTGCCTTCTGCTCCTGCTTTACAGGGCTGGGCGCTGAAGTCAGGAAGCCCCCTCACAGTTACATGCATTGTGTTAAGCAACCATAAAAATGCATAGTCATTGAGCTTTTCTTGGTCTGGGCACTAATGATCTCGGACTGTTAACAGCCACTTTCTCTCCTGATAAAACTCTGCCATAGTCAGTAACTTAGCTAGGATGCTAAGGTAGCCTTCAAAAGCAGGATGATGGGGCGCCTGGGTGGCTCAGTCATTGGGCATCTGTCTTCGGCTCGGGTCATGATCCCGGGGTCCTGGGATCGAGCCCCACATGGGGCTCCCTGCTCAGTGGGGAGCCTGCTTCTCCCTCTCCCTCAGCCTCTCCCCCTGCTTGTGTTCCCTCTCTTGCTGTCTCTCTAAGAAATAAAAATCTTTAAAAAAAATAAAATTAAAAAATTGAAAAAAAAAAAAAAGGAGGATGACATGTTCATATTTCTAAAAGAAAACTCTAACACACTTTTCTTGACCTCTAATTCACATGAGAAAAAGCACAACATGGGCGCCTGGATGGCTCAGATGGTTGAGCATCTGCCTTCGGCTCGGGTCATGATCCCAGTGGGATCGAGTCCCACATCGGGCTTCCTGCTCCTTGGGGAGTTTGCTTCTCCCTCTGCCTCTCTCTCTCTCTCTCTCTCTGTCTCTTATGAATAAATAAATAAAATCTTAAAAAAAAAAAGCACAACACATCTAAGAATGAAGAATTTCTCAGGAATTAAAAGACAGCAACAACTCTTACAGCCTGCATTCATATGAAAACTTCTTGTCCTTCAAATGTGTGTATGTGCCTGTGTTTGTGTGTGTGTGTGTGTGCATGTGCATGAGTACGAAGTCCAGCCCTGGTCTTATAAACTAGTTCGGCATGGTGGATGTTGTAGAGGGAAGGTAGAAGATCAAAAGTTAAATGGAGTTGATGAACCATTGTGAGATGCATTGTACGTAGAGTTGTTACTTGGGACAATGTGCATGAAGTCAGTCCAACACTTGACGGACATCAACACTCAGCATGTGCGTGGCATATAATAGACATTCAATTTCTCAATCACTGAGAAACTTTTTCTAGAAGTCTGGAATCATGGAGATTTTGCCTTGATTCCTTTTATGGTGGGTCTGTGACCTTAAGTGTCTCTCCTTCTAAAAGAAGGAGGTCTCTTTGCCTCTCCTTTGTCCTTGCTGTGAGCCCACTTTCTCTCGATAAGCTCCAAAGAAAGATGCCAGATTGAAGGTCTCCTGTGCTCCAGCAGATGTCAGTGTGGCCTCACTGGAGGACCTTAGGGAAACCAGGATACACCGGACTGCCTCCAGGAATGAATGAAAAGGAGGGTCCGGTGTGTTTCACAGCTCATCTAAGAAAGGAGGCAGGAACGAGGAAGCATCAAGAAGATATCTAAGATATCTAGGCCGATTTCCATTCCAGGAAGGTACACTATCAATTTGAAGAGTATTTTACAAACACATACTTTTTTAAACAAACAATAATTAAGAGATTACTGTGTGTGGTGTACATTACTAGGTCCTAGAGATATAGGATTCGGTGTAACTCCTTCCTATCTTCTGGAGCTCCCAAGTCACTTTTTGGCTGCCCACCTGTAGTGAGTAGCACTTGATCTAGATAGCATAAGAGGTGTATATTATTATGTGTTGAATGAATGAAATGAAATGCGTTCATGAGAACAAGTGTCTAGGTGTTTGTGTCCCAAAAAGCATCTAAGAAGGAAGCTGGAAAAATGGCCACTAGACAACCAGTTTTGGAGCAAAGGAAACCCTAGGAATGAACCAAATGATAGGTAGTGATGTTGAGAAGAAAGAGGAGAGGAGAGGAATCCCTGAGGTGTGCAAGAGGAACTCAAGCTATAAGGGCAGCCACCGGGCAAGAGGGCTGAGCCCTGGATCATCACTGCTGGGAGGGGGTGGGGGCGCGGTCCGCCACAGCAATGTCTAGAGAGTGGAATGCTCTCAAGGTGCAAAGTCTGGCTCTAGATGGTCCTCTTGCCACTGCATGCATGTGCCATCTTGTGCTCTTGGACAAACTGGGTCACCATGAGAGGCAGATACCATCAGCAGTCAGAATGGCAGGTTTCCAATCTTGGCCTCACCACTTGGCCCGTGTGTGACCTTGTGCCACCGACTTCACCTCCCTAGAGAGCTGGATTCCTTGTCTATAAAACAAGGATTTTACTAGAACCTACTTCATTGAGTCGTGTGAGGATCAAATGAGATCATCTATCAAAAAAAAATTATCAGAGTAGCTGGCATATATTGAGAGTGAAATAAATATTAGCTATTATTATTATTCATTTTTCAAAAGACTGTCTCTCCATCTGTCATGAAATGACAGAGTAAACTAGCAAAATTTACAAGGCTTCTTACAGATTAAAAAAAAGAATTTTTTTTAAAGATTTATTTATTTATTTATTTGAGAGTGAGAGTGAGAGAGAGAGAGAGAAAGCATGACTGAGCACAAGCAGGGGGAGGGGCAGAGGGAGAAGCAGACTCCCCACTGAGCAGGAAGCCCAACGTGGGGCTTGATCCCAGGACCCCAGGACCATGACCGGAGCTAAAGGGAGACACTTAACCGACTGAGCCACCCAGGTACAATCCCCCCCACCAAGATTCTGATTTCTGATTTTATACTTTTATTTCCATTTATGTACTAAGACGGAAGTGTGTGGAGTACATTCCGGTGAGCCAGTTTTCATAAGCAAGAAGGTGGACAGGTAGGCAGAGATGTGAGTGAGTGGATTGCTGTGTGCATGCGACAAGAAACACCATGTCCTTCACAAGACGGTATATGACCTCCTCCTGTTCCATTTCAAACAAAAACAGCACTAGAAACAGTTTTTCACTTTTTTTTTTTTTTTTTTGAGAAACAGAGAGAGCAAGTACACAGGTGTGGGGGGGGCTAGGGGAAGTAGGGAGAGGGAAAGAGAGAGAATATGAAGCAGGCTCCATGCCCAGCGCAGAGCCCAACCCGGGCCTTGACCCTATGACCCTGAGATCAGGACCTGAGCTGAAATCAAGAGTCGAACACTTCACCGACAGAGCCACCCAGGCGCCCCTCTCACACCTTATGTAGCTCGGACGGGCTGAAAGAAAATCTGAAAACAAAGGCAAACAGGGCTTCTCTGTCTAACAGACTGGCTGGGCTGACGTCCGCAGACTCCAGTCTTCCTTAGAGCTCAGGGTACTTGTTTCCTCCCTTTCTGCTGTTAAGCTCCACACCTGGGAGTCTTCCTGCTTAATAATTAACTAACCTTCACGTTCCCAGGTCACTTGTTCCATGGTTTCCCCAGGTTCGAGAGTAAGGGCTCTATTCTCCTTCTTTCCCTTGCAATAGTGGCAGGAACATCCAGATCTTTCAAACTCTGGGCTCCTCTCATGGTTTTGGTACATACATACATACACACCTTCTAAGTTGCGGTAACAGATCAAATGTCCTTCTTCCTTCTTCCTTTCTCCTCCTCCTCGCTGTCCTACCCAGCCCCAGTCTCATCCACTCAGGTTGGACCTCAAGACGTGTCCCTAGCCCCCTTCATAAGGTTTGTGTCATCAATCAGCCTTTGTGGACCCAGGCATTTCAGACTTCAGGGAGAAACAAGTTTAATATTTAATCCCAAGGGAGCCAGGGGACTTTAGAGTAAGATATGGAGCCCCAGGAGGCAAAGAAAGAAGGTCACCTGGGCTGAATGACAGGCAAAGGAAAAGGGAGCTGTCAAATCCGGGATGTAAGTGCACGAGATGCTTTGCCAAGTTCTTTACAGAGCGCTCCTTTCTTCTGCTCCAGGACATTCCTCAGATGTACAAGGCAAGCGGCAGCCTGTGCCTCCACTCTCCGCCTGCCAAAAGCTTGTGCTAACAGAAGCACGGCGGGGCGGGGGGTTCGCTTACATAATTCCCGCATGAGTCTCCGAAGCCTCTGGACTTAGGAAACTACCCACAAAAGACAAATGGCATGGTGTCTCAATTACGGTTTGCTCAGGAAACCTTTATAACTTCTTGATCATCGAGATTGACTTGCCAGTGTACCCTGAGAAAGAGCATTTGTCGTGGGATGTAAGGCAGGACAGTTGATTACTTTCGTTGTTTTCTTAGGCTATAAAACTGCTGGGAACCTAATCAGGTAGTAAATGGACGATATGCAGTGTTGTGAAATTACTCTATATGAGATCTGGAGTTTCAAAGATTATGTTTGCTAAGTTATTTATATGTAATTTTTGGTTTCAAAGTGAGGGAGCTGAGTAAATATCCAAAGCAGAATGATTTTTACTCTCTCCCAACATAGAGCCACAAATCCAGAGCTATATTTTCTACCCAACCTGTGAATATCCTTGCTCCTCAGTACCTGAGGAGTATAGCCAAGGTGACAGAGTGGGTGATTTTTAATGTACTCAATGGAATATAGAGATGATTATATATATTTTTCTAACCCTTCTATTATCCAGTCTACGGCAAAAACTAAAATGTGCGTGGTTGGTGATGAAGATATATATGTATAGACAATCTTATGAATTAGTGTGTGTCAACATGACTGATAATTAGCATGATATAGTAGTAGTAATAATAGCCATCAGTAGTTATCTTTCAAGTACTATGTGCCAGGCACTGTACTAAGACCTTCAAGTGTATTAACTAAGTATCATAATAGCCTTCTGAGATGATTATATCATTTAAAAATAAGAAAACCGAGACACAGAAAGATGCACTGAGAAGAGCATTGACTAAACATTCTGGGACCCAGGCTCCAGTCCCACGTAGACATTAGTTGGCATGAATTTGGGGCAAGTCATAACTTCTCCAGAGTTCATTTTCTTTTCTGTTTAGTGGGCATAAAAACAAGAGAAGCATCCAGTTACTGATTATTTATTATGCACCAGGCACAAGGATGAGTGTTGTACTCGTGTTACCTCATTTACTCCTCACAGTAGTCAAACGGGGTCAGTACTGTATCCCCATTTTACAGATAAGGAAACTGATACCTAGAGTGGTCGAATAACTGAATGTGCTCTTGAGCGTGAGAATTGGAATCTGAACCTAGGTCTCTATGTCTCCAGATTCCATGCTCTTAACCCCTATGACCTTTCCTGCCTTAGTATATTTGGACTTGCTGCTTCCTCCGCCTGCAGTACTCTTCTAGATTTCTCTAAGGCTGGCTCAATCCCATTCTTCAGGTATTAAAGCCAACAATCAGGTTTGCAAAGAGGCTTTTGCTCAGAGCTGTTGCACTGCATAACTCCAGGGGGCGCTGTTCACATGGACAGTAATGTGAAAGGTGCCTCACTGGAATTGAAGAACATAATTTTTACTGACCACACCTTTGAAATCCTGGTCCTTCTCCATCATCCCATCTGGTTTCATTTATTTCTTAGCACTTAACCCCTATCTAAAATGAACTATTTTATTTATATAACTTATTTATTGTCTGTGGCTCCCAAGAATATGGAAATTTCATATGGACAGGGACCTGTCTTATTTACTGTTGTTTGCCAAAGACTTAGTGACAGACCCACAGCAGGTGCTTAATAATTATTTGTTGGATGTCCTTAAATATGTCATACTGACTTCCTCCAATAATCCTTGCCTCATTGGAATCACAGAGTTGTTATAGGATAAAAAGTTTCAAGACATCCTGGGCATCATGAAGACACTGATGTAGTTAAGTTAGAATTACAAATGACCAATTACATTTTCTATGCTTTAAATTTATGAACAAATCAGGACTCCCAGTATCATTGACCAAATAGACATTTATTTGACAAAAATTAAGAAGTCTCAGAATATCAAGTGCTGGAAAAGATATTGACAACATATATCACTTTCATATTTTGGAAGGGAGTATAGAGTGACTCACCACTTTGGAAACTAGTTAGATGTGTCCTTGTAGTGTTAGCACTCACGTTTCGCATGACTTAGCAGTTCTTCTCCCAAGTAAATACCTAAGATAAATTCCTTCGCTTACTCCCAGGAGATGGTAGAAGAATATTTATAAAAACCCCAGTAATGATGATGACAACAAACAGTGGAAACAACCAAATGCCCAATGACAAGAAAATAACTTGGGCTCTAGAAATTTATGAAGCTGTGAAAAATGAATGAATTATGACTACACACAAAAATCTAGAAGAATCTTAGTAATATAATCCTGAATGAAAACATGCAAATCTCAGATTATATAAAACTCGATGCTCTTTTAATAAAGTTCATTAAAAAAAGCTAAACAATTATCAAAACAAGAGAATGGCAAAGTCAACCACTGTGATTACCTCGGGTAAGGAAAAGTGGAAGACACAGTCGTGAAGGAAGATACAGTTGAATGTAAGTTGCTGTCAGTGTTCTGGTTCTTGGGTTAGATGGTTTGTATTAAACCACCTGCTTCAACACCCACCCCTTCCATGGAGAGAACACTTCTAGGAGGCAGGCCCAAAGGTGACTCAAAGGATGAGCTGGATCCAGGGTCGTATCTACTCAGTTTTCTATTCTCAGCGAGGTTTCTTGAATGAATGAATAAATGAATGAAGGAAGGAAATGAGAGAAAAATGTAAAGTTCTTTTGGTTAATATTAAGTGTAATCCAATCCAATCACTTACCCTAATACTTTACCCTGCTCCCAAACATACCAAATTATGTAATCAATTTCCTAATTAGTTGAAAATAAAAAAGAACTAACTTTCTCCCAGAGTGGTAAACAACTACATAACATTTTTCCATATAGACTATTCCATAATACTCATCAATACAGGGTTATGTAGTGAGAAAATGATTCCAAATCAAATACAGTATAGAAAAAGTTTTTTAATGCACTTTTTTTCAGGCAAAAGAGCGTCAGAAAACATCCATCATTAAGTAGTGTTACAAATGGCACTTTTGGCTACATTAGAGAATTAGATATGAGTCCCATGTGTTTTCTCTGATAGGTTGGTAATAGAGCAACTTTATAATGCAACCCTTTCTTAGAATAAAAAACAGCTAATTTGTCCTAAAAGACAGGAAAAGCTGTAAACCTAAAGTCATCGTTTTAAAAATTTAACATTTATTTCATACTATACAATCTATTTCCATATTATAATTTTAAGCATTATGCTATAATTCTTAAGAAGGGAAAACATAAATTTCAACCTAATTTAAAAATAAACATATATATTAAGTACATATATTAACGCATTTGATAATATCCTATGCTAACTTTGACGATGAACTTCATTTTGGTATGCTGCAGATTTGTCCTTTTGGGGTTGCACTGAGGAAAAGCATATTACACCTGAAATTCTGCCTTCAATGAGTAAAACAATGCTCAGTGATATCAACGGACTCTCACCAGTTGGCAAGATGCATATGTTCCAGAGTTATTCTGATGAAAATGAAACAGGATTAATACTCAACAGGAGAGAATACTTAATGTCAGTTTAAAATAGGTCTTGAAAGTTGACTATTGTCACAAATATTTGAAAAGAGTATTTGGAAATGTGACACTCCATTCTGAACGGAAAGCAACGATTTTTAAATTATTAATTGTTAATTGCTACCACCCCAGTGCATTCACCTTTTATAAGATGGCATGAGGCTGACGGCATCTAATCTACTCAAACATGGATATCTTCTTCTTGTTACCCACAATTTCTCAACCAGTCCCCTTGTCAACTTATGCAACTATTTATCAGAGATTAGTTGTAAAACACCACAAATAGGACCAACCCAAAAGGCAACTGCATTTTTCTCTCTACAGCAGAAATAACAAACGGCTTTCAAATTTGCTCTGATAGCACATACTATGCTGATGAAGAAACCAAAGATTTCCACCTCATCACAGAAACATAAACACACAACACAAGCACCTGAAAAATCAAAAGTGTTTTCTCTGGGAACAAAGAAAGCCATTTCAGGGGTTCTCAGTGAGTGATACCACACATGTAATACACTGATACACACATACACACGAAAGAAAAGTCTTAGGAATATTGCTTATTGTTAATTTAGAACAATTCTTGGTGTTAATTTAGAAATGGAGTTCCTAAACTTTAAAGCAACTCACCTGCTAAAATATCACACAAAATACTTATTTTTTAATGCTGTGATTTCACAGTCCACGGCCTGAGTCAATTAAAATGTACACCCTTCACCTTCACAGGTAGATGGCACTACTTGAATTTTACGAATACCCCAGAGCCAGAGGCCTATTTTCACCGCATTTGTGTCCACCACAGAAAGCTATCTTGTAAAGGACATATAATTAGAAGGCAGAAGACTGGCGTCTAACCCGGGCTCTCACCCTAGCAAGCCTCATGAGCCCGGGCGCGCCATGCGAACATTCCACACTGCAGTGTGCTCATCAGCAAAATAAGGACAGGAAACCGCGCTCTCCGTGGCTCCACGTGGCACCATTAGTTTCGGATTTTCTAACTTTGACGTTTTCATTAGGCACTGGGCTTTATTCACAACCTAATATCAAACTTCTACCCAGTGTCTGGTCAGGAATTTGCATCTGGAAAGCTGAGCCTTTCCATAACTAGGTAACTCCTTGGTCATTTATTCCATGAATGGTGAGTACCTACTCTTGGTGGATTAAAAGTAGCCACAAATTCTTTGCAGCTCCTCCCATCAAAGGGTGAGTCCATTCCCCATTTCTCGATTCTGAGCTAGTTTAGTGACTTGCTTTGATCGAAAACATGCTACGGAAGTAACACTGGGTGACTCTCCAGGCAAGTCCACAAAAGGTCCTTGCAGTTTCCATTCTCACCTTCTTTGATCCCATGAGGCCTAATGAGGAATCCTAGGAGCTCTGGGGAGAGGCCATCTGGGGTGGAACAGAGGCTCGTCAGCCAACCGCGCCAGCCATCTGTGTGAGACACGTGCACAGAGCCCGCCTAGCCCACATATGTTCATGGGAACGCACCCAGCACCCCCTGGACCAGTGGCTGGCCATCCCAGCGGAGCTCTGCCCAAATTGCCAACATACAGGATCATGAGCACATAGAGCGTTTCGAGCCACGTTCTGGGGTGGTTTGTTAAGTAGCCATGGACAGCTGATACAGTCACAAACTGTGCCAGGTGAAGGGAACACCTGGGTGACAAGACTCAGTCCCATTCTGCCAATGCTCAGAATATAGTTAGGGAGACAGACACGTGATGGACAACCTCAAAGTAAATATCATCAGCGATGTAATCACAGGGGGGTTGATGCATAAGGGCCCATGGGAAATTAGAGAAGGGGAGTCAAGCCCAGAATGAGGGAGCTGGCAAAGGTTTCTGAGAGAAGATAATAACTAAGGGGAATTAACTGGACAGATTTCTCCAGGCAAAGAAGGAGAAACCCTATTCCAGAGAGTAGAAGCTGTATGTGGAAAGGCCAGAGGGAGCTCAAGAGCGTCCCGAAGGGAATGGGAGCACTCACTTTAATTACCATGTAAGGATGTCGGAGAGAGGGGTTGCTGAGGAGTAGCTAAGGTAAAGCTCTCTTGACCTTAAGTAGAATTCTCTGGCATTTGGCCTTTAAACTGAGGGTGATGAGAGCCAAAGGACGAAATAGTTCCTCTCTCCTTTCTTTCCTTCTCTTCTTCCCTTAGTATTCATTTGACCAAAGACATCAATAACACTCTCTGAATCAAAGAAATTCTACCGGCAGGAAGCTGAATGGAGTAAAAACAGACAGATGCTTCTCTGGTGCTTAGATTGGTTAAAGGGAAGTGATATTATGCCAGGGCCCAAGATGACGGGCATTAGGCCATGAGTACAAAGTACAGATGGCAGGCAAGAAGAAGATGCCATCGTCAAAGGTGGTCCTCCTTCTTTTGTCACTTAACGAACACCTGAGCACAGGCAGCATTTAAGACTCGTCTTTTTAAAATGTCATAAACACTTTTTGAGCCGACTCATAAGGTCTCCCACTTGCTAGTTGTGTGGCCTCGGGCACATGACTAACCTCTATATGATTCAGCTTCCTCAGCTATCAAATGGAGATAATGGTGATATTGACCTCACAGGTCAGGAGGAATAAGTGATGTATAGTTTTAGCACAGCCCCGGGTATAAAATAAGCCCGCAACAGTAGGTCCTTAATGGGGAAAGGCTGGGGGAGGGGCGGTAACGTGGGCTCTGGCATTAAAGAAACCCATGTTTGAATCTTAGCAGATCTTGCAGCTATGTGAACATGGATGTTGAAGTCTGCTTAGACTTAGTTTCCACATCTGAGAAATGAGGGTGATAATACCCTTCTTAGAGGGTTTTTTAAAAAAAGTATTTATTTATTGTCAGAGAGAGAGAGAGCACAAGCAGGGGGAGCGGCAGGTAGAGGGAGATGCAGGTTCCCCGATGAACAAGGAGCCGGATGTGGGACTCGATCCCAGGACTCTGGAATCAGAACCTGAGCCAAAGGCAGACGCTTCACTGACTGAGCCACCCAGGTATCCCTTGGAGGGTTTTGATGAATATTCAAAGAGATCACACACATTAAGTGCCGCAGCACAAAGCCTGGCTACAGTATAAACGCACATACACACAGAACGCGGCTAGTTCCCAAATGTAGATCGACGGTACTGATGTTAGACATTCTACGTTACTTCAAAATCCTATTCTCTAACTAAAGCTAAGATCAGAAAAGTTGGATTACCAGAAACATATATACGTAACATCTTTAGCACGGTATGTCCATTTTACCAGTACCAATACATTATGATAACCTATCACGAAAAGAATGGCTGAGGTACAACATTCGTATTTCATTTTGTTAATACGTGATAAGAAAGTAACCTGGTTGTTCAGAATGCATTATATGAAATTAAGAATTTGGCATTCCCTGACTACCTAATTTGGCACTTTGAGGAATTTCCTCTATACACCAAGCCCCCAAATGCATTCTTTTCTAAACCTAAAAAAGAAACATGCATATATATAGTGAGTTGAAAAATGACAACACAAGGCAATGTTTTGGTGAAAAATAATCCCGCCAAATAAGCAGGACATGTCATTCCTTAGAATATGTTACACTAGAAAGCTAGTAAAAATTCAGGCCAACGAGGCAATTTAATTTCAAGTTTATCACATATGGGCCAAGCTCTAGAATCCTTCACTTACAAAGGGACAACTTCAAAGTGAACTCTTGCCAGAGGCGTGATATGTGTATACACAAATTCCTCTGTTTTGACATTCAACATATTCTGGATTAAATCTAGAAAGCTTCTGTAGCTGATTGATAAGAAAAAATTATTTAGGCCCAGAAAGAGAAATCAGAGCAAATAATCACAAGTAGTATCTCCCTATTTATCCCATCTATAATCATCACAAGGTTTTTGTTTTCTAACGAACGCCATAAATGAAAACATATGTTAGAAGTTGATACTAAAGGCAGGAATTAAGAAAAATTCATTTTTCAACAGCTTTTAAGCACTTGAATGCTTTAGAACCTTCTTCAAAATGCTAGTTAATGGGTATTATTCCTCTGGATGTTGCTTTAATTTGAAGCTTGGTGAAATCCAGATCCTTTCATAAACAGTTCCATATTCCTTTTGGTAAGAGAACAATCTAAAATCTGTAACAACTACTCTATTGACTCCTATGGGGGTATTTTAGCATGTTGCTGTTTTGGCCAGAGAAGCATTTCAACAACTTTCTGTGAACTAAGATTAAAAAAAAAACAATGGCTGAGAACTACAAACAGAAATCAAGTAAGGCAATTCTACTTTGTAAGGAAATTCCATTTCTGAATTTTTTTCTACACTGACGTAAATTGTTTTTTTGGGGGTTTTTTTTTTGTTGTTTTTTTTTTAAGATGATCTACCCGGTTCTTCCACATTCAAACAGTCTATGAAACTCAAATCAAGATGTGTATGTATGGAGAAAAGATTTGTGCGTCCAAAAGCATCCATGTGTATGGAAGTCTTGTCATTGCATTGCTTTGTGTTGTCTTGGCTTTGATCATCCTTAGGCCACTGAAGGGCCAGGATGTCCACCTGCTCAGCACTCTAACTCCTCCATGACTTCCATGACGATCGTCCGAGGGCCCGTCAGAATCAGATTGCTCACAGTCCGGTAGTCGACATGCAGCACATTGAGCCCATTTACAGAGACAACAAACTGACAGACCTAAAGGAAATACAAAGAAAAAGTATCTATTACAGCTCCTGCTTTTCCATAGACCTCTAACGAAGTCATTGTATATCTCTAACATCTAACATCTCTTCAAATACCCAACTGCACCCAGCTGAAGATAACAATTTCCAAGAATTTACACTTTTTCTGGAAGGCAATATAATAGAAAAAGCATTTGGCTTGGTGTTTCACAAAATTAGGATTAAATCCTGGTTTAGCAACTTACTAGCTGGAGCTAGGTATTTAAATTTCTGAGCTTCACTTCCCTCAACTCTAAACTAGGGATGATTAATAATAAAATAATAATAATAACAACAACAATACCTACCTTATAAGATGTTGTAAGAATTAAATGAAGTGAAGTACATCAAGCTTCTTCTACTGCAGTGCTCTGAACCAATGGAGTACTCAATATATTTTTACAGTCAGTGTTTATGGCTGTTACTCATTTGGTCTCAATATTGAGGGAGACCCTATGGCCCACTGTTCCCAAGACAGCCCTCTTTGCCATCTGCTGTTTCTGAATGATTATTTATAGTGCTTCCTTTCACTTGCCAAAGTGTCCCCATTGAGATGCTAAATTCCACACATTTCCCTATTTCTCATTCTTATGAAAGTGGATCAGGCCAACAAAGGTTAGCTTTTACACTAAGTATTAGTTAACCCGCGGTAGGAGAGAGAATTACAATTAAAAAAAAAAAAAGGAAGCACCATTCAACAATTAGAGACCATAGTGAGCTGGATAGTGACCCACAGCTACTGCCTCAAAGGAAGGTACTGCACTTGAGGTTAGTGGTGACATCAGATGCTGGGTACTTTTTTATTTAGCTGATACAAATTAACAGTTGATATATCTGCTGTGTGTCTGAAGAGGCAGACAATTGGACAGATGAGTGATTTATGTCCCTCAAATAGAAAAATGGAAAGACACACAGATCTCCAGCTGTCAGTGATAAGTACATCTAATTAGCAAAACAGAATCCCACAGAATATAAGTCTGTACGGTGCCTGGCACATGGTAGATACAATATCCCTAATCCCTAACAATGTCTATGTCCTCATCCCTGGAACCTCTGAATATTTAGTTTACATGGCAATGGGGAGTTAGGGTTACAGATGGAATGGTTGCTAATCAGCTGATTTTAACATTAGGAGATTATCCTGAGTCATCTAGGTGGGCCCAACCTCGAGGGTCCTTACGAGAGGGAGACTCGAAAGCCGAAGGCAGAACTAGATGTCACAACAGAAGCAAGAAACTGGAGAGAAAAGAGAAAGGGGCCAGAAGCCAAGGAGTGCAAGTGGCCTCTATTAGCTGGAAAAGGAAAGGCAGTGGATTCTCCCCTCTGAAAGCCCAGAGGGAATGTGGACCTGCTGACACCTTTAGACTTCTGACTCTAGAACTAAGGCAATACATTTTCTTTGTTTGAAGCTGCCAAGTTTGTGTCAATTTGTTATAGCAGCAATAGGAAACCAGTGCAGTAACTCAATAAATATTCACTGTTGAACGAATTGAATGTATAAATGCATTAAGCAAAAAAAGCAAAACTTTGATGGAGTCTGAAGGCTTTCTTGCTTCTTATAAATTATCCCCTCACTGAATAAGAAAATAAGAAAATAAAAAGGAGGAAAGAAAAGAAGACAAAAGGGAAGAAGGAAGAGAAGACTGAGAGAGGGAAAGGAAAGGAGAGTGTCTGGTTGAGATTGATTTAATGTCTCCCATATCTGTTGTTATCATCATATTTCTTTATAATGCCTCGGTAATTAATATGCACACCTGATTATTAATTAATTTAGTGCTGATGACTCAAAGAGTGGGAAAATATGAAAACATTTTGAAAATCACCATTTCCTTTTCTTATTTTCTGAGTGGGTAACAACTATATCAAATCAAACACTGTATTGATATAATATAAATAATATGAATTATAAGTATTTAAAACATAAAATATATTTTAAATATAAAAATAAAATATATAAACACAATAAAATGCTGTATTATTAAGTGTAAAAATACCTATAACCTATTCCTCAAACCAAAACTGGAAAGTATTAGAAGGGCAGCTATAGATGGAAAAGATTTGGGATTTGGAAAAGATGTGGGATTTGGAATTCAATAAGGATTTAAGTCTTTGGCTCCCTTGTGTGATGACCTTAATCAAGTCATGTCTTCTCTACCATGTCTCCATTTATAAAACAGGGTTAGGTAAAAATGCTCATCCCTATGGGCTCAAATTAGATAATGAATTTAAAACCTCTTTGCTCATGTCAAGCACTACACCGCTGGTTTCTATGAACTTCTTTCCCTTTAAAAATAGCCACTTCCTCTGTGGTGACATGCAAATCAAAATGGGCAGTGGACAATGGTAAGCAAAGTGGTTATTTACATAATGAACACTTGCTGTTGCCATGAACCTCAGTATTTTCCACTTCCAACCTATGGCATCTTTGTATATAAGGAGACTACACCATCACTGTTTCTCCTTTCCCATTTCCATAAATCTGTCCTCATGGATTCAGGGCACATCTTGTACAGAATCAGCAGTTCTCAACCATGACAGAAGTCAGAGTCATAATCAAAGTCATACTAGCAGGTTACAATCCATCCTGAAAAAGGCCACAGGTAATTTGCAGGGCAATTGAACACTAATTTAAAGGAAACATTCATGGTGCTTTGTTTTTTCTGCTCCAGCATACTCATGAGCCAAAGAATAAGAGAAATTCCACTCCCTCCTGATCCAGAGTGCTGACTTTAGACCCGGGTCTTTCTTTCCTCCAAAGGGCCAAATAGCCTTTTTGTGTGGCAAGATGAGAAGGCAGTGATTCACATTCCAGCTAACCCTTCATGAGCTCCTGAAGGTGAGATGTGTCTTTGCATCACCAGGATTACCTTTATTTAGCATTTAGTCTCAACCAGAATTGTATTGTCTCTCTCACAATGGTTTGTTTATTTTCATTGACCAACACTTAAAAAGTAGGAAATTTCAACATAAAAAGTCCAGGATCTGGCCTCTCTGGAACAATCTAAAGCTCTAATAACACCAGGTCAGAATGGCCACTTGCCAATGGCTGAGTAGGGGCTACCCCTAGTAGATGTTCTCTCATTTGCCATGGTTCACACCAGTTCCTGTTTCTCTGCCACCTAGCAGACAGACATTGGAGTCTATAACCTCTAATCTGGGGCCACCAGAGGAAAAGAGCTGAAGGGAGGGAGATGTGGTACTTCAAGAACTAAAGGATGCCAAATGTCCATTGGCTGATGAAAAGAGAAATAACATTTGATATATCCATATCATGGAATATCATTCAGCAATAAAATGGAACCAACTACATGCTACAACATGGATGAACCTTGAAAACATTATGCTAAGTGAAAGAAGTCAGTCACAACAGACCATATATTGTATAAGTCCTTTTATATTAAAAGTCCAGAATGGATGAACCCATAGAGACAGAAAGTAGATTAGTGGTTTCCTAAGGCTGGGGCATGGGGAGGTACGATAGTGACTGCTAATAAGTATAGAATTCCTAGCCCAAACTGTAACCAACTTGTAATCCTCAAAAATATTTGTTTTATTTAGGGGCGCCTGGGTGGCTCAGTTGGTTAAGCGACTGCCTTCGGCTCAGGTCGTGATCCTGGAGTCCCGGGATCGAGTCCCACATCGGGCTCCCTGCTCAGCGGGGGGTCTGCTTCTCCCTCTGACCCTCTTCCCTCTCGTGCTCTCTGTCTCTCATTCTCTCTCTCTCAAATAAATAAATAAATAAAATCTTTGGAAAAAAAATATTTGTTTTATTTAAAAAAAAATAGAGTTTCTTTCAGGGGTGGTGAAATGTTCTAAAATTGATTGTGGGGATAGTTGCATGACTTTGTGACTATGCCAAAAATAAGTGAGATCTATACTTTACACAGTATATGAATTATATCTCAACAAAGTTGTTATTAAAAAGAAGAACTGGAGGGAAAAGGGGGCTGATGTCAGCAGTGCATAGATCTCTGTAGACTGGAGAGGGTGGTTGCAGGATTGGTTCAAAGATGGGGTCTTATGGACCTCCTGATTGCAGGGATTCTTGGAGACTACATAACTGGAATGGTAAGGGCTGTGTGATTGGGAGGATGAGCATTCAGTGGCCTCTGCTCAGGACCTATGCCCCAGAGTTCAAGAGTGGAAAAGGGGCAGCCATCAGGGCCAGCTGGACAAGGACCATGGGCAGCACAGTGGTCAAAGTCCATGTTATTGGGCTGCCTAAACCCCAGGATGGGGGCTGGGGGACCTATAATCCCAAAGGGGAAGGGCATGGGCAATGGGGCATCAAAACAATATTATATTGGACTTGTCATCAACCTTGGTGAGTGGTGACTTGAACTGCACTTAATTTTAGAGAAAGGTCATTTTGGGGGCACCAGGGTGGCTCAGTCAGTTAGGCGTCCAATTCCTGATTTCGGCTCAGATCATGATCTCAGGATCGTGAGATTGAGCCCCACATCGGGCTTTGTGCTCAGCGGGGAATCTGCTTGGGATTCTCTCTCTCTCTCTCTGCCCCTCCCACTCATACTCTCGCCCTCTCTAAAATAAATACATCTTTTAAAAAAAGAGAGCATCTCAAGCAGACTCCACACTGAGCACGGAACCCAACATGGGGCTCAATCCCAGGACCCTGAGATCATGACCTGAGCTGAAGCCAAGAGTCGGATCTTAACTGACTGAACCACCCAGGTGCCCCAATAAATAAATCTTTAAAAAAATTTTTTTCTTTTATGGTAGCTGGTTTCTATCACTGGCCACCTATGATCACCAGTATAATGCTTATGAACAAACTGAGTCTCAGAGAGGTTAAGTTCTTTGCTAAAGGTCACACAACTAAGTGTCACATCTGGAATTTGAACTCCATATGACTCCACAGCCCCACATAAATACACATTTGTGAAGTACAATGTATATATGCAAGTTTGAGGAATGCAGAGAATAGTAGAAGACACATGTCTCTTCTCTTTGCTTTAACTATTAATTAAACAGTCTAAGTCCACTCAGATATCTTGTGATGTTGATGTTTAGGATCTTCCAACTTCATAAGAAGGTTTTTACTCAGTTAATATTGGATTGCTTTTTGTGCCATTTAAAGTCCTGAACAATATATGAACTTAGGTATTTATTTCGATTTTTTTTTCTTGAATGATGAGGAAAAAAAGCTTTCCAAACATTTATCATGCTTATATTCAAGGTAGTATTTTTGGAGTCAGGCTGTTAGTAAAAACGTCATCTCTCCCTAAGTGGTCCTCACAACTGTTGTGGTTCCTGCAGTTCCAATGTCCTGTTACTAAAAATGTGCAAAATGATCTGGAAAACGCAGGTAGAACTGTGTAACGTATTCAGTTACAATGGACTTGGAATTAGCATCTATGGTACACTATGTTCTGCAAATAAACACACATTACAGGTAACCACAGGAAGCACACAGCCTGGGAGATATTTTTTTTTCTCTTCTATATTAAAAAGGAGACACATACAAATATACAGAACATGTTGACAACCTCTGAATAGATCTACCTTAGGTACATATTACCTTCTACCCGCAGGTGGAAATGAGAATTTAAGTGAGGGTGTGATGCTTTTCTTCTGCTTATAAATACCTCTATCATATCTGTTTTCAAAGATTTTATTGCAATTCTCTCATTTCCTGTTTCACAGAGAAGAGATCAATCATGAGTTCATGTAGCTGCTCTAAGCTCATTTCCTCCAAGAACGCTAGTACCTTGACTTTATAAAAAGGGATATGGAGGACGTCATCCTTAATGAGAAGGAAGAACAACACTTCATAAGTCATAGGTAAGTGATTTCTGAGCAAGAAGGTAATGGAGAAAAGTCCTAAAAACCATTGTAGGTCTGGTAAGAGTTAATGGGAAGACAGGGGTAGAACTCAGCACATTTCAGGGTGTGATCAGGTTGGGATGAATACCTAGGCTGAAGTCCAGCTTTCCTCCTGATAAGGAGCCAAACCAACTAAATAATCTTACCTCTAATTCCTCTCCTGTGCCAGTCCTGGCAGACGCTAGATAACCCTACAGATGGATTGAGTGCCCATGGGATTGCGCAATTGCACATTCATCCTTGTATGGCTAGGATTCCATCACAATCATTCAATTGTTATCCAAAGCGGGAGTGAGGTTGGAAAGAAACACTACACCTATGATTACATAAGTGTCTTCTTACTGCCATGGGAATGTGTATTCACCAAGACACTCACATCCCCGAAATGACTGCACTCATGTAAAGCCACTCTGGCTTTTCTCTCTTTTGTTCTTTGTGTTCTTGAAGGAGAAAGGATTCAAGGGTAAGCCTGCTTCAGGCTTTCCCTCAAAATAACAAAACAGCAAGACAGACCAAGAGATAAAGTTTCAATACTATGATTATAATATGATTAACTGATATGAATTTCTTTTTTTAAATTTTTTTAAAGATTTTATTTATTTGACAGAGAGAGACACCGCGAGAGAGGGAATACAATCAGGGGGAGTGGGAGCGGGAGAAGCAGGCTTCCCAGCAAGCAGGGAGCCCGATGCGGGGCTTGATCCCAGGACCCTGGGATCATGACCTGAGCCGAAGGCAGACGCTTAATGACTGAGCCACCCAGGCATCCCTAATTGATATAAATTTCAAAAGTAGGCAACTAACCTGTGATCTTAGAATTCTTGGGTAGTAGTTTCACTAGTAGCTCATTTTGTAATAAACTGCGATGTGCCTAAATAATTTTTACATTTTCTATATAGTGCAATAAAATTGTTTTAATTCTTACCTTTATAATTTACCAGTAATGGGACTTTGGGCAAGTTACAAATTCCCTGAGTTATGCTTTACTCATCTGCAAAATGGAGGTCATATTCATTATGAGGATCAAATCTGATTAAGTACTAACCCCAGTGTTTAATATCAGTGAAACATTAAATAAATATTGGTTTTTCTCTTCTATTCCTCTTCCCACACAATCTCTCCCTGCAAACAGCCCCATGAATGCAGACTGTTGAAAGGAAGACAAACCAACAATTGCATGGTGCATACCCAGGAAAGCTACTTTGGGTTCTGGTTTGGGAGATGGAAATTGATACTGAGTTGGTATTATTTATTGAGATCAAATATGAAAAATACAATAAAAATCAATCCAGGGTGATAAGAGAGCTTTTCCTAAGCTAAGAGAATCTCACAAGGATAAAGAATCCAGAAACCACTGTAAACAATCAGCATAATTTTAAAGTAAATTGAGTATGGAATTCCTTAAGGAATCAGTGGTCTTGTCTGTAGAATACTCACTTTAACAAAGTTGCTGCAGAACTAATGTAAGCTGAGTCAAGATGTGCTAGTTACTCCTATAGAATGAATTTCTTACATCTATAGAATGCTTTATGTTTACAAAAGCATTCACATTCAGCAAGGATGACACTTAGGAGTTTCAGACACTGCTGTATAGTAAGTAAGTTGTGTGTCTGTATTTAGTGCATAATAGCCTTGACAGCAGAACATTGTTCTTGGGGGAAAAAAAAAGAAAAGATTTGTAGCTGTATGTTTAGTCCCATAAATCTCTCCACCAAATATGTAACTGGCTGGAGAGTGAGTGGTGTGGGAGAAGGCAGAGATCCAGTTCTTGGACAAACACAGGATTCTCTCTCCAGAGAATTAGCTTTCCTCTAAGCTTTATGCACTTTCAGCATGCTATATGGATGGCTCTGTGATGGCCCCAAAGAACAGACTATGCAATCAGCCTTGAAGGAAAGTCAAGGATACGTTAAGGGTGAATTTTCCAATAAAACAACAACAAAAAGCAACACTAAAGAATTTTTGTTTCAAATTGAAAGATTCCAAGTGCCTGCTGGTTTCAAACAGAATCTGCCCCCTTCCAGCCCAAATCGACCGAAGGTCTGCTTCAGATCCAGTTTGCTCAGTTTGAAGGGGAGGGGTCGGTCAAGGGGGACTGTGATGTACTTCAAGGAGGGGGAGATATAGGATCCACTAAACTTAGATTCCCAAAGTTAGGATGAAAACTTGCCTTCCAGGGGGTTCCCTCTGGAGATGGGGATGAGGATAGATGGAGGATTTGTGGCCTGCCCTGGTGGTTCATAGCTCTTTCCCACATGCTGCTCTTGATTGCACTGGGACCACTTCCAAGATCTGCTTGTGCTAAGGACAGACAGCACACTCTTGACCTGGTAGTTCCCCAAGGTTATAAGAAGTGTTCAGGCACTGAAGAGAAGCAACATATACACAATAGAACCACAAGATTCCGTGGACTTCCTTTACTACTGAAGGAAAGGAATCTGTCATCTGGGAGCCTTTGTACCGTAGGGGATATGCAAATTATCACTCCTACCTGCCGCCCTTACAAAATTGGCTTACACTGTGGATACAGAAAGTTCCTTAGAATTCCGTGGAATTGCAAACTGGGGCTTCCAGAAGCAGGAGACACACACTTTCAATGCATGTTTTTAACTCCCACGGGAGCTCACGGCTAAAAGAAAAGAGGCTCCATTAGGTCAGATTTCCTCCCTGACCCGAAATTCTTTCCTCCAAAGAAACCTTTTACCCAATTAGCTGTTTGCCCTTAGCATGCTTTTTATTGTTAGGCACTTAACACCCAGAAATTATGTTTTTTTTCTGGATTATGCTAAAAAGCAAAATGAATATACTAAAAAATTTAAAAGATTACTAAACAAGATGCAGTACACATTAAGGTTATTTGTCAGGTAAATAATTACATTATAACTTTGTTTCCACAAATGCAGTGTATTTTTCATATATTATTTCACTCATAAGGGGTGACCTCTAGTGTGTTGGTGATATTATCTAACTTTTAAGAGCGAACTAAAGTCTCATTCTTTTTATTCTACCCCCAAGGTGGTGCTAAGAACAAAATGGTGTGTGTGTGTATGTGTGTGTGTGTGTGTGTGTATTTGCAGAGATAGCCCAGGTTACCAGGTAGTTGGTAGTATTTTGGTGAGAAAAGTAAAAGGGTTATAAATAGGTCTAAGATGGAGCACGCTCTTTTTGAGTGTGTTATCTGGACTAAGTAACCTTAGACATTCTTTGTCACGGCTGATGGGAGCTGAGTACCCCCAGGGGAGGAAACTATGCCTCTGGTTTCTGCTCCAGAAACTCTTCCTTATTTTACCAGTCCCTGGGGCTATATTTGGGACCAACCAATCTGTGCGGCAAGGACGGGGCTGCCAATCAGCCTCCTCAGGACCATCTCAGTTTAGGAGCTTGTGCTGAAGGATCTAGGGAGGTTCCATGCTGACTTGGATAAAGATTGGGAGTAAACCCCACCCCACTCCCACCTCCCACGGTCTAGCAATAAACAGTAAACGTGGCCTGTGTGTTATATTCTGGATCATAACATCTTTAGGAGCCTTGCACACCAGTCCCAGAGAACTGTATGGATTTGAAGATTGGGGTTCTGTCCAATATCTCCATTCCTAGGGAAACACCTAATCCCTGGCAGAGTTGGTAACAGACTTTGCCAAGATTAGCCAGGTGGAGAAACTGAGGACCAGAAAAGTAAAATAATTACAACACATTAGAAGGGTACCATGATATAATGGAAAGACCAAGGGTTCTGGAATCAGACAGACCTGGGCTAGTTTGGCTTTTGCCTCTGCCATTTACTTGCACAACCAGAGGCTATGACTCAAACTCTGTCAGTCTCAACTATAAAATAGAGCTAATATCCAGGTTATAGGGCTGTGACAAAGATTAGAGAGATGATACATATTGAGCAACTGTCACTGTGCTCAGCATGACACCCAACAAAAACGGGTTCCTTCTTCCTCTTATCCCTAAAGAACATACCAGACATTACATTTTATTAAGTGGTCTACCCTCTTAGGCCAGCTCCCACACCTGTGCATGTTTACTTGAATGCTAACCCACTGGATTCTGAGCCTGGACCAAACACCTTTGCTAAGTCTTTATGCAAGAAAGTGATTAATTTATAGGTGGTTAACCCTGGAAAATGGACTTCCCTTCTGGGCACTCAAAAGTGATCCAGGAAAGTGTCCCAAACTGACTGTTTGGTCATATTGCTTCCGTCTTTCATAAAGTACCTGAACTGAGTCATGTTGTGTACAAAACCAGAGTTTGCTAGAATGAGGTATTTGTTTTTTGTTTTTTAAGTCTGGAAAGAAAAGACCAAAGATGGGACTCAACTGATGAATCATCAAACACTACATCTGAAACTAATGATGTACTATATGTTGGCTAATTGAATTTAAATAAAAAACAAACCAAATAAAACACGGGATTCCTATTTTAAATACTTCATCTGTCTTGGGTCCCTACCCCAAGGAGCCAGAGGGAACAAAGAGATAGTTTTTGCTTACAGAGACAATGGTAGAAGCACCCTCACTCTGGTTGTATATAATACAATTCCACATACAGTAGCAAGAACTGGGTACAATTCCTTGAGGTCATCCCCTTCATCCTCTCCCCTCCTTTACTGGATGGATCTCATATTCAATGTCCCCAACTCTTCCTCATACTTGTAGTGAGGATATTTTGTGGGCTTGATATTAGGAAGAGCACGAATATAATAAATAAGAGGTGGAGCTCTGTGTTGTCAACTTGGCCAAGCGAGAACTACATTGCCCAGATTCCCTTTCCAGTGTACTTCCAGGTTTAAGTGGCCACAGGGAGAAATTTGCATAATATCTGGGAAGCAGAAGTAAGGCAGCAAACATCACTCATGGCTGCCATGGTTAAATACAGCTAGAGGCTGACACAGAGGTGTTTGGAGGAGTTCTAGCCTGTCCGTTCTGTGCTGTTCCATATCCAGGTCTTCTCCCTGACTGATAGCCCTCTGACCAATTGTGGTGTCAGGACTCCCACCTGCTAATGAGGTCATCGCCTTCCAGAGATTTCTTCACCAGCTTCCCTTACAGTCCCATTCCAGAACCTTTAGAAGTGAAACTTCAGGTCACCCAATGAGAAATAGAGGTTTGGGAACCATAAACAACTGAGGTGTGTGCTAAGGAAATACATATGGAAAACGTATTTTTTTCCCAGCTGTTTCTCTGTATAGATCCTACCTCTACAAGATCAGAAGCTCCTGACAAGAATGACTTCAGACTCTCCACAGAGTGTGAGACACCTAAGTTGTGTTCCACACATAGGCCTGTAGCCCAGGATACCAGAGTACACAGACATGGGGACCCCTTGGTACTCTGCCCCCTCTGACCTAGCTAAGGTAGGACACAGTCATGCCACTGCTGGGCCTACAAAGATAGGGTGTGTGCTTGGTCCTGATTACTCCGGCTCTGTGAGGTGGAATTGGACCTCATCAACCCCAGCTGTGGGTACGTGCAGGTGGCTACCCTGCCTGGAACACAGTTCAGTTAGGGTACGCCATGGTCCCACTGTGGTAACACAGCTGGTCACACGTAGCCATGACAAAGGCAGTTTTTCCTTTGAGGTGCCGAGGGGCTCTGGGGGCCCTCCCTCTGCAGATTTCTGGCTTTCCCCAGCCCAGCAAGAGAGCCCCATTACACCTTGCTTCATGAACTTTTCATCGGTTAGCACAAACTTTGGCCAAATCTGGGTGGCTATTCAGGTCTAGGTATAAAGAGAGGGGGGGGAAAGGTAAACATTTTCTCCGCAGCAGAGGAACATCCATCCTGTAAAACTAAACCCAAAGTATATTTGAATTAAAAAGCAATTGAGAATGAAGCGGGGGAAATCGGAGGGGTAGACGAACCATGAGAGACGATGGACTCTGAAAAACAAACAGGGTTCTAGAGGGGAGGGGGGTGCGAGGATGGGTTAGCCTGGTGGTGGGTATTGAGGAGGGCACATTCTGCATGGAGCACTGGGTGTTATGCACAAACAATGAATCATGGAACACTTCATCTAAAACTAATGATGTAATGTATGGGGATTAACATAAGAATAAAAAAAAATTAAAAAAAAAAAAAAGCAATTGACCTCCACTAGCATTAAACTTTCCTTGGGATGGTATGCAGCCTATTTTCCTTTTCTCCTAAAAAGCCTCTGCTGCTCAAAAAGAACAAGACACAGTGCAATTTTCCCAGGGTACAAGCTGTTAACTGGCATCCTCACCATCAAATGGGGCTGAAACCCCATCCTGAAATTCCATCCCAAAGTATCGGACGTGCAACAAGAGCTGTGTTTTACGCCGGCGGTTGGGGGAAGCTGGGTTTCTTGACCTACACACGGCCCCACTGTCATAATTCACAGCAGCCAAGAAGTCAGCATGAGGAATAACTGCTCGCTAACAGTGTTATTGAGGTTTACGGGCCACTTCCTGGCTTGTTTTGCTTCGGGCAAATTTTGATATCAAGTGGAGCTAATGCATTTCCAAATGTGCTTGTCACTGATACGCTGCAAGGCAATACCTCAAGACCCCAAGTACACCCTCCAAATGCCTTCGCAGGGCATTTCAAAACAGACTATGGAACGTGGTCTTCCCTTTGAATTTCAGGCATGAAAATCAGGGCAGTCCCTTATCCAACCACATGATGGGATTATGCAGCATTATATCCATCTTTTGTGAAGTCTGGATGATAGTTCTCCCTTTTGGCTGCTACACATTTAAGTCATTTCCAAAAAGCGCCCATATCTGGGCCTCCCCCCAGACCAACTGTGTCCGTATCTTTGGATATGTTTGAGGAGTTTCCCAGGTGATTCTGATGTACAGTGAGGCTGGAGAAACACTGATCTGGGCATTAATTCAAGATCTTTGTGCTCTTGCTTACACTTGTTCTAAACAAGAGGATCATATGCAAGCCCAGTTCCCCAAAATGGAATTCATGGCACACAAAGAGCTGCAATTCACTTCTCACTTGGCCCTAAACAACTTGCTTGGGTCTTAATTTTCTTACATGTAAAATGGAGTTTATAATACGTACTCACTTCTATTTCAGGGAGTTGTGAGAATACAATGAAAAATGTGAGTCTCCAACACATGTGTTACAAAAGCAAGGCACTGTTATTATAATAATAATTATTAAAAATAGTTGACCATAATATAAACTCAAACAGCCCAAATCATATTAGTTACTAAAATGACCACGATGGTAGGGGTGGGGTGCAGGAGGGATGGGAATAGTCTAAATTGGGTGTCCATGGGCCAAGCATTGAAGTTGATCCATCACACATTTATCAGCACGATCAGATCCTAGTTCTGGTTTTCTCACTTAACCACTTAGGTGGGCCTTATTTTCATTACCCATAATATGGGAAGGTTAGACTGGGAGATTCTTATCCTAGGGTCCATGAATAAGTTTTAGACAATCCATGAACAATACTAGACTGTGTGCAAATCTCTCTCTCTCTGTCTTTGTCTCTCTCTTTCTCTCTCTCATCTTTTCTTTTTTTTCTGGGAAGAGGGTCCATAGCTGTCAATGAACTCTCAAAGAGGCATGTGACCCCAAGATAATGTTAAGAATCAGCAGAATCTTTCTAGCTTTAAGTTTCTGATTATTGATAGAGAAAATAATACTACTGCTGTTGGAAATTCAACAGACATTTATACAATGCTGAATTTCAAACACATTTCATCTATAAAGAAACTCAATGAAAATCGTGGATAAGAGCCAAGAATAAAAGGTGAATCAACAAGCATTAATCACATAATCACAATGGCTTTCGTCCCCTCCCAGAAGTCAAACCAGTTTGACTTGAGGCACTGGCCTAGAGAGGTCCTGGGGACAGAGCATCGTTGGGTCTCTGCCCAGCCCAGAGGTTCTGCAGATCCTGCCCTCTGGTTCCACAGTGGGACTGGTGGAAGGAATATGGATTTGCATGGGGGCTGGAAGACAGATGGGGCAGAAAATAAAGTCTTAGGGCAGAGAGAGATGACTCTAAAATATGGGACTCATCCAGAACAAGCACTTAAACCAGTGTCAGACAAAACACAGAAGAATGAAAAACCAGATACGAAAGCCCTGAGTGGAACAAGGTGTCTAATGATGTTCGGTACAGACTTTGCTTAAGGCTCTCTACAATCACATCATCCGGATCCATACTTGCTATCATGAGACACCAGGGTGCATGCTTCTGGGCTTCCTGCCAACAGAACATATTCATTCAGAAGCCCCGTTCAAATGCTGGGTATCATACTAATATCTTAAAGATCAACAGATTTGGGCTGCTCAAATCCTTGGGATACAGAAAGTTGAGAAAGAAGGCTGTATTTTTTCTAGTTCCCAAAACTCAGCCCTTTCACTTTTAAACATTTTAGTGATTTGGATTTCTTTTTTTTTTTTTAAAGATTTTATTCATTTATTTAATTGACAGAGAGAGAGAGTGAGAGAGGGAACACAAGCAGGGTGAGGGGCAGAGGGAGAAGCAGGCTTCCTGCAGAGCAGGGAGCCCGATGCGGGGCTCGATCCCAGGACTCTGAGATCATGACCTGAGCTGAAGGCAGACACTTAACCAACTGAGCCACCCAGGTGCCCCGTGATTTGGATTTCTTACTTTGCAAGAATGCCATCTCAGTATCATGGTACTGGAGGACAAAGCTCTACAATAAGAACCAATGCTGAGGGGTCCCAAATGCAATATTACGCTTCTGTCCCAGCATCATCTAAACCCCTGTGTTATTAAGGGTATTTCTGGCTTCAATCTTCTCTTGATATAACCAGTTTCACACACAAATAATAATGATTCCAAAGCATATGATCTAGATCCAGGCATATCTGAATTCACATGTAAGTCTTATCCTCAGGCAAAATTCTTAAACCCCCCAAACCTCATTTTTTTCCAGTTATAAAAAGGGAGATAATACTCCGTCCCAAGACAGAGGTGATCATAAATGAAAGAATAGAGATAATGCACCTAGCACGGTGCCTAGCATGCCTAACAAATACTGCTTTAATTTATCTTAGGACTGTTTTCACTTGTTCTCCATGAAATCTATTCAAAGGGTGGGACATGTGCCCCCAAATGGAAAGTATATCTTCTTATGCAAATATGTTCAGTGCTGTCTGCCTCTGAAATAATGTATTGTCTAGACATCACCTGACATGCTCAAATTCTTTTAAAAAATAAAAATTAGTGTCAACTTTGTGCCAGGCAAGATGCTAGGGATTTTCAGATGAATTATCTTGTTGCGGCTAGTCTGTAGTACATATTATATTTGTCCTTCTAC
This sequence comes from Mirounga leonina, assembly GCF_011800145.1. Lineage (NCBI taxonomy): Eukaryota > Metazoa > Chordata > Mammalia > Carnivora > Phocidae > Mirounga > Mirounga leonina. Next base: position 63,095,377 of record NW_023270415.1, on the reverse strand, counting down.
CTAAGAATATAATGACGGGGCTTTGGGAATCAACTTCCAAGGATTTATTTAATATCTTAGAAATAGTAAGACTTGAATAAATGGAATCCAAATGACTGAGATTTCTAAAAAAAATTCTGAGCACCTGTTAAGGGTCACGTGGTGTGGCAAGTGCTAGAATGAAATCCCACTGGCTACCTGCCATTTTAACAAGCCTTTTTATTTTAGTAAAGCAGAGACAGTGTCTAGATCAGAGTTTCCACCCTCCCTGGCCACAGAAATTAATTTGTTGACTTAACAAACATTTATTGGGAATGTAGTAGAAAAAGAATTAGATGCTATCCCTGCGTTCATAGAGCATGTGTCCTAGAGCAGGTTTAGAAGACAAATACATATCTGTGAAGAAAATAAGTAGGGAGGGAGGAAAGAGAAAAATGAGGAGCTCAGGCAGATACTGCAGGCTTCACTCACCCTACTTCAGCCCAACCTCTCTTTCTCTTGCCCTATAAAAGTTGAAGAATGAAATATTCAAATCCTCAGCAGCCTCAGAAATGACCATGCAACACAATTCCAGTCAGTGAGATGTGGGTGTGAAAATGCTATGAAGACTTTCCATCCTCATTAAAGAGGAAGAGACATGTAAGGTGAGGTGTAAAAGATAAGGGGGGATCCCGTGACAAGCCATGAGAAGAGAATTCTAGGAGGAAGGAATGGCAAGTGCAAAAGGCCTACGGAGAGAAAGCAATCACTGGTTTGAGGAACTAAAAGGTGATGATGGAGGGGAGCAAGGAGGAGAGTGGCCAGGAGGTAAGAGTTGAAAGACGGGTGGGGGTCAGATCATGTGGGACTGCGTAGGCCACAGTAAGACTTTTAGATTTCATGTTAAAAGCAACGTGGACACAATGAAGAATCTCAAGTGAGAGAGTGGCAGAACCAGATTTCCTTTGGTGGCTAAATGGGGAACAGATGATAAGGCTGCAAGGTCACATGTAAGACCAATTAGGGCCACAGTAGTCCTGGTGAGAGATGACAGGCGTTCGGAGTTGGGGAAATGAAGACAAACAGATGCATTCGAGATACATTTTGGAAGTGTCTTGAATTGGAAGAAGAAGAGAAAAACAAGCATGACTTCTAGGTTTCTGGCCCAAGCAACTGGTTGGATGGTAATGATATTTACTGAGGTGGAAGAGACTGGAGGAGGAGGAGGAATGTGAAAAACAAAGCATTCAATCAACTCAACATCCATAATTCCTGCTTCAGTGACACGACCCTCTGCCAAACGGATGTTTTCCTGTTTCATTCTCCATCATTTTGCTTTCTCTCACAGGCTCTCCCTTGAGAACCATAAGCTGTAACTATAATACCAACAACATTTCATTTAATCTGGCAGAAGAACAGTAGTGGGTGGAATTAAGAGACTGATGCTAACGGCAAACTGGCAGACTCAGCACATGACTTTATAGTGTTCATCGTGGAATTCTGAAAATGAATGAAATGTGCAAACCTACAAAAATTTGTATCTGAGACTCCAAGTCTTGCATCCGGTAATCTTCCTACCAGACCCACACATCACAGTTTATAATTAAGTATTTGTGTGAATAATTAATATCTCCCTTATCACTAGACCCAAAGCTCCCTGAGGGCAGGGGCCTCGCTGGCTTTGCTCACCACTGGATCCCCACAGGGCACCGTATGCAGTAGGTGATCAGTAAATATTTCTTGAAGGATGTTTGTACAGCTTTTTATGGTCAGTGACAGAAACTATGAGTTGTCTCCCGGTATCCACTGTCTTCTCCCTCTTTATTAATAGAACTTCTATTTTTTTCCTGGACACGTGGCAACTGTACTAGTTTTTTAGGGCTACCATAACAAATACCAAGAACAGGATGACTTCAAACAACAGAAATTCATTGTCTCTGGAGTCTCGAAGTATGAAATTAAGGTATCAGCAAAGCCACGTTCTCTCTGATGGCCCCAGAGGAAATCCTTCCTTGCATCTTCTAGCTTCTGGTGGTTGCTGGCAATCATTGGCATTCACTGGCTTATAGATGCATCCTCCAGGCCCATGGACATTTTCTCCAAGTGTGTCTTCAGTCTGTCTTTCTTCTGTGCATATTAGTCCCTATTTCCAAATTTCTCCTTTTTATAAGGACACCAGTTGTGGACTAGGGCTCAACCTAATGACTTCATCTTAACTTGATTACCTCTGTCAAGACTCTATTTCCTTAAGGTCACCTTCTCAAGTACTGAGGATTAGGATTTCAATGTATCTTTTTTTTGGGGGGGGACACAATTCAACCCATAATAGTCACTCAGAATAAACAACATTTCCTAGATTTCCTTGTATCTAAGTGTGGCCATGTGTGGTTATACTCTGACCAATGGGATATAAACAGAAGTAATGTATGCAACTTCCAGGAAGGATCTTTAAAGTAGTAATAGTACCCTTCTCCCTCCCTTCTTCCTTTATGGATGGCTGGAATGCAAACCTCATTGTTCAAGTTCCAGCAGCCATCCTAGACTTTCAAGTGACCTTGGCAATGGAAACTGAGCAAAGTGAAAATACAAAATAGGGATCAGAGACCACAGAGACACATCTCAGCCTTGGATTAACTTCTTTCCAGCTTGTACATGGCAAAGAAATACTAGTCTTAACCA